>NC_039252.1:15596951-15948340 GCF_003368295.1 Carassius auratus
TGTAAGTGTGTGTATGCAGTCATTATGTTCTTTCTACCCTGACTCTAAATGACCCTCTCAAATCACAATCATTGTTTTTCGGCTGAAAGTGCTGCTCTCTACGGAAGCAACCTCAAAAACTGCTCTTTTAATAATTCTCTCTGTATTATTTGTTTCCTTTGCTTTTCTTCCTATTCACTGCACTCTCAAGACTTTTCCAATTGCCTTTTCTGTTCAAAATGAATAATGTATTCTCTAATTTCATTCTTTTTTATGTCCTTTTTACTTTGGTCTGTCCATTTCATCCGCCGTCTTATCATTGATCTCTCCCATACCTATTAAATAAGATGATTGAATAATTCAATTAAATTGTGATTAATGACACTAGCCGAGATTCCATCCAAAGTTGCGAATTTAACGAGTCCAATGAGTGAAAGACAACAAAAATCGTCACTTCCTGATAAACTGGCACTATACATCACTAAGAAAAGTAGGAGAAGCTACTGAATATAATAATTTTCCTATATAATAAATTAGTTGCACCTCAGAACGAGCAGACGAAACACAATGAATGCGCTTATTGCTTCGGAGGTGGATGCTGCTGTTTGAGAACGCAGTCGTTTGAGTTATGGGAAGCAATTAAACAGAAATACTTTGACAGACTTTGCTCGGGCACTTTTCCGAATGAATATATAACAAACATTTCATATGCTGTGGAATGAGATTGGTCCACTGGTTTGTCAGGATTTACCGTCTATAATGCAAAGTCACATGCCTTTTTTTGATGCGCTTGGAGGATTTTTTTTTGCAAAATGCATTTCCATCTCCCATTATTCGCATTAACCCTTTTTCGCACAAAAACCAAGTCAAAAACCACGTTGAGCAAAACAACTTTTTATTCAAAATTCAGCGTTTCCATCACTCGATTCTGATGCGATATTTTAAAATGTGCATAACAGCAGGGTGGTGGAAACCCAGCTACAGTTTTGTCTTTGCTAGAGCTGCTTTACAGTTGAAACCGAATTATAATTATAACTTAAATTATTTTATTCCTGTTTGAGTTATGTGTCACTGATGCTGGTTTTCATTTATTACTACTGTATAAAGCTGTTTTCAAGCTGTCTGTATTGTATATAATGCTATTCCCATTCATCCATCCATTTATTTATTTAGTTAGTTCTTTGCAATTTTACTCTGACTTCAATCACATTAAACACCTTAATATACAAAAACTTACCATAGTTTATTTGTTATAATTTGACAGCAATATATTTTATATAACAACGTATATAACAACATATTTTGTATATATTTTGTTTAACCATGGTCTGTGTCACCATGATGTGTTTGATTGAAAATATACCGTTCATCAATATAAACCTTTTCCTCAGTAATTTCATTTGTGACTAACACTGGCTCTGTCTTTCTTTCTCAGCTGGTGGGTGGAGAGTTCGACCTGGAGATGAACTTTATCATCCAGGACGCGGAAAGCATCGCCTGCATGGTGGAGCTGCTGGAGCACTGTGACGTAACCTGCCAGGCGGAGATCTGGAGCATGTTCACAGCTATCCTGCGGAAGAGCGTTCGCAACCTACAGACCAGCACCGAGGTGGGGCTCATCCAGCAGGTGCTGCAGAAGATGAGCGCCGTCGACGACATGATTGCAGGTGTGCTCTAAAGTAAAGAGTCACGAGATGATTTCATAGGATCCATGTTTGTTGACTAGGTATTACTAGTCAAATAACAATAAGTTGTAAATTCAAATAAATAAGTATTTTTAATAATAACAATAATAATAAACATTTATTTTTAAAACATTAAATAATAAATATAATAATAAAACATACACAATAATAAATAGTATAATTGTATAAATGTATTATTTTTGTTCTTATTATTCATAATAAACATTATTACTAATATATCATTATAATTAAATAAAAAGTAAATATTATAATAATAAATATAATAAATATTGCAATAAATATCAATTTGTTGTTGTTGTTTTATTATTCATGTTATTTGCTTCTTATTTTATAATAATAATAATAAACATCCTTTTATTATTATTAAAAATAAAAAATAAATATTATAATAAATATAATATTACAGAAGATATATATTATTATATATTTTTGTATTAGCAGTATTATTTCTAATATTAACAATAATAATACAACTAATTTTATTGTTATTAAAGAATATTAAATAGTACAATAATATATAGTATACATATTACAACAAAATAATTTATTATTGTATTGTTTTTCAATTTATTGGTTGTATTATTATTATTATTATTATTATTATTATTATTATTAATAAACCTTATTTTATATATTATTACTGTTATTATATGGTAAAAATAAAACAGTAAATATTATAATAAATATAAATATTACAGAAGATATCTATTATTATAATAATAATAATAATAATAATATAATTTTAAGAGTATTACAGCATATTTTGGTTGTGTGTAAAATAATTGTCTTAAACTCTACCTTTGTCAACCAGTGTGTGGTTTATTATCTGTCAGTTTGTGCGTCACAATTAATAATTATGTCTTACGAGTGCAGTGATTTTAAGTTTATTATTTTCAACAATTCTGCTCCATGTCTTATAGTGTTTATGCCATGTCTTTGTAAATAAGCCTTTTCATGGTATACAATCTATGGCTATACTGAGGTACATTTTGTAGCAGTGCAAACACCCAACATTTTGTCCTGGGCGCCCTGATTTCAAGGCACTTTGGTTCTGAAGACGTCTACTTTTTACATCACTGCTTTCAGTTCAAATAATTCAGCCAACTCAAAATCCAATTCACCAAAGAGAAAAGAATCAGTAATTTCTGTGCTAATCTTTGTTGTATCACATGCCAGTCCATATGTTCTAATCCTCTATGATTTGGCTCTGTTAAGTTTCAGAAAAATAGGTTTCACTGTCTCACTAAACCGCTCATTGTGCATTCTGTGTCCAATATTTCTGTGTAATTATGATCAGTGGACCATAGCCGTCGTTTATTGCAGGGGTAATGTGTAAAATTGGCTCTGTGAGCACATTTGGGAGAAAGCTTCTTTAGACAGATTCACATGTTAGAAAATGCCACTGCTAATCAGACAATTAGTTCTCATACGCTTCCAGCTTCTGTCCATTTTTGACCAAATTTCTGGCCTTTGAGTGAATGGCGTGTAACTGGGTTATTTTCAAAATCAAATTACAATGATATTACGCCACGACAAACATCACTACTGAGGGTTGTTATTTTTCTCGAAATTAGATTATTTCATGTCTCGCGCAGCGCTTTGAAGAGCTACTAAATTCATAACGCAGATGTTTCGCAAATTACATCAGTAGACACTTTGACACCGAGCCATTACGGCCAATATATAAATGAATAGACTTGCGTTTTCCATGCGATCTGATGACTTAAGGAGCCTCAGGAGAACATGCGGTAGATAATGTTCCAGCAGAAAGATAACGATTGGCTTCTTGCCCCAAGTGACATCATCCTCATGAGTCGGCAGTTTTGTGCACCGATAATGCTGAGTCATTTTGTTAACTTCTTTCTGTCTTCCTCAGATCTCTTAGTGGACATGCTGGGGGTCCTGGCCAGCTATAGTATCACAGTCAAGGAACTGAAGCTGTTGTTCAGCATGCTGAGGGGCGACGGAGGCATGTGGGTGAGTGCTCTTGCCCCTTTTCCACCAACTGGATGCCATGGCTGTTAAAAACAAGGAACTAATTTTAACGCTAAAATATGTTTTGGAAGCTGATAAAAATGTGCAGACAATTAGCTAGACCTCCAACAAGCCCAGCCAATGATCTCCTGTCCACCAGTCCTCCACATGGACGCCTCTGTTTGTGGTTTGCCTGATGGATAGGTTATTGATTGGCTCAAGCAGTGGTTGCTTTGTTGGGTCGTTGATAATGGTAACTATTAAATCATTTATTTTTGACTCTCATGAACGCATGTATCTTTTTCTCTGTTTTCAGTGACTTCTCTCATAATAATACGTTTCCTTTCATCCCTCTCTCTCTCTCTCTCTCACTAATTACAATGTCCTCTCTTAATTGTTCTCTTTCTCTGTGTGTCCTGCGCCTATAGCCAAGACACGCCATTAAGCTCCTGTCTGTGCTGAATCAGATGCCTCAGCGGCACGGCCCTGACACCTTCTTCAACTTTCCAGGACGCAGTGCGGCGGTGAGAATCTCCTACACTTTTTACAATAAGACATGGGCCTTATAGGTATGAGCATGAGAGTCGTGTCAGATTTATAGTGCACCAATTTAAAAAGAGAGGATGTTTATAATGTTACAAAAGAGTTATATTTCAAATAAATGCTGTTCTTTTGGACTTTCTATTCATAACAGAACATTTTTATTACTTAAATCGCTAGTGTATATTTTTAGCAATAGCCAAAAAAACATTGTATTGGTCAAAATTATCAATTTTTATTTTATGACAAAAATCATTAGGATATTAAGTAAAGATTATGTTCCATTAAGGGGTTTTGTAAATTTCCTACCGTAAATATATAAAAACTTAATTTTTGATTAGTAATATGCATTGCTAAGAGTTAATTTGGACAACTTTAAAGGCGATTTTCTCATTATTTAGATTTTTTTGCACCCTGAGATTCCAGATTTTCAAATAGTTGTATCTTGGCCAAATAGTGTTCGATCCCAACAAACAATCAATCAATGGAATTCTTATTTATTCAGCTTTCAGATGATATATAAATCTCAGTTTCTGAAAAATGTTTACACTTAAGACTGGTTTTGTGGTCCAGGGTTACAGTAAGAGTGTTTTCTGAAGAATCATGTGATAGTAAAGACAGAGTAACGATGCTGAAAATTCAGCTTTGCTGTAATATTGAATAAATTACATTTTAAATCATATTAAAATAGAAAACAATTGATCAGTGCAGTCTTGCTTTTTCTAAATACATTAAAAGATCCTTAGCAGGCTTATAAAAAAGAGGGGTATCTAAATTATATATTTATTTATAGAATAGATATATAATAATTCATATTACAAATACAGGCTTCACATTTCTGCCCACATTTCTTCCTGTAGCCTTTAACTGCAAGGGCATAAATGTTTTTATTGTGTGCAAACTGAGAGAATCATTATCTCAAATTATCTGACAGTATCGTCTGTGGTAATCAACACTATGCCACAAATGCTGTTATTAGAGCACAAATTATATTTAACCCAGGGTATTAACCACTGTACCAAGGTCCATTTGTACAAAGTGGTCAGCTGATTATATATCAGCTTATTCTGTAAATGTTATTTTCATAGCTCCTATGTTTGTGCAAATGTTCTAATTTCCTTGTGTTTTGCCCCCCGGCAGGCCATTGCTTTGCCACCCATTGCTAAGTGGCCTTACCAAAACGGATTCACTCTCAACACATGGTTCCGAATGGACCCACTCAATAATATCAACGTAGACAAGGATAAACCATACTTATACTGGTGAGTATAATGTGTGTGGCACATTAGGATGAGCAGAGGCAATGGTACGATGCTGACCAGTCGACAGTCATTAAAATGTAAATGCCAGGACTGATTTCAGAGCTGAAGCTCTACACCAAGCGACCTAGACCAACACCTGTGAGCCTCAAGCTTCTCAGAGTGGGATGAAAACACTGGAGATCTGTGCATATGAAATATTATATTACCATTTCTGTTTGAAGTGGTAAGTGTCTCTACAGGGCTGGCCCTCAAGAAGAGACTGCTAATTTAGGAGTGATGAGCCCTGCCCTATTTTCCAGTTACCAAGGAAAGCCTGCCGTACCAGAGGGCAAACTCACAAAATTCCTAAATGTCATAGGAGATTCTCTAAAGAACCTTCAGTTGTTGTTGAAAATAAACCAGCGTGGTAAACTGGAGATGCCTTGCAGAGTAGCCTTGAGGATCCTTGTTAGTTTTGACCTTTAATTGAATGTCGGTGCTGCACTTTAATGCCATATTCTACACTTCTGTAGCATTTCATTCTTTGGTCTGGGTTTCTTGCCCAAAAACACTCATAATCCCTTTCAAGATACCCCGAAGGACCCACAGTACTTGTGGAGTGCAGTTCCCATTATGCTCGCTGTCAAGAGAACAGATAGGATGTTCTGTTGGTTTACTGTGTTGAAGGTTGCAGACAAGTCCAGCAAAATGAGTTGTTAGTATACATAGATGTAATTTAATTTTACATGCAAATTTCCTGTACCTCAACATGCCGCTAACTGTGCCAGGGTCACGAGTTTGATTCCCAGGAAAGAGACATACTGTACTGTAAATGTGTGACTAGAATACACTGAATCGATTGGCTTTAAGGATTCCCTACATAATTGCATGTAATATGATTCACATGAATAAAACGGATTCTTCAAAAGAAATGAATTTGCACACACGTATTGTATCTTCAACATCACTTGTATCACCAGGAGGCCTTTTTGAATATTTGTAGCCGCTAATAAAGTATATCCTCCATGTTGGGGTAGAAGCTTTTGCACATTATTGAGGGAGGAGACACTGAATGTACAGATTACCACTTCAGAAGTCTGAGGGCCACTGACCTCGCTTAAATCAGCATGTAATCCTGTTTCCTGTTTCTGTGTTACCATGGTGAGCTCAGCATAGAATTATGTAGCCGTGTAGGCACAGAGCGAGAGAAACAGCTCCGCTTTGAGGCCCGACTGATAGCCAGTCACCTTATCGACAGCAGCCGGCGCTCCCAGCAAGCTCTGCTGCCAATGACTCAGTCAGCCATGTTTGTTTTCCCGCCAAGAAAAAAGCCTGACATTCTCCCTCCATATTTTGACTGAGTTCTCACATCTGACAATAAGAGTTCAGTTCATTTTTTGTTGTTGCGGAAAACATGTTGAAATCAGATTGTTCTGTAGCATGGCCAGAATAACAACATTTTTGAGTTGATCAATAGAGTTGGGCAAATAGAAGATGAAAGAAGATGGTAAATAAAAAATGGGGTGGTTTTTGTTGATTCATATTGGGAAAAAAAACCTGTGGAGTGGGCAAACTTCCATTAAAAATGTGGAAATAGCTTTTCATATCAAAAATTTCTTTCTTATTTTGCCATTTATTTGCATCCTTTCTCTCCTCCTTTCCTTTGTTTTTTTTTTTTTTTTTCATGAAGTCAGTTCTTTCTCTTTGGTTTGTCCCCTAGTTTCCGAACCAGCAAAGGGATTGGCTACTCTGCACACTTTGTGGGGAACTGTTTAATCGTGACATCACTGAAGTCAAAAGGGAAAGGCTTTCAACACTGTGTGAAATACGACTTCCAGCCGAGGAAGGTGAGTTTTGACCTGTCCACACACACAAGTAGTACATTGGAGGGTGGAACAGTGTTAAAGGGGCCATAGGACATTGCTAAAAAGAATATTATTTTGTGTAATGCGGTTTAAGGTTCATTTTATTGAACCTTAAACGGTTTTAGGTGGTTTATTCCTTTTAAGTGCTCAGGCTCTGACCAGGACAGTGCACTTTCTTTTTTTATTTTCTCACTCAGAGTGGGCTGATACAGCAACATCTGGTTTTTGATAATTCGGCTCCTCTTATTGTCCAAGTGGGACGGATTCGGCTCAGTCGCTTGTGTTTTTCAACTACAAATGAAAATAAGTTTGAATATGAATGATACCTCATCCTGTCTGCTCAAAGAAGAGGACGACAAGGGAGGGTTGTGCACCAATTAGAATGCAAGCTATACCCCTTCGCCCAAACACACACACGCTAGAGTGAGAAACTGTGTACTCGGTCTAACAATGAACTTCACAACTCACCTAATTAGTCTGCTGACCCAATTGAAACTGTGTGTGGTGGGACAAAAGGGCTGGGTTTTAATCAACCACTTTGTTTGTACCTCTTTGATTTATATTAAACTTCCCTAGATATTAAAGAGGGAAAGAATAGAGCAAAACAGGGGATCAGGGAGGATTGGGGATGTGAACAAAAAGAAAAGTAATTGAATTGAACTGAACTGAGCTAAAAGATCTATCCAGAACTCAAATGGTGTAATTGTTATTGGTCAATGGTGACCAGCAGCTCAGAAAAAAAGTTAGAAATGTTAGACTACTCTAGGGCTGTGTTTTGGGGAAATCCAAAGCCCCGTCTAGACGAAGATGACCCTTTTTTTGAATTTATGTAAAATCTTAACTGGCATTAAAAGCTGTGAAATCTCAGTTATGGGATGGATTTTTGGTCGAGCAGATTTTCGCTTATCCTTTCCCCCCCGCTGTCACCCCAGCTAATATCGCCTTACGTTTTCATAAGATGCTAGGAAGGTGGAGAGGATAACCGGGAAATTAGGTCTTTTGAGGAAGTTTGCACTAAATCTCCCCATTTCTAATGGGCCACACTAATTTTCAGAGCTCTTCCTTATAGACTCCACCCTACAAGAGCTCGGTTTTTTGTTTAAATTACGGGTACATGGTTGACACTTCTGCATGATCCATGTTGATGTGTTCCTCACTGGAGTGCTTTCAAACGCCAGGGCTCTGATCTTTAATTCATATGCCAAAACAGCTTTTAGCATTGCTGCCATCAAACAGAATGAGTCTGTTTCAGTAAATTTAGCTCTCGGTTTAGAAGCATGTAATGAGATGATGTTTTATGAGCTTGATCTAAAAATTGTTTCCATTTTAATTCTGGGTCCGGGTCATTTCCGCAGAATTTTCTTGGTCCAAAGCTTGAAAGATTGGTTCAGTATAAATTAAGCTCTTATGTGAAGCATGCGATCAGTTAACACAGAAAATGAATTCCCTCATCCCATTGCGTTAAAAGTAATGTAGCGTACGCCAATGGAACAAGGCATTACTGAGGATTTTTCTTTTGTTAAAGTGCTTTGTTTAATTTGCATGTTTTTGCAAATAATTTCATTTTGTGGTAATTTATGCTGTCTCCCTGTGCTCCTGATAACCAATCCAAACCTAGTGGCCTGCATCATTTTGTGGATCAGGAACATTTCATGATATACATCGATCCTATCAGCCATGAAATGTGGAGGAAAAAATGTCTAAATTACGAGATGTTTATTCAAAAACTTGTAATTATGAGATATAATAACATGAGAATTGTGTGCTATAATTTTGCAGTTCTGAGAAAAAGTCAAAACGCAAGATATTAACTTGCAATTCTGAGGAAAAAAATATGAGATGATGATTCAAAACTGTGAGATATTGAATCATAATTGTGACAAATAAAGTCGGAAATCTGGGCTGTAAATTTGCAATTCTGAGAAAAAAATCTGAATTGCGAGATGTTAACTCCAATTTCCAAGATATAAACTTGTAATTATGAGAAATAAAGTCAGAATTGTGTGCTATTAATTTGCAGTTTTGAGAAAAATGTTTGAGATGGTGAGATAGAGACTTATAATTACAAGAAATAAAGTCAGATCTGCGAGATAAATTCAGAGTCATAAGAAATAAAGTTCTGAAATAAACGTTTTTTTTTTAATTATTATTATTTTTATTCTGTGGTGAAAACTGGGTTTCCATAAAGAACACTGTGTTTACTACTCTACCGTTTGCATATGCTTGGCTGAGTGAGCTGTGTAAATATTGAATACTTCTACTTCTCCTGTCCTCTTCTGCAGTGGTACATGATCAGCATTGTCCACATCTACAACCGTTGGAGGAATAGTGAGATCCGTTGCTATGTCAATGGCCAGCTAGTTTCCTACGGCGACATGGCATGGCACGTCAACACCAATGATGTAAGTGTTTGTGCTGCTAGCAGCTTCCCCACATTTCCAGAGCTCTTCACATTCTCATTGTTTTTCATACACAGCCTCAAGAAGCACATAAACGTCTAAGTGTTGCCAAAATCAACTTCTTTTTCTTCAGTTTTGGAAAATATTGCACCTGTAGGGTCCAACTGACATGTGATTAGATAAGCGCTTGTCTCTGTGGATCAAAGGGATATAGATTAGCCATACACCTTTCTCCCTAAGGGAAATCTTTATAGTATATTGTGTATAGACTAGCTGAAGTAATTCAGAACAAGATGACCAGAAGATAGCAAGTAAACAGCTCCAGGAGGCGTTTTCTGAAAACGCTCAATCTGTTGAGCTGATAAAACACTCCTCTTTTTTTTATTCCTTTATCTTGATTATCTCCTCTTCCTCTCTCTCTTCCTACAGAGTTATGATAAATGTTTCCTGGGCTCTTCAGAGACTGCGGATGCTAACCGGGTGTTCTGTGGGCAGCTCGGAGCCATTTACGTCTTCAGTGAGGCGCTGAACCCTGCACAGATCTTTGCCATTCATCAGCTCGGACCCGGGTATAAGGTATAAACCCTGAGATCACTTTTGAGAGAGCAGGGTGTTCTGCAGCTGTGGGATACTCCTCCACCTTTGCTGCTTGATTGTTGCAGTATAAAGTGGTCGTATTGTGTTTGACTGAATACTTATTGCTGTAATTAAACTCTGTGCTGAGAACATTCAGATGGATTAGTTCTGAAACTGACAGGCGGTGTAACATAAAAGCTCAATTCCTAAACTCAACCCCACTGTCTGGCATCTACGCAGACACTTATTCTCTGCAGTAGTGCATGTACTGAAATTCAACCTCTCAAGTGATTTGAAGTGATCTACATGGGCAGCAACAGTCACTCACATGCCACTTGAATGTGGCATCTCAAATGAGTCTGATTTAGGGTTGTTTTTGTTAACTACAGCTAAAAGTACAGTATTAAAATCGGTTTTGTTAACTGAAGAAAACAAGCAGAAATCAAATAAAACATAAATACTAGTTGAATAATTTTGCCTTGGCAATTAACTGAAACAAAATAAGGTGAAGTACCAAAATGATTCAAATTAAAACAATAAATAAAAATAATTTTAAGCTAAATAGAAAAACTGAAAAAGCATATAACAAAATTACAAAAAAATAAGTAAAAATAAAATAAAGCTAATTGAAAATATTAATAAATACTATTATACAGTAGCATTTAAAAAATGCTAAAATAATACAGGGGTGATTCAGAGTTTGGCATTTGTCTATATTGCTAAACTAATGATGCAAAATGCTGAAAAAAAAATACAAATAAAAAAAAAAATAATAATACAAATTATCTTGTCGACTTATTTATCAAAATTTATTTGACATGAACCGAGAGAAATTAACTAAGAGATATGAACCAAGAGAAATGAACTAAGAGACATAAACCAAGCGTAAACATTACCGTCTCCAGCCGCGAGAGGGCGCTCTATGCTGCTCATTGCTCCTGTAGTCTACACTGAAAACATAAAGCGCCCTCTCGCTGCTGTAGACAGTAATGTTTTCTCTTGGATCTGAATAAATGCGACTTATAGTCCAGTGTGACTTACATATGTTTTTTCCTCATCATGACGTATTTTTGGACTGATGCGACTTATACTCAGGTGCGACTTATAGTCCGAAAAATACGGTATACTGACATATTACTTAGGGCTTACTGATATCAAATTTTAATAACATTTTATTTGAAGTATTTCTTTATTGTGCATTCCTTAATATTATGCCTAAAACGTGTTTTAATATCACTAAAACTATAAGGGTATATTAATTAAGCTCATAAATATGTAAATGTATTTGTAGTAAACCTAGCACAAAATACATTTATTACAATGCGTTTTAATGTTGATGTTTTTTCCACAAGGAGAAACTGACAGAATTTCAAAAGTGTGAGGTCATTTCTAGTTAAACTCGTGTTTTTATTTCTTTGAAGGGCTGTCATGATGAGTATGAACTAGAGCTTTCAGGTTGATTGAAAAATAGCAGCACTTTTCTGTGCACTTTTTGTGGTTTTCTGTGAGTAGTTCAGTGAACGGTAACGGTGCGTGTAAGGCTGAGAAAACCCTTCCTGAAACATGGGCTGTGCTTAAGTACTTTCTCATTACACCTACATTTCCCTGGCAGGTCTGTTAATAACACCTGATGTTCTCTCTTCTCTGTTTCTCATTCATTAAGCAGACTCTCACCTCTCAGACAGGCTTGTCTCTTGGGTCTATACGCATGTGGGAGCTGATAGCTGCTTCTGCTTCATGGGCTGAAGTGTTTATGCCAAAGCAGCACTTGACATAGATGAACCCTTAAAAAATCCCTTCTCAGTACAGAAACGAAGAGGAGAGGATAGATGAGTGATGTTAATTGCCTGTCTTTCTAGTTGACCAATTAATAGCTGTTTAAGAGAAGAGCGTTGAGGGGAAATCCAGGCTGTCAAGTTTGATTTTTCTCACTGAATTTTTTTCTCCAGCCGAGCACGAGACTCCCTGATTTCAGCCAAAGCTCTCAGGAAGCATGCGGACAGGGCTTGTTTACCCGGGTCATGATCTGACGATTAGAAGCAGCTCTTGTTTACTTGAGTCAGATGATGTTGTCGTACATTACTGCTAAATGGACAGATGATTAACCACATCTTTCAGTGCTGATCTCGTCATCGTCTTTTGCATCAGGCAAGCACAGCTTATTTAGGCTGTTGCTTTATAAGACTGAGTGATATATCTAATATTCACAATGGATTGAAACTAGTATAATAGCTTTTATCCAAGAGTAGTAGCTTCTCTTAATGTGGTCCACTGTGATTAGACTTTATTTCTTTATTTTATATATATACATTTATTATTTTATTGCATTTCATTATTGATTTTAATGATATTCTGCAGACTGGATTGTGCCACTGAGAATTTCATTGCAACTCTATTACAATGACAGTAAAGGAAAGTATTTACCATGATTATAAAACTGAGCAACATGATATATATTGCATTGTGCTTTTATATGGTAAAGTTTATTAATTTTATTAAATGTATGTTTTCTGAGGGCTTGTCATTAAACTAATTTCACAATATTTAATGGAGATAATTTAAACTATTTTCCCCTTTTCATTTATCTAAATATTTTAGTAAAAAAAAAATCATATTTGCATAGTAATTTTTATTTGATTTAATTTTCTTTTTTAAATTAATGAAAAATATTAGGTAAATATTTACCTGTTTATTGTTATATTAGTTCATATAAATGAAAGTTGAACATTGATTCATTTCCATGAATCATTTCAATCAGCAGTGAATTAATTCAAAACTTTATTTAAGCACACAAAAGTCCATGTGTAACATATTTAATATATTGAAATGTTTAAATAGAAATATTTTGTTTTGGTTAATTAATCTTATTAAGGTAAATAATAATAATACATTTGTTATTTAAGTGAATATAAATAAAAGTGACCAAAATTATTCTTCCCTGTGCTGGTTTACTGGAAAATGTGCCTTAATTAATAATAATAATAATAATAATAATAAAGATTTAACAGTTTTTACTTCTTGCATTAAAATATGAATTTGATTTTAATTGAATTTAAAATTAATTTAATAATGGATGTTTAAAATACATCTCATTATATTGAATATAATCATAAAATAAAACGGCAAAATATTTCCATGCTTTTTAAATATTTATTGTCCAGTCATTCAGCCTTTTATGATAACCAAGGTGTTAACCAGATTGTGATTATTAGACCCCGACCAGCAGTTTGTGTTAAAGAGAGATTATGAACCTGAGTTCATTAAGCAGTGTTTAGTGTCAAGTTAAACCGGGATAACAGAGACAGAAAGTCTCTTCAATAAATCTGAGAATTAAAAATGAAAGCATGTCATATTCTCCCTCTCTGTCTCTCTCTCTCTTGGCACAGAGAGTTAACTGCATCTGGATTATTGAGGGATTTTTAATTATTAATCCTTGTACCCATGCAGCTGAAAGTTCCTGGGCGCCTGATTGCTGCTCATTCCAACTATAGAAGAAAAATCAAGAGAGCAGAGAGTGTGGATTATTCATGGGCTATGTGTGTGTGTGTGTGTGATGCTCTGTCATGAAGATGCTTTAAGAGACCTCAGACCTGATGTATGCAATGAATGTTTTTACATTATTGATAGAAAACTTAATGTGGATTTTTAATGCTAGCATCTTTTTTTATTATTTTTTTATTACAGACCACTGCTTTATTTTAGTAGTTACGTTATGTCTGTTTGGCATCACTCATTCTTCCTGCTGTCACCATGTTGAAAACATGCAAATTAAGTCATGTGATTCACAATTAGCCCACACAGGCCCAGATCATCTACAAGGGGTACAAAAAAAGTTACAAAAATAAATAAATAATATATATATTACACTTTCCAAGGCTGCATTTATTTATATTTTGCATTTACTAAAACATTATTATTATAAAATGTTAATAGAGTTTAAAATAACTGCTGTTAACTTTTTTTAGATGTTTTAAAATGTAATTCACTCCTGTGATGGCAAAACATCATTATATCAGTTTTCAGTGTCAAATGATCCTTCATAAATCATTTTAATATGCTTATTTGGAGATTATAAATGTCTTTACTGTCACTTTAGAGCAATTTAATGCATCCTTGCTGAATAAAAGTATTAACTTCTTGGGGGGGTAAAGAAAGTATATATAACATGTAGCAATAAAGTTTATGGATACTGGAAGTACCATGCAATATTACTGTCACGTGACCTCATTGCACGTTCAGTCAAACCTCTTGTATATGAAACAGTATGCATTATGCAAAGAGGAAATTTCTTTGAAATTGCATTGCATTCTGGGATTTAGAGTATGCTCTGTTTACTGCATATATATTATACATTTTTGCAACTGTAGCATGCATTCATGCATACATAAAATGCACTGGTTCTGCATAGTACACATACTGCATAATACAAAACTAGTGTAAAAAGAATGATAGCATGCCATGCCGAGTCATATGATTATTAAGTGCATGTAACAAATCTGGAATATATCTGGAAATTTGAGGCCAGGGTGTGTGTATGCTCATATTTCTGTTGCCTTATCTGTCAGTTTGTCTGTGAAAGTCTGGATGTGAGTGTGTGTTGCTGCTGTGGTCCGTATACCAGAGGAAGTCCAGATGTCTGGACAGCATGTGACAGCCAACAAGCTGCTCTCTGGCTGTGCATTGCCTTGGTAATTAGCATGTGAGGTATGGGGCACTTGGCATTGTTGCAAAGAGAGCCGTCTGGACCGGCGACTTGGTGTGTATTTGTGTTTGTAAGTTATATAGATCATCAGAGTGTATGAAGGCTCTGCTTAATTCCAGTGCTGTTAGTCTCTGTCGCTGCTGCTGGTGCAGCTGTCCTCTCATGGGATTGCGAGGAGCAAAAGAGAGAGAGACAGCAAGGAAAAAGTGTGCTAGCTTTGCAGCATGAGCTGTCAGCCATAGGGTGTGCCGAAGCAGTGACCCGAATCCCAGACAGCTGCTTGAGTTTGCCGGTGCTCCTGTGCCCTGCGTGATGGAAAAGATGAATGCCATGTGAATCTCCCGGAACAATGGGCCAGATTACATATTGTGCTCATGCCGACTGACTGCGTGATCATATTAATGGTCTCTTTGTCTTTATGAACTGTACTTTTCATACAAATTTGATGCAATATGTCTGCAGAAGCTAGACGATACCTTTTTGGTATGTTCTCAGGGAAAAGTGGTTAAAAAAGAGATGAGTCATGTTGATGGATTTGATGATCATAAAACAGCTGGCTAGTGCCATAGGCACAAGAGTACTGTATGTTTACATGCTGTTTGTTTATTTTTTGTGTACATAGTTTTTGTACTTCATATTATATATTATATATAGAGATATTTATTCATTAAATCTGAATTTATTATCTGTTATTTATTTGTTAATAATCTAGTTGTACTTATCTATTGTCCTAATCTAGTTGTCTAATAAACCTGGCATTTTATATTATGAATATTGTTAACTCTTTAACTTGTATAGTATAGGTATTATTGCAATTGTAGTGTATTTTATTATTTATTTAAATTATTTGGATTATTTATTTTAGATTTCAGAATTGTTGTTTTTATTTTTGTGTATATTTTTATTATTGTGCTCATAGCATGCTGTGCTTTAGCTTTTAGACTCTGCATGATAAAAGGTTGTATGTTGTTCTTAATAGAAGGCTGTATGTTTCTATTTAGTGAGCTAGTTCTGTTAGTTGTGTGTGTATTTGCTCTGGTGTGCACAGAGTCTGATAGAGAAGTTTCGATGCTGCGCTCAGTGCCAGTCAGTGTGTTGCTAAGTGGACACATTGACAGCAGGCCTGAGGAAACTGCAGTGAATCACAGTGCCAGTGCAAGAGCTTATTTGCATCGTACTGTTTTTTGAAGAATTGCTCAGTGAGTGTGACTGTGTTTATGCTTCTCTCATCACTAATGCATCTCTCCTTTCTGTTCAGAAGAGCTGCTGTAGACTCATGAGGCATATAGATGTTAAAGATTTTATGCATTATGTGCAGACCAATATATTTAGCATGCTATTCAGTCCTGTATACTTTTATACTGTGATTTCCAATGTAATTTAAACACAATGTTGAATATTCAGATATTATCAGATATGAAAGCTTTATTATTATTATTATTATTATTATTACCATTATCAGTCCTCTGGGATGCCAAGAGAGACTGAAAGCGAAGCAAAAAGTGAGAGAACTTCATTTGAAGGATGTTACTCATTTATGTGTTTCTCTGTCTTCACAGAGCACGTTTAAGTTCAAGTCGGAAAGCGACATCCACCTGGCGGAGCACCATAAGCAGGTTCTGTATGATGGGAAGTTGGCCAGCAGCATAGCCTTCACCTACAACGCTAAAGCCACCGACGCACAGCTGTGCCTGGAGTCCTCGCCCAGGGAAAACCCCTCCATATTTGTGCACTCGCCACATGCCCTGATGCTGCAGGTCGGTTTTTACTCTCACACACATATAAGCACATTCTATTTAATCATACATGTATTAAATTAATTTGCCCTTTTTTAATTTTCCTAGTTAAAATGAGGCAACTTATCTAAAAATCACAACTAATATCTTCATGATGATGTTGACATATCATGGACGTAAAAGAAAATATAAGCACATATGTGGCTAAAGGCTGAAGGCACAACATGTAGCTTATCATCATCAAACAACTGAATGTATACTGTATATATAATGCATATCATCACCTTCTATGAAACTTTCCTACCCAGTTTTCTAATAAGCAAGAGAGGATTTTTGCTTGTGTATGCAGGATGTGAAGGCCATCGTCACTCACTCCATCCACAGCGCCATCCACTCTATTGGAGGAATCCAAGTTCTCTTCCCGCTCTTCTCACAGCTGGACTACAGACAACCCAACGACAGCCCTGTGGAGACGACCGTCTGGTGCGTATTGACCACACAGGCCTCAGATCCACAGAGCTAAATCTACAATTGCAAAAGTTCATTAAATCTTCCATTTTATCTTAGCGTATGCCATTTATATTTATAAGAGAATATTCTACCTTTTTTCTACAGTGGTCTTTTCTATCTTAGGTTTGCATTCAGAGACTACTACCGTTCAAAAGTTTGGGGTATTTTTTTTTTTTAAACAATCAAAGCTTTTATTCAGTAACAGTAAAGCTATTTATAATGTTACAAAAGGTTTCAATTTGAATGCTGTTCTTTCTGTTCATCAAAGAATCCTGAAAAAAAAATACATCACAGTATCCAAAAAAGCAGCACAACTGTTTTCAACATTGATAATAAAAATAAATGTTTTTAAGCACCAAATCAGCATATCAGAATGATTTCTGAAGGATCATGTGACACTAAAGACTGGAGTAATGATTCTGGAAATTCAGCTTTACCATCACAGGACTTTTAAAAATATATTAAAATAGTAAATTGAAATAATATCGCACAATATTACTGAATACTGTATTTTTAATTAAATAAATAAAATAAATGCAACCTTGATGACCAAAAGAGAAGTAGTGCTATATTTTTTATATAATATAAAATATAGGAATATGAATATATAAATATATAAACGTAAATATTTTCAAAATATATACTGTTTGTGTATGTGTTTATATATACTTAATAAATATACACAGTACACATGCATATATATAATGTAAACAAAAGCTTTTATTTTGGATGCGATTAATCATGATCAATCATTTGACAGCACTAATAAAAAGACTATTATTGTAAATTAAAAAAGACAATTTAAAAAAATAGTTTGTTTTTTGTTTTGTGAGCCTAAACTACACAGCTATGGCAACATAGGCTCAACCAGTAGTGTGAATTTGGGGGACTGCTACACTGTACACTACATCTGTTTGTCCGACCAATGAGAGATTGAGTAATTATCTGTATTGTAAATGTCCAAGTAGTGTCTGCATCGCCCTGCCTAGGCCCTAGGTCCATAGCTTCTAGTTTTGTATTTGATAATAAAAAGTTGTTTCCATAATGTAGACTAAAACTCAAGTCAGTCACTGTCAGGGATGTCTGCCATGAATTATAAATGGAATCTGTCATTCTCGGATAGAAATAGAGCGTGACGGAGAGAGCGTGGGATTTTGAGAGATTCGTGCCATTCACATTCACATAGACCCTAGGAAAGAGAGAGAGACCCCTCAAAGAGAGGATGAGAGTCTAGTATGGTCGTACCCTCATTTCTCAGGTCATCGCTTGGTTCTTTACAGTGAGCTCCCAGGCATGGCGAGTAGATTAGAGATCAGAAGTGAGCTGGCAGGCATAATAAGCGGAGAAGAGTTCTGTGGGGTATCGATCAGCGGTAATGTTCCCCGCTGGGGTTTACTGTCTGTAGGGATATGGGTGAGGTCACCGGCCCATCCGTCGGCTTATGGCACTTTAGAAAGTGAAAGAGACACTCTCACTGCCTCAACTATGTCATTTAAGAAACTTAGACATCATTCGTGTTTGCTGGAATGATGATATGGTTTCTAGGAAGGGAAACCATCATTATGTGTCTGTGTAAATTTTTCGTTTTATACTGCTCACTGAGATACGATGTTGTCCCTGAGGTGTCTTTAAACATACGCCACTCTTAAAAATAAAGATTATTATTTGCATGGATGGTTCCAAGAAGAACCTTTAATATCCATGGAGCCTTGGAAAACAGTTATTTAGTTATTTATTTTAAAATGTTCTATGAAAAAATGGTTCTTCAAACAACTGGTCTGAAACCTTCATTTTGAAACCTTTGTTTTTAAGAGTGTATTCAATGTTGGTGTTTTGGTGAGTGTCCTGCATGTGATGAACCTTGGTGCTCATGTTAGCAGGTCGAACCCCTTATGCATTGTATTCTAATAAATGTATCCAAATAAAAAATGTATTTTTTCATTTCTGCTTGCAGTGCCACTCTCTTAGCTTTTCTAGTGGAGTTGTTGAAGAGTTCAGTAGCCATGCAAGAGCAGATGTTGGGTGGAAAAGGCTTCCTGGTTATTGGCTATTTACTGGAGAAGGTAAGACAGATGTCCATTATTATTTTTCTAATTAATAAAAGTCAGTTTATTTTAAATTTGAATTATAAAATAGATATATAGTGTCAGATTCGCATAAGTTGCAGACGATGACTATTTATCATTTTAATCATCTGAATTGAAATAGTTCAATTCAATCTGAAAGGAATAATTCACCCAAAAATTACCCTCATGTTGTTCCGAACCCCTAAGAGCTTTGTCTATCTTCAGAACACAAATTAAGATATTTTTGATGAAATCCGAGAGCTTTCTGACCCTATATAGACAGCAACGCAACTGACACATTAAAGGCCCAGAAATGTAGTAAGGACATCCAGGTGAAATCAGTGGTTCGCCTGGAAAAAACGTGCGCGTCGCGATCCGCGTCGCTTCCATTATGAGCGCGCATACCGCACGACCACATTTGAAATAACGAACTTGAGCGAGCAAAAGATGCATTATGTGAATGACCCCTTACAATGTCTTTGCTACATTTCTGGACCTTGATCGTGGTAGGACCCTTGCTGTCTATGGAGGGTCAGAGGGCTCTCAAATTTCGTCAAAAATATCTTAATTTGTGTTACAAAGTTGAACGAAGGTCTTACGGGTTGGGAACAACATGAGGGTGAGTTATTAATGACAGAATTTTCCATTTTTGTGAACTATCCTTTTAATAAAAAATCAGAGCCATGGCTTAGTGGGTAACACACATGCTCTGGTCACACTGAGCTACAGCACTTGTTCTGGAGATGCAGGATTGGATACAGCTTGCATCTAGAGTTTCTATTAATAAAAAGTGTCAAAAGCTTGAAACACACGGTCTGTTTCACGCTATACTGTGTGACACCTGTCTCTCTCTCTCTCGTCATTAGTCTTCTCGGGTACACATCACCAGGGCAGTTTTGGAGCAGTTTCTGTCATTTGCCAAGTATCTAGATGGGTTGACTCATGGAGCTCCTTTACTGAAGCAGCTGTGTGATCACGTTTTGTTTAATGCTGCCATCTGGATCCATACACCAGCTAAGGTGAGCTCGTCCCACACGCTAAAGGTCAAAATAAAGAGTCCCATTTCACATATGTCCATTGTTGTTAAATGTTTCAGTGTCCATAGCCGTTATTGTTATTTTTTAAACTTTGCAATTACATTCAAATAGTGAAAATAGTGTAAAGAGTCTTGATACCATCTGCCACCCATGAAACCACCACCAAAGGACCTTTTGTAAGAGTATAAGTCTTCTAACCCAAATTCTAACCCAAGCAGTCGGCTTACATTAGGCATGCAGAACTTGCATACTTGATTGCTCAAAACATATGTGTCTACAAACCCGATTCCAAAAAAGTTGGCACACTGTACAAATTGTGAATAAAAACAGAATGCATTGATGTGGAAGTTTCAAATTTCAATAGTTTATTCAGAATACAACATATGTCATATCAAATGTTTAAACTGAGAAAATATATCATTTTAAGGGACAAAAATAAGTTGATTTTAAATTTCATGGCATCAACACATCTCAAAAAAGTTGGTACAAGGCCATGTTTACCACTGTGTGACATCCCCTCTTCTTTTTATAACAGTCAAACATCTGGGGACTGAGGAGACAATTTGCTCAAGTTTAGGAATAGGAATTTTGTCCCATTCTTGTCTAATACAGGCTTCTAGTTGCTCAACTGTCTTAGGTCTTCTTTGTCGCATCTTCCTGTTTATGATTCACCAAATGTTTTCTATGGGTGAAAGATCTGGACTGCAGGCTGCAGTACCCTGATCCTTCTTCTACGCAGCCATGATGTTGTAATTGATGCAGTATTTGGTCTGGCATTGTAATGTTGGAAAATGCAAGGTCTTCCCTGAAAGAGACGAAGTCTGGATGGGAGCATATGTTGTTCTAGAACTTGGGTCTACCTTTCAGCATTGATGGTGCCTTTCCAGATGTGTTAGCTGCTCATGCCACACACACTCATGCAACCCCATATTATCAGAGATGCAGGCTTCTGAACAGAGCACTGATAACAACTTGGGTTGTCCTTGTCCTCTTTAGTTCGAATGACATGGCGTCCCAGTTTTCCAAAAAGAACTTCAAATTTTTTTCCACTTTGCCAAAGCCCATTTTAAATGAGTCTTGGCCCAGAGAAAACGGCTGTGCTTCTGGATCATGTTTAGATATGGCTTCTTTTTTGACCTATAGTGTTTTAGCTGGCAACAGCGAATGGCATGATGGATTGTGTTCACCGACAATGTTTTCTGGAAGTATTCCTGAGCCCATGTTGTGACTTCCATTACAGTATCATTCCTGTATGTGATACAGTGCCATCTAAGGGCCCGAAGATCACGGCATCCGGCCTTGACCCTTACGCACAGAGATTGTTCCAGATTCTCTGAATCTTCTGATGATATTATGTAGAGTTGGGGTACTCGAACTTGGACTCGGACTCGAGTCCGGACTCGAGTCCAATTTTGAATGAACTCGGACTTGTCACGCACTCGGGTGAATTTGTACTCGGACTTGACACGGACTTGAACATTTTGGACTCGGAAAATATTCCGAGTACAGTCGAGTCCGCGTCACGTGTAACAATAAAACCAGCATAAAATTGAAATGATAAATTAATGAATGTCTCCCCTTCTGTCATTTTACTGCACCACACCGGCAGGCAGAAGTCTCCTGCTTGCAGAGGAAACACACGCACCACTCACTGGATATCAATGTGGATTAGTGATGGGAAGTTCGATTCTTTTCCGCGAACCGGTTCTTTCGGACGGTTTGATTCAATAAACCGGTTGGAAAAAAAAAACAGTTCACCGGATACATAATCCATTGCGATTTATTTGTTATTAAATGAACTTACGTTTCGTCAGAGTGCCGTTCCTTCAAGCCCTCGGTTTACCCGCACTCATTACATTAGCACAAAATCAGTTCAGAATCAATCACCAAAAGAATCAGTTCGGTTCAGACGCGCTGTGAGTCATTCGGCTTCATGCTGAATCACGAATGCGCAGTATCATCAGCTCCTCGGTTCTCGAATCGGACACGTCCGAAAGAAACCGTTTTCGGTTCAGTTTACTGATGATCTAAAAAACTGATACCGGCAGTTTGTGAATCTGTCATCATTAACTTTAAATACAGTACAGATATTTCATAAATCATCCCTTATTCATATTAAACATGTCTTTAGAGTCTTAATTATTGTCTAACTTCCCTGAAAACCCCTTTGGCCCATACATAATCTACAATATACAGATTAGAAACATGTAGCCCCGATCTTAAAAAAAAAAAAAAAAACGTATATATATATATATATATATATATATATATATATATTTTTTTTTTATAGTTTTATCACACTTTCCGATGTTTAACAAAATACTTGAAAAATTACACGCATGCGCAGTATCATCAGTTCATCGGTTCTCAAATCGGACGCCTCCGAAAGAAACGGTATTCGGTTCAGTGTACTGGTGATCCGAAAACCGATGCAACCGAGTACCAAAGACAGCAGCAGCAACCAACAGATGCTGCACAGCTCAGCATTGCAGGATTTGCAAGACCAGAACTGACCAAACAAGCAATGCAACTTTATGATGCAAGTTCTCCAAGACAACAAGAAATTCATAATGCCATCATTAAGGATCTCCTCATTGGCTGCACTTTACCTCTGTCAAATGTGGGGGAGAGGCATTAAATAACTGAAATGTCATCTTTAACTGGAGGACAATATAGTGTGATACAATAATAAAATAGGTTCATTTGTATTTTCATGCACTTGTAATACAATAAAACCTTTGAAACCTTTTTTGATAGGAAACTAGTTCTGTTGACATAAAATAAAAGATGTAACTAGATGTAACAGTGGTATTTTTTTTTATTACATTTTTACATTGCCATTGGTTTAATGGGTTGAAAGGTTAAAATATTAATAGAATGTAAAAATGTACAATACCAATTTATACTCTTTTTTAATTTAATTACTTTCTGGACTCGGGCGGACTCGACTCGGACTCGGCCTTTAAGAACTCGGACTTGAGTCCAGCTCGGCCCCTTTTGGACTCGGACTCGGACTTGGACTCGATGTTTGTGGACTTGGTCTTGACTCGTACTCGACAAAGGTGGACTCGGACCCAACTCTAATATTATGTACTGTAGATGAGGATAACTTCAAACTCTTTCCAATTTTTCTCTGAGAAACTCCTTTCTGATATTGCTCCACTATTTTTTGCCACAGCATCGGGGGAATTGGTGATCCTCTGCCCATCTTGACTTCTGCTCTTTTTATACCCAATCTTGTTGCCAATTGACCTAATAAGTTGCAAATTGGTCCTCCAGCTGTTGCTTATATGTACATTTAACTTTTCTGGCCTCTTATTGCTACCTGTCCCAACTTTTTTGGAATGTGTAGCTCTCATGAAATCTAAAATGAGCCAATATTTGTCATGACATTTCAAAATGTCTCACTTAGAACATTTGATATGTTATCTATATTCCATTGTGAATAAAATAAAAATTTATGACGTTTGTAAATTATTCCACTCCTCTTTTACTCACAATTTGTGCAGTGTCCCAACTTTTTAACATCGGGTTTGTTGATATTTCTGTCGGTCAAGTGTGAAATGTGTGAGTAAGCTTTGCATCGACAAATTTGTAAAAAAAAAAATAATAATAAAAGGTTTCATTCCTCTGCAAAAGCAGAGGGGCTCAATTATTGGATAATGACCTAGGAAACATGACTGCAGGAAGAAACGATCACCCGCTTTTGTTCCCTCGCCCATCCACGCAGAGGAGTGAATATCCTGCAGCGACTACAGCCCTTTATGATGGAGAGAACGAAGAAGCATCCAGAGGGAATGAAAAAGAGAGAGATGTACTGAAGGCTTGAGTACAGGAAGCAGATATATGAATTATTACTGCTATGGAAAAAGAAAAAGTCATGCTATAGATTGACGCAGATTTCACACCTATAGCATGGCAGTGAAATTTGCTCGGGTATTGCTTAAATTTTCATAAGAAAATTTAAAAAGCTTCGCAGATTCAACTCGTCATAATAAGGTCCTGATTTTCTTGCTTTATCTTTGACTTGCTTGCGTATGAAGCTGTAATTTGGTTAGGGGGGAAATGTCCTGAATCAGCAGGCTGGGTCAAACATGAGATTTAATACACTGATAAAACTTGGTTTCCACAGCAGCCTCGTTAAGCCTGAGCCTAATTAGCATGTCCGTGTTGATCAGTGTAAGACATAGCTGTGTGTAAATGTGTGATACACAGATGTGTGTGCAGTATGTGTGTGAGGCTCCCACAGGGACGGCTTCAGGAGAAGGGTTTTTTCACAGGAACAACTGTGAAAAGGAAAAATCTAACTCAGACGTGCTGTTTATTTTAAGATCTATTTATTCATTGACTTGTGAAAAGGTTATCAGTTGCTTCAGCTGGAGGAAGAATGTGTTTATTTGATCGAGGGACAGTAAAGCCATGTTACAATTTTTTTTTTTTTTTTAGAATAATAATGAAAAAAAATTTATTGGGGTTTTCAAAGAAATATTCAGCAGCAATGTCAATAATAATAAGAAATATTTATGAATGTTTTTATGTATGAAAATGTTTATTTAAAAATCGATATGTATTATTTTATAAATGATATTGTTGTATTAAAGACAAAATATGCATTCAAATGTTTTATTATGCAAATAATTTTATTAAGCATTTAATTACAAATCATCCTTCTGCAAGAAGGAATATTCCTTGACGTAAACTAACTGTATGTATGTAAGCATGGCATTGAGTCTATATTGACCAATCAGAATCTAGGACCAGAACTATTGTTTTTGTCACTCTCATTTCAGTCCATTTTAAATCATATAAACTACTGCGTGCGTTTTCTATTTCTCAGGTTCAGCTTTCCCTCTACACTTACCTGTCGGCAGAATTCATTGGCACCGCCACCATCTACAGCACCATCCGTCGTGTGGGCACCGTCCTGCAGCTCATGCACACCCTCAAGTACTACTACTGGGCCAGCAACCCCCTGGAAAGTAGCGGTATCACCCCTAAAGGCTTGGGTGAGTCTTCAAACATGTCTATTTGTAGAGTTTACCACCTCACAGGAATCTTTTACCCTTAAAGTTATACTGTGCTGAATAGTTGCCCATTGTTTTACAGGATCAGGTAGTTAAATTTGCCTTAATGAAATCCCTAGATGGTGAGATCTCAAAATACCACCGAGGAAATAAACATGTTCTGGGAACAGCTGAGCGGTTCAGAAGTCTTCACACACTCTAACCATGTTGTGTTAGGGTGGATTGTGTGTCTACATAAAGACAGCTAGCAATATTATGCATGAATGAATCTTGAAACTCTGCCCATTCTTTTTTTCCCCTCTGTCTCGGTCTATTTTTGTATCCTGTGCACTTTTGTGCCTCAGACTTTTGTTCTCTCTTGGTGCTCATCTTCATTCTAAATGACTTTTTCTCTGTCTCTGTCTTCAGTGTTTCCCAGTTTCCTTGCCCTTCCCCATTTTCTCATTCTCTTATTTCTTTTCTCATTCTCTTGCCGGCTGTAGTTCTTCTTTCATGAGTTACTGCTTCCTTTTCACTGTTTTTCCCAAATGCCACATGCAAAATCTGTCAGCTGTTCCATCTGTTTGCCATCTCTCTTTTTCTCCATCCTGGCCTGTCATTCCCAGAGGTGAGTCTCTGCGTTAGATAGATGGTATAGTGATGCTTTAAAGTCTGAAGTGATTGATTTGTAGCATCCAACATCTATAACAGCCTCGTGATGGGTTTCACTGAGTCGGCTGTGAGCAGTAATGATCTGACAAGCTTATATACTTTTCTCATTATCCTCAGTTTACATGTGAAATTAAAATATTAAATGTATTTAAAAAGCTAATGCAGCAAAATGCTGGTGCGATATTTGATTATGGGAAAGAAGCAAATAAAATGGTATTATATATTAAATGCATTGATATACATTTAAATGTTCTTGCTGATTCTGAATAAATACTGTTTTGTATATAGTGTACAAATGAAAAACAAAACACTAATCACATGATAACAGCAAAGGAACACTACTGTTCAAAATTTGACATGGAAGGCTGCATTTATTTGATCTGAAATACAGTAAACCAGTAAAATTGTGAAATATTATTACAATTTCAATTTGATTATGTTTTAAAATGTTATTTATTTTTCTCATGGCAAAGCTGAAGTCTTCATTTTCACATTACCCTTCGGAATTCATTCTAATATGCTGATTTGGTGCTTAAGAAACATTTCTAGTTATTTTAATTATTAGTGTTGAAAGGTTTGTTGAACAGAGAGTTCAAAGCAACATAATTCATTTGAAATAGAATAATTGTTACAATTCCTCTCACTTTTGATCATTTGTGTGCATCCTTATTAGTTGAGCTATTTTAAATTACTAAAAACAAACAAAAGTAACTTTGTTTTATATATATATATATATATATATATATATATATATATATATATATATATATATATATATATATATATATATATATATAAACGATGCACTGATATTAACATTTTGGCCTAATTTGTAAAGTAAAGTAAATGAAAAGCAAAACACACAAAAAAAAAGTTTTAATTGTTGTAAGTGAATTTAATCCTCCATAGAAAGTACAGTATGAGAAATGTATATTAATTTTAAGAATTACCAAAGATTACATTTAGAAAGTTTAAAGATGTACTTTAAGTGAAGATGAGAACAAAGGTCATTTAAAATATATATATATATTTTTTTTGGATTCTTAGTTTGGTAAAAACTGTGCATATGCTACGGTTTTTGGATGTTGTCCATTATATTCTATAGTGGATGTACTGAGTGGCTTATTTAGATAAGTTCTTCCCGTCCCTGTGTACTTCAGATAACACTGTGACTTGTGCCTGCTTATCTCTGTTAGATGCAGAGCTTGTATCACCATGGCAACCCTGTTGCCCTTCCCATGATGCTGCACGGGTCTGTCACCCATAGAGCGAGTGTGTTTGTTTCCATGTAACATAGTGTTAATTTAGACTTAACTGTATTTTAAAAGTCAAATGATTAAATATATGTAAATGAACAAGCTTTTGGCAGACAAAAACAGCTTTAATCTATTTCTAATTGCTTCTTCACAAAGCATTCATTTGCATATCTGTAAGCACATTTTGTCTTGCCAGAGTCCGTGACAACTATTTTGTTGTATTCTTGCATATGCATCGGATCTGTGATGATAACAGGCATTGACTGATCATCTCAACTGGCCTTGTTTTGACCCTTGGGATGCTGCTGAACACTTTGGGACACACATGCACTGATCCAAAACAAATCTCTTCCTCTGCACCCGGGCATCAGTTCTCTCACTGCACCAAATCATTGCAGCTGGGAAAGGTCAAGGGATGTACAATGGATACAAGTAGACCTTGAACATGTTTGTAGAGTACAAACGCTGTACGCAGCAGAGCGCTTGTGTGTGTAATTACACACAGACTGCTGAACTGCAGGGCAATGGCGTCACACACCTGATGGCTGGAGATGGGGAGGCCGCTGACCTGCTTCATTACATCACACACGTCCACTGAGCTTTCTGTTACACTTTGGCTTACCATACAGAAAGTGATGTGAATTTTTCATGGCAGCTTTGTAACGTCTGGGTGCTCAGGTTCAATAAAAGATGAGGAGTATGCATGTGTGTCTATTTAAGAAAGATAGTTTGAGATTGTAAAAAAAGAGATGGTAAGAGAGAGCTAGAAATAGGGTGGTTGTGTGGTTTGAAATGGGGTTGGTGTGTCGTTTAGGGGTTTGTATTCCCTAAGCTGCATCGTAAGTGCTGTTTTTGTTTTTCTTGGGCTTTGTGTGTCGCTGTACTGAATTCTGTTCTTACCAATTGCAAGAAACCTGGAGCTTTGACTTGCGGCTTTTCCCTCGTCCCTGAGCATTTTTTTTTTTTTTATTAAGTTTTTGTTTGTTCATTAATAGCTGGGTTACGTGAAAATCACTGTGATTTTTAGCTGTTAGTTTTGTAAAATATACTAAACTAATACAGCTAATTTCAACATTATCTTAAACGTAGAATTAGGACTCAAATTGAATATTAAATATATGAAGGATCTCTCTTATATTTAATTGCCATACGCAGGTGTTTATTATGATTTTAGATGTGTGCAACCCATGTAATTGTTGTAAATCACTGTGTTTTCTTACAGATGGTCCACGGCCCTCTCAGAAGGAGATTATATCCCTGCGGGCGTTCATGCTTCTTTTCCTCAAACAGCTCATTCTCAAGGTGAGACAGTACAAAATCATTATAGTATATAGTCCAACTACAATTTATTCAGACACCTTCAACATTTCACAGTTTATTCACTGTAGTTTAGTAAATGGTAATAAAATATGACTAACACATTTTAAACTGTGCCAGAACAAATTAATCTTGATAATGTCAGATAACTTTACTAGACATGTATGTGATGCATAAGGACGAATAGCAGTCATCTGTCAAATTTAAGTATCCAATTAGATCATACCAATATAGGTCAACCAGTTACCAAGCAATACATCATTTTGTTCAGTCTGTGGTGTAAAAAGGTCCCATTAGCAATTAAAGAAAAACACTTAAGCAAAACATGGTCAGGTCAAAGTGTCGAGGTTTTTGGGTAAAATATGTCAGTTTACTTTATTTTGCTATCCTCCCTTACATTAATACACTTTAGTGGACTGGTCATCCAATAAAATCAAATTAAATTTTTTTTTTTTTTTTTACTTTATGTAAATAAGGATAGCAAAGTAAAGTAAAGTGTGACATATTATATATAAACATATTATTATAAAATGATATACGTGTGTGTGTGTGTCTATATATATATATATATATATATATATATATATATATATATATATATATATACATATAAATAACATTTTGTGTAACTATAGTACATTGAAAGAGTGTAAGCATAATATGCTGTGTAAACTATTATTTATTCTTATTTTTCTGCATATTGTTTTTTTTATCATTTACATTTTTTTTCTTAATTGTGCATTTTGAATTTGATTTCAAATGTGATTGATCCATTGATCAAAGACTATATCAGAAAGAAAAAAAAAACTATATAAAAAAGTATACATTATAATGAAACGTCTTTGAGACATATGATAACATCTTCCATGTCATCTCTGCTCTGCCTTGTTATGTGCATCAGCACTTTGTTCTTCAAAATTGATTTTATTTGACATGTCATTGCAATGATACGGGCAGCCTGAATAAAATGCATTAGTTCCCAAGCAGTGACAGCGAGAAGACACGTTTGCTTTGTTAAAATAACACAATTCATCCAAATTTTTCCCTGAAATTTGATCCAGTTTGAAAGGCAGTCATGTAGAAATTTATTTATTTGCTTTTGTATAAAAACAATACAGACGGCTTGATGGGGCCAACACAGAGATAATTGCATTATGGATCATCGCTCGACACAAAGCAATGTGTGTTATGTGCATAGGCTGTTGTCCTGTTTTGAGAACCATGATGTTGTTGCCAAGCAGCATTTTTTTTTTCATTTAGCCGCTGCCTTTTTGTTTCATTCCTATTATATTCTGCCCCCTTTCCTCATTTCCTTGCTTTTCGTGCAGTTATTAGCATTGTGAGCCGCTTGTGATAGTGGCCCCAATCCATCACAAATGCCCTTCACTTCACCAAACAAAACAATGAGTCTCATTCAATGTTAAAGCAGCTACCCGCAACATCAGATGTTTTCCTTTTCATTCAGAACCTTGGAATACCCAACTTAAATATCAATTAATCATCAAAGTATGCCCTCAGAAGACAAAACATTTTACAACCAATATCCATAGCATGCAAGAAATACTGAACATTGCAAGACCTTTAATCAGGGGCCTTTAGAACCTTTAATTCAAGCATCATGCATTAAACAAGTTTGAATTTTATTATTGTCATTATTTATTATTATTAATTATTTTAATTTATAACATAACTCCTATGGGGGGGGGTAATGTTTATTTGTTTGTTTGTGTTTTTATACACATTTTTGCTTCTTTTAACATTTAAAAATTTTTTATTTATTCTGTTGCAGTTTGACGTTTTGTTTGTGTCTGTTACATTTGTGTTTTATGTGTTTTTTTCGAAAGTAATTATAAATCTGTGTACAAATTTGAACTAGAAAAATTAAAGTGTTCCTTTTCCTTTTAGGACCGAGGAGTGAAGGAAGATGAGTTGCAGAGCATATTAAACTACCTGCTAACCATGCATGAGGTAACAATTATCAATAAACGGAGGTGTTGTGGTCTAATATTCTTTAGCTTGTATTAAAGAAACTTTGTTCCGTGTTCTTAATAAAAAACAAGCTGCTTAAATCTGTCTGGAAGGCTGAAATATTTCACTCAGAGGTGTCAGAATTGCAGAAGTATTTGAGTCCATCAGGAAGGCTCTAGTATGATCCTGAAAGCTGCATTAATGCTTTGATTGAGTCCCATGAAATTGCAGTAATGCACCATCACTGCACCCATTTGATTGAAAACACCAAATGAATCCTGAAAACTGCTAGTTAAGCGCAGGGTTATATAACACCCAGACATTTTAAGGGTATCTGGTGGATCATTACAGTCTACCGTTGTGCGGTTCAATGTCTGTTTGTTCATTTTTCTCTCCTGTAGGATGAAAACATCCATGATGTGCTCCAGCTCTTGGTTGCGCTCATGTCCGAGCACCCTGCCTCCATGATCCCTGCCTTCGACCAGAGGAATGGAATACGGTGAGGCCTCGGGAACAAACAGCTCTTGCGTAGTCCGGTTATGTAACTGAAATAGATTTGGGCTGTCACAGCTGCATCAATCACATTCCCTCTCGCTTCACATCCCATCGCAAGCGACTTAAGTACTTGTTTGAACTGCCCTCCCCATGGATTCACACCCTCTGGGTATCTTTATGGTATTTTATTACTAGGGCTGTCAGTCGATTTAAATATGTAATCAAGATTGTTCTCGTAATTCTTCTATAGTTGGAAGAAAAGTCAATCCAAAAATAAAAATTCTGTCAACCGTATGTTGTTCCGAATTACATTTTTCTTCAGTAGAAGACATTTTGAAGAATGTTGGTAATCAATAGACTTGCATTGTATGGACAAAAAAAATGCAATGGAAGTCAATAAAAACTGAAACAATTTTATTTTGTGAAAAAAATGAAAAAAGGTTTAAAATGATACGAGGGTGAGTAGAAAACCATCTAGATTTCTCAAAGTGCAAACACAGAATGCAAATCTGCGGTTATTCAATCATGTAACCACATTTCCCACAATTAATGAATCTCTGTTACTTTTCAGAGTCATCTACAAGCTCCTGGCTTCCAAAAGCGAGAGTATACGAGTCCAAGCTCTTAAAGTTCTCGGCTACTTCCTGAAACATCTTGGACACAAGTGAGTGTTAATAATCAAAACATTTGTGTGAAGACTTGTATATGAGCATGCAAAGTTGAATTTGGTATGTTGGCACGCAAAGAAACCTTGCCTGGATCATACCTACTGTGTGGGTAATTGTCATGTTAAGTTTCATCATTTCAATTTCTTGAGTTTATGCAGTGCATACTTTTTTAATAAAAATCGGCCCTTTGATTACCACACAGTTGAAAAAGTACTGCATGGTTGATTACAACAGGAGTTCAAAAGCTACAGCATGGACAGAAATGGCCCGGCTGCGTGCACCTGCCCTTTCAGCAGGGGAAGAGAGCACGTTTAGAGAATGAGTGCTCTGTAGCTGTCTGACAGGAAGAGTTAAACACATGGGATACTGCTGGAGTAATTGTTCTGACAGTTCATGTGTCCGGCAAGGCAGAGCCAAAAATGTAAGTGCATAAAGGGTTAAATAAATAAGAAAGAAAGAATGAAATAAAGAAGAAAGCATCAATTTCTAAAATCGAATGTGTCCTTGTTACACGTTGCATGTGCTAACTATTATAATAACACTACATTATGCATAATTACATGCAAGTAACCCTAATCCTAAACCTAACCATATTGTAAGTACATGTAGTTAATTAACATAATATAATTAAACTGTAACAAGGACACCTTTAAATAAAGTCTAACCCAAATGTCATATTTCCATTATTACAGAAATTTAGGAAATTAAGGTAGATTTATGTTAGACACACACACTTGCATAACTGTGTGTATCAGTGTTTTGCATATTAATTTGTCATACGCATCTTTGTGCTGTCACGCCACCTCCTCCTGACTGATGTGCTCGGGATCACTGATGTCTCCGAAAAGGCTGTAAGAGGGCCACTGACAGCTGTGTGTGTGTGTGTGTGTGTGTGTGTGTGTGCGCCCTTGAGGAGTGCGGTGTCACTTCTAATCACATCAGTGTGCCAGTAGCATGCATCTCCTCATTGATCTTAATGGTGTGGAAGGCTGTGGGGTAAAATTGAACCAGTGAGTGAGTTTATACCTGCCTTTGCACTGTCAATGTCACCGCAAACAACATGACACGTGCGCCTCTTATCTCACTTCCCCCTGTGCTCTGTGTGTGTGTGTCTGTGTACAGGAGGAAGGTGGAGATCATGCACACACACAGCCTCTTCACGTTGCTCGGAGAGCGACTAATGATGCACACCAGCACTGTGACCATCACCACCTACAACACACTCTATGAGGTATACACTTGTCTGCACACAACGGTTCTAGGTTAAACACTTTCTGTATATACAGTAATCCATTATAAAGGTATTTCTAAAGGTCCACACAGTATGTTTTGCTCTTAGGGATATGGCAGCTGTCACAAATGGAGAATCTCGCAAAACGAAGCAAACATTTTCAGTTACCGGTGCCATTATAGAAATTCTATATATCATAATAACTAACCATGATCTATTTTTACTAGAAGCAGAATCATCCAAGAACAAGACAAATTCATGTCTTTGTGTAAAACGAGTTTAGAATGAGGGGGAAAAATAAACTTAAGTGCATTTTAATAAATTATGATGCCTTAGTATAACCATTGTAATCATTTAAATCTATTAATAAATATGTATTGCCACAGTTATTAAAACAATGAGCAACAAGAGGCTATGCATGTAGTGATTTTACCAAGAGTAAAAAGCATGAAAAGAGTCTGAAACAGCTTTATGATAAACACTGATGTTTATTAAAAAATTTATATCCAAGTTCCAGGTAATTCAGGAATATGTTGTTTTAAAATAGAATAGAATATATAAAATAATGTGTTAGCAAAAATATGAATTATTTACATTTGTATGTATTTTTATTACACATTTTTAAGGCGTCATAGAAAGTGTTCTCCCTGAAACCTTATTTTTAATATATTTATAAGAAGGTCGATTAAGTTTATTTGAATAACATATACAGAAAACTGATTTCTGGTCTAATCGAACGGAATTTTGTCTCATGTAGATCTTGACAGAACAGGTTTGCACTCAGGTGGTGCACAAGCCTCACCCAGAACCCGATTCTACAGTCAAGATCCAAAACCCAAGTAAGTGTGTGTTGTTCGTTTCATTTCTAGTTATTTAACCAGATCAGTTTCAACACACACTGGATCGAAATCTAAGCTCGCCTTCCTTTTTCCATTTCTCTCTCTTTCTTTTCGACTTTCTCAGTGATTCTGAAGGTTGTGGCGACGCTGCTTAAAAGTTCCTCCCCCAGCGCCGAGCTGATGGAAGTACGACGCCTCTTCCTGTCCGACATGATCAAACTCTTCAGCAACAGCAGAGAGAACAGACGGTAAGCCGTTTGTACACACTAGTGGTGAATACTAAATCTGTGTTTAGGAAAATTCTTTTCCCATTTAATATACATACACACTTTTTTCATGTTATGGCCAATAGAAAACAATTTACCTTAGAATATCAATAGGCAAATTCATAAGCAATTCATAGCTTTTACTGTTGAGCAAAAAGGCATTTCCTTTCTAACCTTTTATGAGAAAACACCTGACATGCATACAGACAAACCCTAATATTTATAGATAAACAGAGAAAGTAATTTTACAGTTTGACAAATCCCCTCTTACATACAAACATGCCCACAGAAATCCAGACATATGCAGATGCTCCAGTAATGCTGTACGCAGACATCAGAAGCATTTAGCGTCCCCCTCTCAGTGGGGTAGATGCTCCCTCCTATTAAATCAATTAGCGTCATAATTAATGCATGGAGGAATGCAGATTTGAAGTGGCTTTCTCTCTGCATTGTTCTGTTTCGTGGGCTCCTGCGGAGGCTAAGCCTGACTGTAACCTGTTGGACTCAGGTTAGACTTTTAGATTTGCTCATTAGTAAGATTTAGGTACATTGAGTGTGTGTGTATCTGCACATTTCTATCCTAAACAAGCCCATGGCGCACCATGCACCCAAGCCCACTCAGTCAGCTGCTGCCATGGTTACAACTGCATACCAAAATCACAATGCATATTTTAGCAGTGGTGAAGTGGGACTGCTTGTTTTTTGTATTCCATAACAAGCCCGGCATTCTGAAGTGAGCAAACGTGTCTGGAATCTAAGATGACAAGAGTGAAGGAGTATTTCCAGCAAGTTCCAGCAATCATAAAGCGCTCCCTCTTTAGTATTTTGCGTAGGCTGTTTGTTTTTATGTGGTTCTGATACGTTCAGCCTTTGTTTACAGAGTGATTCTCTAAGTTTAGATTTGATTTAGTTCTGATTATGGTGAGTAACGTTTTTTAGGTTTCCTATACTAGAACGAATTAAACATGGGATAATAATTAGGTCATACGACTATAATATAGCTTACTACAGTTTGAGCATTTTGCACGATATAAAAAAAATAGAAATACAAAATAAAATCACAACATTAATGTTACAAAAAATAGACATGGATATTTGTTTTTCAAGTGTTCAAAAGATTACATGCAACAGTGTTATTAAAGTTATTGGGTTTTGGAAGATCAACTTTAAATGAGCATTAGATGCAAAAATAGAGGAAATGAGTATGCACATTTATGTATCTTTTCGAGTCACTGTTTAAAACAGGTGGTGTAAAATTTAGCCCCAGAGCTTTTCCATCAGTAAACATTCTGTTTGAGTGAATAATTAGTCCATTCTGTCTAAATTGGCATCATGGTGTCATTGTAATGTGTGTAGGTGTCTGCTGCAGTGCTCAGTGTGGCAGGACTGGATGTTCTCTCTGGGCTACATTAACCCAAAGAACCCAGAGGAGCAGAAGATCACTGAAATGGTCTACAACATATTCCGTATCCTGCTTTACCATGCCATCAAGTATGAGTGGGGAGGCTGGCGCGTGTGGGTGGACACACTCTCCATCGCCCACTCCAAGGTTAGAGCAAGCCGATCTGCAGCTCTTAGCGCTTTTCTTGATACACTTAGTTTCGTAATATCACATTTAATGGTTTTAATGCATTTCTTATGTCAGTGATGAATGAAACGGTTGTTATTTTTACCATCTCCACTCTTTGGCCTTGTCTTTTGGTCATGCTAACAGCAATAGCATTTGATTTAGTTAATCACTGTTAAGTCTTTTTTTCTCTCTAATTGGATAAATGTTGCAATGATCCAATTGAATCCATCTAATGGTGGAGATGATAAAATAAAAATTTGCATGGAAAGTAGACCAACACCAAGTTAGACTCTCAACACTGCTACCCACCTCTTTAGGTGACCTACGAGGCACACAAAGAGTACTTGGCAAAGATGTACGAGGAGTACCAACGACAAGAGGAAGAGAACATCAAGAAAGGAAAGAAAGGGTCTGTCAGCACAATTTCCGGCCTTTCTGCCCAACCCACCACTGTCAACGGAAACCTGGAGATCCGCGAGATCGATGACACGTCTCAGACGCAGACACCAGAGAGCGAGGCAGACTATGGAGAAAATGCAGACTCTCGCAACCTGCTGGCAGAGACCAAAGGTCCAGAGGGCGAAGCCGAACGGTCGGCCGCGGGGGTTCGTGTGGAAGTTCATGACTTGCTGGTAGACATCAAAGCTGAGAAGGTGGAGGCTACAGAGGTTAAATTAGATGATCTGGATCTGTCCCCGGAGGTTCTTGGAGGAGGAGGTGGCATGCAGAATGGTCCCTTGGTGGAAGTCGACTCGCTGTTGGACAGCGCCTACTGTGCAGTAGTTCACAAGCTCAATGGGAGACTTGTCCCCAAAGAGGAGGAAAGCGCTGTGGTGGGTTTAACTGAAGATGATGGGAACATGGGTCCTCTAATCACACTTGCAGATGAAAAGGACAGCGTTCCCAGCAACAATGGCTTCCTGTTCCCCAAGGTGGATGAGAAGCTGCTTCCCTCATTGGCGTCGCCGGAGCCCCTGGTGCTGCCCAGCCCTGAACAGCCCCCTTGTCCAGCAGCTCCACACACTTCAAGCGCCAGTGACGACCTCAGCCTGCTAGCCCACATGACTTCTTGTGGTTCAGACCTGGTTCAAACCCCAAGTGGTCTAACAGAAGATGATGGGTTTAAGTTGCAGAGCTCCTTGGCAGACATCAGCACACTGGCAGAAGCCGAGGCCCAGGCTGCAGCCAGGACAGCAGAGTGTTTGGAGCAGGAGGCTGGGGAGGCCAGGGCAGGAAAGAGCGGAGGTGATGCAGCCAGCACCACTTCAGACACAGAGAGATCCGACGATGGAAAGGACAAAGAAATGAAGAAGATTCAGACTACAGCCACCACACAGGTGCGGATCACTCATTCTGTCTTTGATTTGATTTATCATTGGTTGCATTTGCCCACTGATGGTAACTCTCAGAAATGTTTACTTACAGTATCCTCATGTTGTGCAAAACCTGTATGACTTAGGCTACGTTTACACTAGTGCGCTTTCGTTTTAAAATGCATAACTTTTGATATGGTTACACCTGTCATTTACACTACTACAGCATTTTCGACTGATACTTTTAAAACGATGAATAGCATGTTTTAGTTTGAAGACTCCAGGATTGTGTTTCAGTGCCAAAATGGAGACTTTTTTAAAACAATGGCGTGGCTGCCTACATTCGCTTTGCATATCTTGATGACCGAGCAGACAATAATATCATGATCACCTGCAAGTGACTAGCAACCAGCTTCCTGTTAACATCCTTTTCCATGGATGAAAGAGAATGGGGCAGATGCTGTTAAGCTCCAAAAATGTTGTCCATATGACTTTTCTCATCAGTTTTCTGAAACCTTACAATGTAATGAAACCAACTGAAATTGTAAAAAACGATTGCAATCACTTTTCTACATTTCAGAATTGGTTCATTCTCAGTCTCGTTTAGAACCAGGACATTTAAATAAACAAATGAATGCTGTAATGAACTAACAAGCAATCAAATCTTCGTGCTTTCCTGCAGGCTCTTCATGGTCGTATGTCGGGTCAGATGGAGAGGGACCTCCGTGTGGATCTGGGCTTCCGGGGCATGCCGATGACAGAAGAACAGCGGCGGCAGTTTAGCCCCGGCCCTCGCACTACCATGTTCCGTATCCCAGAATTCAAATGGTCACCCATGCATCAGCGCCTTCTCACTGACCTGTTGTTCGCTCTGGAGAGTGACGTTCACATGTGGAGGAGGTATGAGAGTTCTTACCAGCTGAACGTCTTGTGTTGTCCTGGAACATCTTTTGTGACCCCCTGATCCCCAACCCTACTCCTTGCCCTCTCTGTAAAATCAGATTGGTTGTTTTAGAGGCAACCAGGATGTTAAACTCTGTTTCTCTGTTAACCTCTTTTGTGTTACTTGACAGTAAAACTCTGAAAAGATGAAAATGTTATATGCTTTTACATGGTCTTGCTTCACTGCTATCTTCTTTTGTTCTCTCTTTCTCTCAGCCACTCTACGAAATCGGTCATGGACTTCGTAAACAGTAACGAGAACATTATATTTGTCCACAACACCATCCACCTCATTTCTCAGATGGTTGATAACATCATTATAGCGTGTGGCGGGATCCTTCCTCTGCTCTCTGCTGCCACCTCCCCATCTGTAAGTGGCACTTGAGCGGCCCCTAGTGGATATACACATCAGTACATTGAATTTAAACCACTTTTAGTGGCTGGGTTTTCCTGTTGATGATGTCAAATTTCATGCTCTGTCTGCGCTTTTACCCTGAGATCTTAAACATGAACACAGTCAACTAATTTTCCCGCTTTCTTCTCCTGTGTTCTTTGACATTTTACCTGCAATCTAACCTTTTTTATTTCTGGCAAACATGCTTACAGCTTTTTCGGAAATTTTCTCTGACTGACTTTATTGTTTATTAAGCAGCTTTTCTGGGCTTTTGTATCCTTTTGTTGTCTGTATTGCTTCTAAATCCTTCTTTCCCTTCCCTGTTTCTCTCTTTTTTGGTTTCTTTTGCATGTCCAGAGTTCTAAGGTTAGTGCAAACCCTGTAAGTTCCAATTTATTTATTCTTCTCTAACAATTCATAGTCTTGTTTATTTTTTTATGTTGCATTTTAATGCCATTAATTCCATAGATCAAAATGTATGGTTCATTTCAGATCATTTCCATCTTTTATATCTTTTTTTAGCCTCAGACTATGTGTACATTCATTCAGTTTATTTACCCAAAGATTTATGCTATATGAATTGCACTCAAAGTTGCACTCAGTAACTCATGTTCATGTTAAACTGACCAATATTCCATCTGTCTTGGATTTGGTATAGAGGAATTATAAATGCATCATTTAAAAGTTTTTAGGTTCTTATAAAAATGTGATATCTGAGGTCAGTCATAATTAATTTATCTTTCCTAAAGTGTCCAGTAAGTATCGTATGATATAAAAAAGGCAGCCTTCCTTATTTAAAAAGTCAACATGATTTCAAATATATTTTCCTTGATGTTTTAATTAGTAAAACAAACTGAGTGCACCTTTAAATGAGTGAGATTATGGATGTATTAAAGTGCAAACTTACCTAGTGTTATTCTGTTATATGATCTGTTTAAGTGATCGTATCTGATGAAGTATCTTCGTAATCATAATCGTTTGTAATTCATGGAAAGCTTTCAAACAGACAGATACTGATATTAAATTGTATTAAATAAATAAGCACACACCATGGTGCTATGATGACCCCCCGGCTATATTGGTCCATTTATAAGGGTCTTTATTAAATGTCAACTTCATTTGTTCCCCTCTGTGTTGGCCATAAAGACACGAGGAGGTTCTTGCTCACAGAAAGGGACAAAAAGCAATGAAGTTAATAGCCTGCCAGGAAGCTCTGGCACAGGGGCAGAGGTGGGTCCGAGCTATCGCCCCTATACATACCCACAATTCACCACTGCGTGACCTCTTATGCACCACTATTACGTCTCCTAGCAACAAGCATGTTCCCAGTTTTCAACATCAATTATGTTTTTTTCAGCACACAGCTGTGGGTTTTAAGATAGCCGTTCATATCTCCATCACCCCATATTTTTCAGAAGAGGTTTTAAAAAGATTTTAAAAGCATATTTGTCTCTGCTTGAAAGACTCTGCAGTGTTTTCTTTTGCTTTGCAAAAAGGTTTGTTCTTTGCAATACACCATGTTATTATGTTGAACTTTTGATATTGATGTTGCAAAATGGTGACGTGTTTCCTGACCACCGCAAAGATTAAGCGCACATGGCACTGCCTGTTCACACTCAAATAGGTGTCACACTGGTTTGAACACACTTCCTTCTAGTGGTGTGAGGTTTTCTAAGCACCTAACTAAATGTTTCTGAGAGGCATGTTTCATGTGAAGTTGGCCTGGCATTATTGATTTGCTGCTATCACACATCTGTTTGTTTGTCAGCACATTGTCAGTAGTATAATCCTGTATAGATGTGAGCATCACTCAGTGTGTGTTTTCTTTATAAAGGATATATTTCTGAACTTCTGGATTTTGGTTCTGTGTCTGTGTGTCCTCTCAGACGGAGCTCGAGAACGTGGAAGCGACCCAAGGCATGTCGTCAGAAACGGCTGTCACGTTTCTGAGCCGGCTGATGGCCATGGTGGATGTGCTCGTGTTTGCCAGTTCTCTCAATTTCAGCGAGATTGAGGCTGAAAAGAACATGTCGTCCGGAGGACTAATGCGCCAGTGTCTACGATTAGGTATGTGTGACCTATCTTACTCATCTAAATATTTCAAATATGTCATTTTTGGTACACTGTATGTTCTTCGACTAAATATACAAGGTTTTTGTACATTGGTGAAGTAGCGGTTAAAAAGAAGTAAATATGTGAGGACAATTAAACAAACAAGACCCCCAGTGTTTACACTCTTCACTTCACTCGCTTCTCTCCCCATTGTTAATATGGGATAGAAGAAAGTACTTAGACATTAATAAAATACACATTTCACCTTTTAAAAGGGGTTTGAACAACCAGAAAACTACTATGTATGCGACTATGTATGTACACTACCGTTCAAAAGGACTTTTTAATATTATATAAAAAAGAAATGTATATTAATATTCAGGAAGGAAGCATTAAATACATTTTCTTTCTGTTCACCAGAGAATCATGAAAACATGTTATCACCATTTATACAAAAATCAATGAACAATGTTAGGTTCATATTAGAATGATTTCTGAAAAATCAGCTTTGCCATCACAGGCAAATATTTACTATTTTACTGTATTATTGTATTTTTTATCAAATAAATGCAGTTTGATGAGCATAAGAGACTTTTTTTCATGAACATAAAAAAAAATCTTACCAACCCACTTTTGAACGGCAGTGTAGCTGTGTGTGTGTGTGCTGTGATGTGAATATAAAGCCAGACGTTCTAGTAAAGCTGTTTGCCTCTTCTCAGTATGTTGTGTAGCAGTGAGGAACTGTCTGGAATGCAGGCAGAGGCAGAGAGACCGAGGCAGCAAAACCTCGCTGCCAATCAGCAAGACCCAGGAGAACCTACAGACTGCAGCGTCCGCCAGCAAGGTGAGACACTCACACACCTGCACGAACGCAAGAGAGCAGACACGTATGCACACAAACACATACTAAAGAGTCTCTGAAAACACATCAAATGCACATCAGAAACACAGAAACAGAACAAAAGGCAATATATTTTAACTATAAAAACGTATATTATGCAATTTGATGTATGATTCTCTCATCCTCTCTGCCGCAGACCGTCATACAGAACGTCCCACGTAACCTTTCTCCCATCAAAGACCCAGACAGACTGCTGCAGGACGTGGACATCAATCGTCTCCGAGCTGTGGTTTTCAGAGACGTGGTGAGACACTCACTTACCTGGAGCAAAGCGTGTATGTAAACATGACTATAATGACTGTTAACCGTACTCCGTGTTCAACAGGATGACAGTAAACAGGCTCAGTTCCTCGCTCTGGCTGTGGTCTACTTCATCTCTGTCCTTATGGTGTCCAAATACCGGGACATCCTGGAGCCACAACGGGAGATTGGCAGGTCCAGCAGCCTATCAGGGAGAAGCATCCGACATGAGATTAATTCACCCACCAGCACAGGTGAACATCTGAAGTTTTATTATGAGCATGTGACCTTGATTATACTCACTAGATGTGTTTCTTTAGTCGTTTACCACTTAAACACCCCACAAATGCTAAGTGTTTAAACGCAGTCAACATTTCTTAACTGGCTCTGATTATCTCTGCTACTGTATATAGTCATCCAGTTACTCCCCGCAGGAAGGATTTCATCAACTTAAGTGTGCAAGGCATTATTGCAAAGCTTTATCTGAGTGCATTATTGAATTAATTCTCAGGTGGAAAGAACTCTATTAGCGAAGCAGCTCTGAAATGCTTCTGTAAGGACTGAATCTCTGCTCTTATCTCTTACTCGTATGTTTCATGAAGATATTTTGGGACCTGCCTACAGTAAATATATCAGAACTTAATTTTTGATTAGTAATATGCATTGCTGAGAACTTCATTTGGACAACTTTAAAGGCATATCCTCAATATTTTGATTGTTTTGCACCCTCAGATTCCAGTTTTTCAAATAGTTTTATCTCGGCCAAATATTGTCCTATTGGAAACAAACCATACATTAACTGAAAGCTTATATAATCAGCTTTTATATATAAGATTATATAAATTAATTTCAAAAACTATATTTCCTGAAGGATCATGTGACACTGAAGACAAGTAATGATGTAATGAAGTAATGATGCTAAAAAAAAATCTATTTTGTTATTGCATGAATATATGTTAAAATATATAACAGATGTTTTAAATTATACTTTTTTTACCGCATTTTTAGTCAAATAAATGCAGGATTGGTGAACACAACAGGCTTATTTCAAAAACATGATTATTCAAAACATTTGACCACTAATTTATGTGTGCCAATTTCAGAAAACCCATCCTCCTTCTCGGATGGTGTACGTGGAGACCGCCAAGCCGCCAGCCCTCTGGACGATCTTCCCCTGGAGGGATCACTGCCTCACACTGACTCTGGCATCGGGGATGAGCAGGTCACCAGTGCTCTCAATGGCTCCGAGCTGGGCGCAGACTCCAGTGGATTGGGTGGGAGCTCTGGAGGCCCGGATGCCATGAGCGAGTTGCTGTGCACACTGTCGTCAGAGGTGAGGAAGTCCCGCGAGTCCCTGCTGGAGTCGCCTCCTGGCGTGGAGGTTCTCAAACCAGCTGCGTCGATCTCCAGCATCAGCCAGGCCAACAAGGGAATCAATGTGAAGGAGATCCTGAAGAGTTTAGTGGCAGCACCGGTGGAGGGGGCGGAGGCAGGACCTGAGCCCCAGCCCTACCACCCTGACCCTGCCCTGAAGAGGGAAGCTGCTGCCATGCTGCCCATGCAGTTCCACTCATTTGACAGGTGTGTCTAGCACATCAGATAGCACAGGAGATGTTATGCTTGCCGTTCATGTATGTTTCAGACCATCCTTTATTAACAGGCAATATTATTAAAATAGTTGTTAAAATAATTAAAAGTATTAAACCCAAGACCCAGAAAGCTGAACAATTCAAGCTATAATATAGTAATTTATAAGTTTTTGTTTTCATAATATATGTGTGTGTACTGTGTATATTTATTATGTATATATAAATACACACACATACAGTATAAAATGTAGAAAATATTCCCATGTATATATGTTTATTAAGAAAATTGATATTAGATATAAATATTTTAAATGTATAAACATATTTTTCTTAAATACTGTATATACATGCATGTGTGTCTTTTTATATATACATTATAAATATACACCGTACGCAGACATATATTATGTAAATAAAAAAGCCGTTTATTTTGGATGTGATTAATCGTGATTAATCATTTGACAGCACTATTTATAATATAATATTTTAATATTTAATAAAAAAATAGACAAATTTCATATAGGCTAACATTTAATAATATAAACCTTTTAGTACAGACTCACAATACACTGAGGTTAATAAATAATGATATGCTTCTCTAAAAAAACAATCAATGTCAAAATAATTTCGATTTCATAAAAAAAAAATCTATGTAATCTAATCTAATATAATGTAATATAGTTATATATGTGTGTGTGTGTGTGTGTGTGTGTGTGTGTGTGTGTGTGTGTAATATATTATGCTGCCTGGAACAGGTTTTTTTCATGCACTTTTGCTGTCTGTCTTAAAATGGATTTTGATACACAGAGCGATTAAACCAATAAATCATAATTAAAACAATAAATATGCAGTTACACTTACCTGTGGTCTGTCAAGACTTTTTGAGAACAGATGAAGTAAAAAACACCTTAATTAAACACACAAGCACAAGACCTTCCCCTAATTTTGAATGTGTCTAGCTCCTCATTACTGTACAGGCGTCTGCAGAAATGTGTAATATTATAGCTCTGTGCAATAGTGTGCTCTGGGCTCAAGACACTGACTGGCTTAGTGTGTGGGATCCACTGATGCTCTACAATACAAACTAAAGCCCCTCTGAACATCAATCCTCTTTGTTCTTCCCAATTAAGAAAACCTGATGAATAAATTATACATAAGGTTATGCTGTTAATCATTGACAGGCTTCTTGAATGTAAATAATTAATCAGGGCAGGTGAATATTTTATAATCCTCTTCTTTTTCACTACGGGGGTGGGCTGAAATGGTTGGACTCCTTTTTTTATTTATTTTTCTTTTATAAATGTTAACAAAGTGTTTTACTCATTTTTATTCATTAAAAAATCCTGAAAAAAAAAATGTTTTAATAGTTTGCAAAAAATATTAGGCAGCACAATATTTAAAATTCATAGTATAAATTAATAAGAGATTTATTTTGCACCAAATCAGCATATTAGAAAGATTTTTGAAGGATGATGTCACACTGAAGACTGGAGAGATGATGCTGAAATTTCAGCTTTGAAATCACAGCAATAAATTATATTTGAAAATATACTCTAACAGAAACTGTTATTTTAAATCGTTATAATATTTCACAATAACTCTGTTTTTACTGTATTTATTATCAAATAAATGCAGCCTTGAGTATAAAACACTTCTTTCAAAAACATTTACAATGTTTTAGTGACACCATACTTTTGAACAGTAGTCTATGTACATTCATTGTATTGTTAATATTAATAATATATACATTTAAATATTATTATAATTAAATAATTAATTTTGTATTGAATTTATTTATTTTTTATGTTTATTAAAAGGCATTGTATACCGTACTTTGAATTTTGTGTGTTTGTGTGTGCACGTGTGTGTGTGTGTGTACACACTCAGGAGTGTGGTGGTGCCTGTTAAGAAGCCCCCTCCAGGAAGCCTGGCTGTGAACACAGTAGGAACACCCACCACCAGTGGAGTGCCCTCTTCAGGAAGTACGCCCAATATCTTTGCTGCTGCCACAGCAACACCTAAAAGCATGATCAACACAACAGGCGAGTCGCCCTGAATATTTCTATCATACCGCAGTGTCATGAGCATATACATTTTGTTGGTCTATATATGCATTTGATTCCTGCGCATCTCTTTAATGATTTTTTCCCATTTAGGCTTGTCATTGGCTTTCATAAGTCTAGACACTTTTCTAAGCGTAGTGACCGTTTTAGACATTTAAGCATCCTTTGTAGCGCTATAAACAAACCTTTTTTTCTTTAGGATAGTCAGCTTTCCTTGTGCTTAATCCATTTTATCCGTAATGTCTCACAGGTGCCACTGACTCCGCCTCTTCCTCATCCTCCTCTTCATCAAGTTTCGTGAACGGTGCCACAAGTAAAAACCTCCCAGCGGTGCAAACCGTTGCACCTATGCCTGAAGACACAGTGGAAAACATGAGGTACACACACACACACACAAACACACACTCATGCTCTTCCTCACTTTATCCAGTTACCAACATGCTTAAACCTTAAATCATGCATTCGCACTTCCTGTGCTCATCCTCTTTTTTTCTTATGGCAGTCTTACTTGTTTCTATGATTCCCATAATCCATTAGTTTCGTCACTTTACATCTGTCTGCTCTCCACACTTCCCTATCTGTGAATCTTTGTAAGCACAGCCACAGATTCCCTCACAGACACATACTGAGGTCTCTGTGCATTTTTAAAGATGCACTTTGAGGTACTGATAATCTGAAGTGTATTTCCTGCCAAACATGGTTGGGTACATCTGTTCTAATTTGAATGCAACAGAATTGATTTTCTTCATTTTTGTGTCTTTGCATGTACGACACGGAAGCTTTGTGGCTCAATCATCCTTTGATTTGGCACAGATCAACACACGGGGATTACGTCACACTTTAGACTAAGAGCTGCAATGAATGCCTGTACAGTCATTACTGTCTGTTTGTGCCCATTTGTATTGCAGTGCCTTTTGTGAAGTGGACCAGTGTCCACTGCGAACCAGGCTGACGCCTCCTGAACTCAAATCCTTTAGTTCGCTGACAGGATTCCAAACAGCCCCCAGAGATGCAGGACAGTTTCTTAGGCAAGGAAGCTTGAACTGGCCCCCCTTACCCAGTGCTACCAGCTTAACGTTCCCTTCCCTTCTTTCTCTCTGTCTTTTTGTTTTCTCTCTTTTTCTGCCTCTTTTTCCTGGTGGTTGTGAGTTTTCAAGCTGGCCAGCTTCACCACCGCTGCTGCTTTGATTTGCAACTGTTCCGCTAGATTTGATTCTGTCTCTTTTTCTCATTATTTACTTTGTCCAAACCAGGTATGACGCCATAAATGTTCAAGAATAAAAATCATGTCTCTGATTTTAATTTGTTCAATTCATTTTTTTCAAACAAGTGTGCCAGCGTTGCTTTAACACATTAACTTTTTGTATTAATTTTAATTTGTATGTTAATTTGAGTTTGTTTTTGTTGTCTATTTTTTTTTAGCTATTTGTGTCATTTTTATTGGTTGTTGTTTTTTTTTATGTGTATTTCTATTTCACTTTATTATTTTAGTTGTAGTAATTGTAGCTTTATTTTAGTTACCAAAATAATATTTTTTATAATTTAAGTTTTAGTGGTTTCTATTTCCATTGCAGTTTTTTGGGTAGCCCTGCCCACTGTAAAATCGTATTTGTATTTGTATGCCGACTTCACATCATATTTATTGATAATAACCGATGAAGCCACTGCCCTTTTGGTTGTTTTTACATGACATGACAATTTCAGCAAAGTGAACTAGCTTTTTACTAGCTGCAGACTTAAAATGCAAATGTGATGTGAATGCAGCGTAGATATCAAATATGCTCTGATTGGCTGTAATTTCCAGTCTTTGCATCACACCTGGTTAAGATTCGTTCTCAGTGTTTTGAGCTAGTGTTTGTAACTGAAATGCTGCAAAATGCCTGACAAACACATTGATAGACCATAAAAAGCATATGCATTCCTAATCAGCAGTAATGTTTACCAATAACTTGACAGAATCAACCCTGCAAGCTTGCCATTTCAGTAGAGACATTGTCATTAATCATTTCAAGTCATTCCTTATTTGCACCAAACTGAATGTCCTCAGACCTTTATTTTTGATTTCTATCCTTTCACACTCTGTCGTCATTTGCATCCCTGGCGCTGAAGTTGTAGTCTTAGCACAGGTTAACTCATTTTGTAGCTAAGCGCAGTGGCACTTAAGGGTGATGTGTGCAGTATAACAGGGTGATTAAGCGTTAAGCATTTGCTCTTTCTGCCTCCCTGTGGTTGAATTCCTGTAGGTTGGCTTTAACCCAGAAGTAACGCCATAGACTTTGTCACATACTAACAAGCTGTGTGAACTAAAGCAAGTGTGATTTTTAAACTGGTTTCTGTATTTTGGAGCTAACTGGAGTATTTCTCTGTATGCCTGTCTTTCATTTTCCTCCCGTAGTATCACGACTAAATTGGAGCGGGCCTTAGAGAAAGTGGCCCCCCTGTTGAGGGAGATCTTTGTGGATTTCGCCCCCTTCCTTTCGCGGACGCTGCTGGGCAGTCATGGGCAGGAGTTGCTCATAGAAGGTACAGGTGCTGTATAGTGCTCCTTTTCTTCTCTACCTGGTGTCTCTGTGGAGTCCCTCACTGTCTGCTGTGTGTGTGTCCACTGGCTGCCTCATACACACACAATTGTGCGAGTGCATGGACCCAGAGCAGGTATGAGAATAACAGAACTGTTTAGGATGTAAGGATGTAAAAAAAAAAAATACACCCGAAGGGACTGAGGGAAGAATTGCATGCTAAACTTTGAAGAAGTGATTTAATAGATACCTAAGGATGTCAACAAAAACAAAGAAAAACCTTCTCAACAATAAGGATTGATCCCCCCTTATGCCTAGTCATATATTTATGCAAAGCTATTATTTTCATTGGCCTCACAACACAAATAAATGTTTTATTAAAATATGCATAAAGAATGAAAATTTGATAAATAAATAATAATAATATATTTACAGATATACAGCTGTTATGCAGTTATTACAATGGTATGCAAGACATTTTGTGATTTATTCTAGTTAAATTAAATTGATTTGCATAAAAATACATTTTTAGTTTTGTTTAAATGTGTACACACACACACACACATACACACACACACACATATATATATATATATATATATATATATAATATATATATATATTTTATGAAACATTTTAAATGTGCAGTAATGGTATGGAAAATGACAGTTCCATCAGCTGGCCCAAAACTTGCTCAGACTGGGCCCAGCCTATCAGACAATCTTTATTGTTGAGTCCTGAGAGCACATCCTCTCTTCATTTCATCAGAAATCAAAGGAAACCTAAATCTGAAGATCCAGATCTAGAGTGAATCACGTTTGCTTCTTGTCCCACCACTGTCTTTTGTCTCCTTATATTTCCTTCCTCTCTTCTTCGCCCCCTTCATGAAGTCCTCTCCCTCCCCTCCCTGTTGTCCTGTCAGGCTTTAATGTCTGTGCTCTCACCTTGTCTTGACCTCCTCACAGTTTAATGTTTGTCTGTTTTAAAATACAGCGGAACTGTGTGTACATTAGAAAATAATGTTTTGAGCTAATTACTTTTGGTAATTTTATGTTACACACATGTACAGTGGAGTCCAAAAGTCCTGAATATCCGGGATTTCAAATGCAATTTAAACTTGGAAATGCACTAAAGGAAAGTTCGTATTTAAGATTGCGAACATTTTCACTAGTGTTGTCAGTCTTTTGAAACCCACTGAGGTTTATATTCATCTTTTAGATATGCGCATGCTAAAATCTGTTTTTCTGTCAATGCACTGCCACAGGCTTAGTTTGTATGAAGTCCAGCACATCGGTTGTGGAGCTTGTGATGCTCTTGTGCTCACAGGTGAGATTTCTCTCTTTATTCTCTAATCATTTATTTTGAATAATTTGCATTGACTTTATTTCGAAGTTTCGATATTTTCCATCACCGCACAAGTTACATTCATATTTCAGGTTTCATAAACAGTGAATAAACTGCATTCAAACAGTTTCAAATCTTGGAAAAGGTCACAGTGCTGCAGCGTGGCAACATTTCATCAGTCTTTTTTCAGCCTTTTTTGAAGCTTTGTGCTTGACCTAAACCAGATCTGATTTCAGACCCACCCTACATTACGCTGAAGCCAGTGCGGGTATCAAAGTATCACCGCATACTTCTGAACTTCCAAAGCAAAATACATTCACATTTTATCAGTTCATGCATTCTCAAACCCAAGACCTTTGCTAGCACTATGCTCAACTGTTTAAAGGCTACAGTAATGTGTTTTTTGCTTCCAATAATGCCACTCAACTTCACATATTCACATTCCGAAAGTATTCCTGTTGTTTTTCACAGTCTTTATGTAGAATGATCTGAAGGCTTTTAGTGTTTAGAGATAAATAATTTCCACTTACCTTTAAGACACTCCATTGAAAATCCATCACTCTGCGCTAAAATATGCTTTGCTTTCAATCCACACGAGGAGAAATGTACTTTTCTCACCACTAATCAAACATTTCAAAACAGAATTATCATACAATTACATCTGGATGTCAGTATCTTATACAAGGAACCCTAGTGAACCTCTTTGAACTCTTCTGGATGATCGAGATTTCAGACTACCGCATCTCAGCAGGATTAGGAGCTTTGGGGTGTAGCAGTGGCCCATCCAGTGTTTGATGCCCTCTCATCTTCCTTTCCCCTCCCTCCTCTATTTCCCGTCATCGCTCCATCAGCACATATAGTATTACTGAAGCTCCAGGCCCTCCATTAGTGGCTCAGGGGACGAAACCGTACCCTAAATATTGATTGGCAGGAAGCAGAGGGTAATGGGAGCTGCCTGTGATGTGTCCTTCTAGAAGCATCTGCAGTGGATGCTAAGTGCATTCTGCCTCTCTTACTCAATAGTCACTCTCGCTTATGTGGCAAAGAGCCAATCAGGAAAGATCATCAGTGCAACTCTTCAGCGACCACATCAAGAGCATAAATCATCCACACTCAAAAAAGATTAAAAATCATAGGGCGGTCAACTGATTAATCGTGATTAATCGCATCCAAAATAAAAGTTTGTGTTTGTATGTATGTGTACGGTGTATATTCATTATGTATATATAAATACACACAGATGCATGCATATATTTAAGATTTTTTTAAATATTTATATGTATATGTGTGTGTTTCTATATAAAGTGCATCATAAATATACACAGTACTATTATTTAAACACCTTGCAAATACATGTAAAATCATTTCATTGATGCATTTGCCTTTGGCGCATTAAAACATTTTGATTGGTACATTCCATAATGGTGGTTATGTGTGGTTTCAGGAGTGGCAGAACTCCATACAAAAGAACGCAGGACTTGCATTCATCGAACTTATTAATGAGGGGAGGTATGTCGTGTACTCATAAAAATTCCTTCTTGACTGGATTTATGTTATGATTTTTATAAAGATCTGGTGCACTAGATAGAAAGGAGAAAGTGGACATTGTTATAATGCAAACTTTTCATGTCATTAACATATTTCGCTGTGCTCAGGCTTCTGTGTCACGCCATGAAGGATCACATTGTCCGTGTCGCCAATGAGGCTGAGTTCATCCTCAACAGGCAGAGAGCAGAAGATGTGCACAAACATGCTGAGTTTGAGGTCGGTCAGCCGGTGTGGATCACTTGTGTCATGGGTTCACAGTTTAAATTCTTATCATGCGTAAGGTATGATGGGAAGATCATTTCCTTTGCTCTATCTTTTCATAGTCCAACTGTGCCCAGTACGCTGCAGACAGGAGAGAAGAGGAAAAGATGTGTGATCACCTCATCAGTGCGGCCAAGCACAGAGATCACGTGACTGCAAACCAACTGAAACAGAAGATCCTCAACATTTTGACCAATAAGCACGGAGCGTGGGGAACCATGTCTCAGAGGTTCACAAACTCACAGTCTATAGTTAACCTTTGCTGTTGGAATTCTGTTTCTTGTTTTCTGGCCATTCGTCACCTCTCTGTTTATTTCCCACCTCAGTCAGCTGCATGATTTCTGGCGTTTGGACTACTGGGAGGATGATTTGCGCAGGAGGCGGAGATTTGTACGCAATGCCTTTGGCTCCACCCACTCAGACGTGGCTCTCAAATCTCTGGAGGAATACGGTCAGCCACCACACATCCATACACCTCAGTCTAATTTACAGTGCCCAAATATGGCTCAGATATCATATTAAACTGATGTGTTTCCATACATTATGCATATCCCCCCAAAAAAAAGAAAAATTTGTATGTGTGCGTGTGTTATTTATTTTTTATTTTATTGTAATTATTTATTTATTTATATTTGTATGGGCAGGCCCTGAGGAAGAAGAGGGCATGAAGTCAAAGAAGTCATTCCGTAGTCATTCGGTGGTCAATCAGAACCCTGAGACGGAGCTGATGCTGGAAGGAGATGATGACGCCGTCAGTCTGCTACAGGAGAAAGAGATCGACAACCTTGCAGGTATTATTTACAAGCAGCCTCCTCAGATCCCATTGTAAGGGTGCCATGGCACTATTAAACCAATTAGTTTTAAATGCCAGCCCGCACATCAGCGCCGCTCTAGCAGCTTATGCAGGAACCATTTTTGTGGTGATTCTTTGATGAATTGTTTATGCATGTGCTAATGAATGCAACTGTACTTTATTCCCAGTGGCTTTTCGTCCGAGGGTATTTATCTCAAGAGGCAAGTTTGGTCCTTCAGTAAAAGCGTATGCTAATTAGTGTTTTAGCCCAGAACAAGATCTATCCCTTCTGCCTTTTGATGCAAATCTCAGCCGAATCCGCACAAGAGTGTGATTATGAGCTTAAGCGCTACATCTGATGACTAAATGAACTAATTTAAGGCTTATCAAAGTATCCGCTTATTAATTATCATAATGAGTCACTTACTGTATTTAACATACTGTGGCTATTTAATCATTATTTAATTAAACTAATAAGCTTGTTATTTCCTCAGATTTGAGTTTTTTGTTGGCAAACCACCTCTTTGAGACAAAAACATGATAAATCACTGAGCCTTAGTCAAGTAACATTCTGATAACAGCTGATGGCATCACTAAAATGATCATTTTTAGGGACTGATAATGGATGTTCAGACGATGTAGATTTTAAATGTATTAAATGTTACATTTTTCAAAAAGAATATATCATTTTCCAAAACTGGCCTTGAAATCCCAAGTAATTGGAAAATCTAACCATAATCACTGGACTAATCCAGGAGTCAGGACTTTAAAATGAAAAAGTGTCTCATTCTGTGGCATGGTTTCCTTCAGGTCCGGTGGTTTTGAGCACACCCGCCCAGCTCGTTGCTCCTGTGATTGTTGCCAGAGGCACGTTGTCGATCACCACAACAGAGATCTATTTCGAGGTGGATGAGGATGATCCAACATTCAAAAAGATTGATTCAAAGGTACTGTGTGTGTCACTGAGAATGAGTTCGAGTATACATTTGAATTCACACAGAATTACTGTAGAGTTAATGAGAATATCATCCAGTCAGAATTTCAGGATCACACATTGATATTGCTGACTTCATCATGCTGTCTTCTTTGCTAACCACCGTTCTTCTGATTGAATTTAAATGCTTTGCTTTTGCGTTTGTCAGGCGTTGGCATATACTGAGGGTCTGCATGGGAAATGGATGTTCAGTGAGATCAGAGCAGTTTTTTCCAGACGCTACCTGCTCCAAAACACTGGATTGGAGGTCTTCATGGCCAACAGGAGTAAGATGCCAACATGTTTTAACATGTCGAACTGATGTTTAGTTCAAGGTTTTTAATGGCACTATTTCATTATCTCTACAGCATCTGTCATGTTCAATTTCCCGGATCAGGGCACAGTAAAGAAAGTAGTGTACAGTTTACCTCGGGTTGGTGTTGGCACCAGCTATGGCCTCCCTCAGGCAAGGTAAGGCCTTTGGTGTAGGTTTTATAATATTGAAACTGATTCTGTGATGTGAGATTAGTTTAGAAGCGGTCCAAACATTTAATTGGTAATTAACAGTAAATGTGTTATTTGCCAAAGCTAAATGATGACTCGGTATTGTGCTGTTCCTCCCATAGACGGATCTCTCTGGCAACGCCAAGGCAGCTCTTTAAGTCATCTAATATGACTCAGAGATGGCAACGGAGGGAGATTTCAAATTTTGAGTACCTCATGTTCCTCAACACGATTGCAGGTAAGATGATTCCTATGATTGCAACTAATAGTTTAATCACTACAAGCGATAAAATGCATCAAATTTGGAGACAAGTTACATGCTCACACACAACATTGTCTGTTGATATTTGTTTGCAGGGAGGACCTATAATGATCTGAACCAGTATCCTGTCTTCCCTTGGGTCCTGACTAACTATGAGTCAGAGGATCTGGATCTGACCTTGCCTGGGAATTTCCGAGATCTCTCAAAGGTATGCCAATCCTGAAAGTTTCATACCATTACCCGTTTAGAACTACACAAATCATCCAGAATTTTTTTATATACCTGATTTTGAATTTCTGATTTTTTTTATGTCGTCTTGTTTGTTTTTATGTCGCAATTGGTTTTGTGATTTTATTAAAAATTTAAGTAATCATATGGTAATATGCACATATATTTAAAAGTTTGGGGATGGTAAGATTATTATTATTATTTTTTTTTTGTATTTAAAATATTTTTTTTATTATAAACGACTTTTGTTACTTTTGATCAATTTAATGTGTGCTTGCTGAATAAAAGTGATAATTTTTTTTTATGATTTTTTTTTATGTTAACATATGATATAAATATACTAATTTAAATATAATAACACTCATTATTAATATGGTTAGTATAATATCCAGAATCCCTTTTTTTCCTTCCTGTTTTGATAATATAGCCAATCGGAGCCCTGAATCCAAAGCGAGCCGTGTTCTATGCTGAAAGCTATGAGACGTGGGAAGATGATGGAACTCCGCCCCATCATTACGCATCACTGTACTCAACTGCAGCATCCACTCTCTTCTGGCTCGTCAGGATAGTGAGTCTTCACTATAGTCCAGTTATATTATATGATCTCTCAGAACTCGAACATCTCAAAATTCTGCTTTTAAGAAAAGCTATCATGAAAGTTGTTTAATCTGAAAGTGTGTGCCACTTCCTTCATCCCACAGGAACCCTTCACAACATTTTTCTTGAATTGTAATAACAACAAGTTCGACCATCCTGATCGGACATTTTCTGGCATTGCACGCTCTTGGCGAAGTTGCCAGAGGGATACATCAGATGTTAGGGTGAGCAAACATCTGTGAGGTAAAACGATTCTGTAACTCGTCAACATGTTTGTCAGCATGCTTGTTTGTATGACAGGAGTTGATCCCTGAGTTCTACTACCTCCCTGAGATGTTCGTGAACAACAGCGGATATGACCTGGGGGTGAGAGAGGACAGGACAGCCGTGTGTGATGTGGAACTACCAGTCTGGGCCAAAAAACCAGAGGACTTTGTTCGCATCAACAGGATGGTGAGGGATGGAAAGATTATGTGTGACTAAGCACCCTTTGGTCCTCATTAGTGCACAATTTAAGCTCCCTTTAGGAATAATATAGTCCAATTCAGCAAGTGTTTCAAGAAGGGCTTGAAAAAGAAAAAAAATTCAGTCGGTTCACTCCGAGCAGAATTGATATTTTAAAGTTTCTGTTCTGTGTTCCTCTGATATTATTACCGTTCGTACCGTACCGTAATTTGATTTTGTTTTTTTGTTTCTGGTTCTGTTCCTGTCAAAATTTCCTTAAATTCCGGTTTTCTTTTTTCGTTCCTTGGACCGGTTCAGAGCCCTGGTTTCAAGAATCAAAAGCAGCTGTAGTTTGTAGAAAAAAAAAAAGAAATAAACTTTGAGCCTCACACAGCCTTTACAAGGCTAGTAATTTCTTTTTGAAGCCCTGATTGGTCCTTGTGTTAACCCTGCTGTCTTCTTCCTGTCTCAGGCGCTGGAGAGTGAATTTGTGTCCTGTCAGCTGCACCAGTGGATCGATCTCATCTTCGGCTACAAGCAGAGAGGACCGGAGGCCATTAGGGCTCTCAATGTTTTCCATTACCTGTCTTACGAGGGATCTGTGAACTTGGACACCATCACTGACCCCCAGTTAAGAGAGGTCAGTGAGGATTGATTCACCAGAGGATATCGAGCTAGGAACTTGTCCTGCTTGTGTGACGTTAAGCTGTGTTTTTGGTGGGGTTTTATTAGACATTGCTGGGGTTTTTTTAAATACTGATTTTTTCCAATACATTTTTTTAATTGACATCTTTACTCAATAAAATATGCAGAATGAAATGCTTTGTTATTTTAGTAAAAAAATAAAACAAGAGCTTTCAAAGCTCTTAATAACAGTTATTACATATTTAATATTGCAATTATAACAAATAAACTAAAAACGCTTAATGTCAATATAACAATCTTAAACTAATTCACTAATTAATAATAAGTAATCTTAAAGTGAAGCATTTTAGTGACATCTCAAAAACGAAAAATTATTAAATAAGACAAAATATCTAGTATTTTTAATAAATAATAGTAATATTAAATGTCAATAATTAGGATTAATTATTACTGACAGTAAGTATTATTGACAAAACCTTAATAGTTAATCTTATTTTTTAACTAATAATGTATTAAACAATTAAAAACAATTTACACAAATGTAAAGTATAGATAATAAAGTAAAAGACAATATAATTAAAATATTGAATACATTTTCCTGTAAACATTATTGTTTCCTGTTTAACACACAGTAGTGCAATGCTGTTTTTATTTATCAGTAAATTTGATATTAGAACCATTATTATATTGTAGACAAAATCTAATTTTATATGATAATATTAAAGTTTCCAGTCAATATCTTTCTCTCATTTCTAAGCGCAGCGTGTTTACAGCAGTGTTCAGTGTTCGTGTCCATGTCTGTAAATGTCTGTCAGATGTGAGGCAGCTCAGGGGTCTGTCAGCTAAAGATGTAACAGCTTGTTTTGTCTCTTTGTCATCTTTTTAGTCTACGGAGAACCAGATTCAGTCATTTGGACAGGCTCCATCACAGCTGCTAATAGAGCCTCACCCTCCACGCAGCTCCGCCATGCACCTGGTGAGACTTGACTACATCTCTTTTATTATGTCTTTTCAAGACACCTCTATTTGTTGTGATCTATATTACTTTTTTTTTATCAGTAATCTATATTAGATCTCTTTTAAATATATCAATATTGCCTTGTCATATGATTTATTACATCTTTTATCATGATTTGTATTTGTTACTTTCATTTTATGAAGCTCAGAATTGCAGCTAGTTGTGATTGGATCAAATATTGTTCATTTGTCTGTATCGTGAATGCTAAATGCTGCCACAAAGTGACAAAATGACAGTCCGGTTGGACACAAAATTTATATTTAGCTGGTTCAGACACTGATTTACACTTAGAAGGCTGTCTAGGGTGTTACACATATCACCCAGCCCTACCCCCTCCTGACGGTCCAAACCAGCCCAAAACTATATCCTTACCCAGAATCCCAACCTGTAGTTTTCACCTTGTTGTATTTTACCTTTCTAATCCCCTGTCCCTTCTTTTCTCCTCCCCCCAATCTTTCCCCTTCCTCCTCCTCTTTCTCTCTTCTGCTCATCAGTGTTTCCTTCCTCAGAGTCCTCTAATGTTCAAGGACCAAATGCAGCAAGATGTAATCATGGTGCTAAAATTCCCCTCCAACTCACCCGTCACGCACGTGGCGGCCAACACGCTGCCTCACCTCAGCGTTCCCGCTGCGGTCACGGTCACATGCAGCCGGCTGTTCGCCATCAACCGCTGGCACAACACAGTCGGTGAGCACTACCATTTGCAACTTTCTTAGGCGTTAACAGTTCTCAGAAATCTGAGGTTTCAAACCACCTTTTGTAATGTTTAGTGCAAGTCTATTTACAATGTTAGCAATATGTTTTGTATAGGTCTCAGAGGTGCTCCGGGATACTCATTAGAACAGGCTCATCACCTTCCTATTGAAATGGACTCTCTGATTGGTAAGTTCCTCAGATCATGTGACCATGTGTGTAGCCAGTTGGGTCACTAGGTCTGAAATCCCATCAGTTGTCAGTGGCATACAGTAGTTCACCTAAAAATATTTATGTATCTTTCTTCTGTTCAACACAAATGAAGATATTTTGAACAATGTATGTAACCAAATGGTTTCAGTGCCCATTGACTTCCATTGTATTTTTTGCTCCATTAAATGAAAGTCAACGGGAACCGAAACTGTTTGGTTACCAGCTTTCTTCAAAATATCTTTTATGTTCTGCAGAAGTAAGAAATGCATACAGGTTTGGAATGGCATGAGGGTGAGTAAATTATGAGTGGATTTTTATTTTTGTGTGGACTGTCCTTTTACAAGTCTGATGAAACTTGGTTGAATCTTCAGACTCTTTTTTTTCCAATATTCACACCTGGTCTGTGTTTTCTTTCCCAGCCAATAACTCCGGCATTAGTAAAAGGCAGATCACAGATTTGGTGGATCAAAGCATTCAGATCAACACGCACTGCTTTGTGGTGACAGCCGACAACCGCTACATCCTGGCATGTGGTTTCTGGGACAAGAGTTTCCGTGTTTACTCCACTGAGACAGGTGCTTGTTTCTTTTGTGATTTTATGCCATTTTGTATGCCAACTTGTACATATAAAAGACTTTCACTCTTTACTACAAAAACAAATGTCTGTGTGCACACATGCTCATCTGCTCACTCTTCATTTAGGGAAACTCACTCAGATTGTGTTCGGGCACTGGGATGTGGTGACCTGTCTTGCGCGATCCGAGTCCTACATTGGAGGTGATTGCTACATCGTCTCTGGCTCACGAGATGCAACCCTTCTGCTGTGGTACTGGAGCGGACGACACCACATCATCGGAGACAATCCCAACAACAGTAAGCACAATGTTTTTAAACCAAATGACCCAGAGTATAGGAGTATTGCTTTCATTTACATAACTCAGTGCTCAACAAGGCTGCATACATTTTAATCCAAAACACTGTAAAACAGTAATATTGTGAAATATAGTTTTTTTTCCTGTGATGCAAAGCTAAATTTTCAATTGCGTCCTTGCAGTATTCATTTCTTAAAAGTCAAATCTTACTTACTGACCCCAAACTTTTTAACAGTATATTATAAGATATCACATACATAGTACATATTTTAATACTTAACATTAATGTTACATTCATAGAAAAATTGTCTCAGATATAGTTTTTTCTGAATATATTAAATTCATTCCTTTCTATTGCCTGCTTACCTACCTTCATCTCATTCCTAATATAATCTTCTTTATCATTTTTACTTAGGTGTGGTATTGAGTTTTGGTTCTGTGGCACAGAAAAAAATAAATCAGGTCTGATGAGATTTTTAGGATACTAGAAGCTGACCCTCTGTTGTATTTTAGGTGATTATCCAGCACCTAGAGCGGTTCTGACAGGCCATGACCATGAGGTGGTGTGTGTGTCGGTGTGTGCTGAACTGGGTCTTGTCATCAGTGGGGCCAAAGGTCAGTCTGAGAGGAAGCAATCTGAATATTATCTGAAATCAACTCTTTTCATACTAGTATTGGTTTCCGTGAGAGCTTATATAAACCCATTACAGTTAAGGAATTAAAGGTCTTAAAGATTTAAATTAAAAACATTGTGATTGTATTTTTTTCCCTAATTTCTCCCTATATAGTTTCTCTGCTTGCTGTGTAATGACAGAATTGAGAGTTTCTTGCTGTTGTATTGTTTTGCAGAAGGGCCGTGTTTGGTGCACACCATCACTGGAGATTTACTGCGGGCCCTCGAGGGCCCTGAGAACTGTCTCCAGCCCCGTCTGATCTCTGTGTCCAGTGAGGGCCATTGTATCATCTACTATGAGAGAGGACACTTCTGTAACTTCAGCATTAATGGCAAACTCCTGGCACAGATGGAGATCAATGACTCCACACGTGTAAGAGGAGACATACACATTGTGAGAGACAAATAGTCATGAATCACATTAGTCACTGTATTAAATCTGCTTTTGTTTTCCCCCAGGCCATACTGTTGAGCAGCGATGGTCAGAACCTGGTAACAGGAGGTGATAATGGCGTTGTTGAAGTCTGGCAGGCCTGTGATTTTAAGCAGCTGTATATTTACCCCGGCTGTGATGCAGGCATCAGGGCTATGGACTTATCCCATGACCAGAGGTGAGCACACCTGACCTAAAAATAATAATATACATATACTTTGAATATTAATTTGAACAATGTTTTTTTTTTGTTAAATTAAAAAGTTTATATAAAAAAAGTATATATATATATATATATATATATATATATATATATATATATATATATATATATATATATATAAACTTTTTCATTTAACAAAGAAAAACATATATATAAGTTCTGTCAAACGATTAATTGCATCCAAAAAAAAAAAAGTTTTTTTTCCCACAGTATATGCATGTGTGCTTTGTATATTTATTATGTAACTATAAAAATATAAATACACACACACACACACAAGTATATATTTCAGAAAAATTTTGGTTTTAGATTTTATATATTTATTTATAAAATAAATTATATGAATATAAATAAATACATGTAAATATTTTCAAAATATAAACTGTATGTGTGTGTTTATATATACATAATAACAGAACACACACATATGATGCAAACAAAAACTTTTATTGTGTATGCAATTAGTTGTTTGATAGCACTAATATACATATATAATATAATATATAACTTTTTTTTTCTATGACCTGTATATATTAATATTAATTATTTAGTTTGCTTCTAGTTATATATATATATATATATATATATATATATATATATATATATATATATATATATATATATATATATATATATATATATATATATATATATATATATACATATATATATATATATATATATATACATATATATATAATACATATTTTAAATGCTTTAAACTATAAACATTTATATTATTAATTTATTACTTTTTCTATATATTTGCAGGACTCTGATCACTGGGATGGCGTCAGGCAGCATTGTGGCGTTTAACATTGATTTCAATCGATGGCACTACGAACATCAGAACAGATACTGAGACAGAACAAAGAGAGACGGGAGAAGAGAGAGGGACCTTGTTTAGGGCCCGCAGTTGAAGCAGTGAGAAAGGTGGGGTTCATTTCCTGCTTGACAGACGATGGTGTCCCTCTAAGTTCAGGGGGGAGTTAAACCCGGATGAAAACACAAGACATATCGCTAACGTTACTTAGACCTTTAGGGTTGTCCTTCACTCCCCACATACTATGATGAGTTGCCTAATGTCCTTTTGTCTGCGAAGATCATCGTACAAGATTGAAGCCAGGAGGACAGCAGGACTGGATCGACTGTACCGCAGTTCCCAGCAGAAGAGGCTTAGCGATAAACCACCAACAAATTATTTTTGGGGAGGGTTAGGGAGGGAGGGAAGGGGTCTGGGGTGGGATTAAGACGCAGCGGTGAATTTAGGCTTTGTAAATACCAACTGCAGTGGCGCAGTTCTTCACTACAAGGGGATAAAAAATCATACTTCCCGCTCGCTCTCCATTACGGAAGATCCCATAATCCTTTAATTTATTAATGACTTGCTGTAAGATATTGTGTAGTTCCAACGAAGTGATGATGATGATTTGGATGATTATAGATGAAGGCCTGCCGATTCACAGGGAGGAAGTGAACTGCTCAGACAGGAAACAAGCTTCTCTTTCCTCTTTGTATATTTGGTAATTGTTTTGTCATATATGTAAATATTGTGATGGTTAGGAAAGCCAGGCATGTAAGCGGGCCATAAAAAAAAAGAATATAGAGGAGAAAAAAAGCTAAAAAAAAAAAGAGAGAGAGAGAGAGTGAGAAAAAGAAACCCTCCCTCATTCACACGTTTCATTATTTATGAAAAAAAAAAGAACAATTATTAATGTTGACGTTTTTGTATCAGACACATTCCACCGGTAACAACCCCTAATTTATCAGCGTTTCTTTGGTCTTCTAACACATTTTAGGCCCATTCTCCATTGTATAATTTGTGCATTGATGTTTGTTGTATTTAAATAATTAATATTATAATCATATGTGATTACGTTGTACAACCACAGCCACAGTAAGCAATATCCTTGTAGCCGAGAATGACTGCAGAAATGCTGTTTAATACGTGGATTGAGATCCTCATACACAAATACTGAGACAGTTTTTCATCCCCCTATTTAAAAAGTGTGAGCGAAAATAGTAAGAAGGATATTTTTCAATCAACAACACTGATATAGAAATATAGTCGTTTTACTACAGGGGTGTAATCACTAGTCAGTTGGAAGCTAAGACTGAATTCAGAAATGAAAACATGAATAAATTATGCAAGTAATTTCTTGATCTGCCTTTTCATTGGCCATTGGATGTGAATTATACATGAGACAGTGGCGCATACATAACGTGCAGGTCAGTCTCTGTGTGGGTGAGTGGTCAGTACTGTATATTTGATTTGATTTGTACATTTGCTAAATATCTTTTGTTCATTTATTTTGCAAGGCGTAACTGATCATGATGATTGAATATTATTTAAATGTATTTTATTGTATATGTCTGCATCATTTGTGGAGAGGAGAGGAATAGTCTTTGGCAGGAAGTAAATAATGGATGATTTATTTAGATTCAGATGTAATTTTTAAATTCAGTCCACACCTGCTGTTTCATGCATTTGCTGCAACTTGAATAAGCCAGAATCTCACAGGTGTCTCTTAAAACGTTTAAATATTAATTCATGCCAATATATAGATCAATAACTGTAAAATAAAATTGTTTCCTTTTTGTCGTATTTACAATAAAACAGACCAAAACATCTTTTTGAAGTACCGGTGTGTTTTTCTTTAAACAACTAGATCGGAATGTCCTTAAATACTGAATGTCATGAATGGAATGAGGTCAGTTAGCCTTTTAATGGGAGGGATACAGCTACGGCTGGAAGTAGAGATGTGACGATTAATCGCGAGCCGGTTGAAAATCGATTAAAATATGTGGCGATTCAAATTGGTTGAGATGCTAAATAAATAGCAATTAATTTAGGGGAAGGAGTTTATATGAATCTGAGGGGAACTTACGGCCCATTCACAATGGGTTGCCAGCGTTACCGCTTGAAGGAGGCGGTTTCTGAAGCTTTATCCTAACACAACCATCATAGTGACAACAGCCAATCACATTCGTTTTCTGGTGTTGCGTGAACGCAATTGGCTAGCTTCTGCACTAGGGTATTTGCATACGGTGATATGATTGGAGGACGGCTGCATTGGCGCTTGAAAAGTTGAAAAGTTTTCATCTTCTACCGCGCGCAACGGACCCAAAGCAGCGCGACAGACCCACAATTAATTTTGCCTACTCTTGATGTCACTCCATTCAAAGTAAACGAGAGGCATTGATGCTGACACCCTGTGTCAATAGACCGTCAGTCTTTAGAAAAGTTTAGATTATATATTTTTTTTTATCTTGCCTCTGCTCTGTGTAATCCATATTAAAGTTCATAAGTGCAGCGCTGCATTGTTTACACAGGAAAACATGAAAATGCTTTAAGCGCCACCTGCTGGCAGAGAGTGAATCTGCATCTCCTTCAGCTCATCTGCGGTTTCTGTTTCATGCAGATATTATGTATTGTTTCACAAAATTGAAGTCAAAACATTCTGTTTTGCATGCAGCATCTTTGTATGGATAATGATCAAAATGCATTGGTTGCGTCTACTTTTTAATGAAAAGAGCACAGACAAAGCCTTATTTTGTTTATATGAAGAGATCTCTTTCATTTGTGTTACTTATTTGATTTGGTGCTTATTCTACAATTTCTTCATTTTGTTAGTTGCATTTACACTATATTTCAATTGTGTAATGTGTAAATTTTTTATCTAAAGCGATTTACAAATGAGGATAATAGAATAAATCAAAACCAACAAAAGAGCAATAATATGCAAGTGCTATATTAGCATATTATTATAGTTAGGGCTGGGTGATAGTCATGTGCATCTTGGCAGTTAAACTGGTTCTGTAATCGGTAGTAAATCTCCATCACCTGCTGTTGTCAACTTGAAACAGCTCAAAATTAATTTTAAAAACGACTAATTTTCATGACTCCGAGTCGACTCTTTCTTTTGAAAGACAGCTACTGTACATGGCACACTTTTAGATTTAAACATTTGCAGGATGTTTTCATTCACTTAGAGCTGTGTTGCACTGCATGAAAGAGAGAGAGCATCAATAAGAAACAATAAAATGAGGTTATAATATATTTTTTATTAAGATAATGTCTCAAATTATAATGTAAGAGCCACTCTGTATTCCATGCACTAATGAGAGAATACAATGACACAGTAAGCAGGGCTATGAGTTACTAGTACACCTCTTACTGCACTTCAGAAACACTCAACCCCAATCTGACCTCCTGACACTAACAGCAGCGCTTCTCATGACACAGAGGCACCACTGAATCAATGTCCGAACCGTTGGCATTTGTATTTCCAAGAGCTGACCCTGTATTAAGGAATGTTGCTTATGTCTTTCCCCCAATGCTTTTGTGCTTATGTTCCATATACCTAAAAACTGCAAAAATGGTTAAATGTGACTTACATTGTCTAGTTAAGATAAAGAAATATATTGTCAATATCAAAATAATTGAAATTATATTATTTACACTGATTAGAAAAAAGGTCCCCATCTCGCGTATGAACAAGTTCTGTGCAACCACAATAGAAAGAAAATCCACATAGGAGTTTATCTCTGAAGAGGTATCGGCAATTCAAATAATTTTCTGTCTACTTAGAAAGGTTTTTGTGAACAAAGTACTAATTACCAAGAATCAAGTTCGCTGAAAGTCCTTACAGTTTCCCTCCGAAACATATGAACAATACCGGACCCGTAAAAACATCACAATTCTAAGGTGCTTCAACAGAAAAAGACATTTTTGAACTTGAATAAAAAAAGAATGTGTATTTATTACGTATAAATAAAAGGTATTATAATGACCATAAATAAACAAGAAACCCCCTTCTTGACGGTCATCATTTTCCCTGCACCTTTATGTGATCAGATTACAAAATGGTTCAGTTCATCACGTTCCGAATCCTCATAAACCCTTCTTCTCTTTTGGTGCCCTTTCCACTCGTTCCCTTCCCTTTCGATGCTAGAAAGGGGAGAAGAGGGAGCGAACAGTCTCCGTGGAGCAGGCGGAAAAGTCTTCAGACTCGGGCGTGGTGGTAGAGGGACATGGACTGGGGATGAGGGCTGGAGCAGGGAGTCCGCTGGGCGGCTGGGACAGGGCGTCGAGGTGCAGACTGGGAGTAAAGGCTGGGATGTGGAGGCTACAGGTCGGCTGGGTGGTCCAGGCAGCTGCGCTCACATTCTGGTGGCATCCTCGTCGGAGAATCTGCCTCTCCTTATCAAGAGCGGTGGTCTGATGGAAGAAGGGGGGATTTCAGTCATGTGACGGAACATGTGCATGAGAGCAAAATAAAATACTCAGAATAAAGTCACTCCCAGAAGTCCCCAAAATACAGTTTTGGGCGAACTATGCCTTTAATAAAAGTTATTTCTACATTATTTATTAAAATGATAAAATAAAAGTAATTTAATAACAATTAAAATACATAAAAAATAATATTTAATAAAAAAAATTTAAGTTAACATGATAACAATAAATTCACTACAGTTCAAAAGTTTGGTGTCACTTGAGTTTTTTTTTTTATGTTTTTGAAAAAAGTCATGCTCACCATGGCTGCATTTGATTTATGAAATTAACAGTACTGCTATAATATGAAATTTAAAATTGGTATGTTATATTTTAATATATTTTAAAATGTACTTTTCAGCATTAATGATAATTAATAATGTTAAAAAATACAGTTGCTTAATTTATTTGTTATTATTTTAAAACCAGGATATATTTTTTCAATATTCATTTGCATCATTGAGAAAAAAATAAAATAAAAAATAAAGAATTCTCTCCCAAAAAGAATTTACTGACTCCAAACTTCATCTCTAAATGAATCATTTATAGTGTGTGTTTAATGCAAATAGATATATTTAGTAAGTTTCTTTATTAAAAGTGAGTTTCTATTAAACAAACAATCATTGGGGACAACATTGGGACTGACTGCTGAGCATTTTATTTCTGTACAAGGTTGAAGCTCACGAGAAGCGGGATAGAAGCAGGACAGTGACACAAGCATCACACTGAGGGACAAGCACATCGAATATTCCATGATGTTGAAGCAAATCATGCACATTCTCTCCAGCTGAAAACTTTCACACACAGGAATGACCACAGCAGCAATTTTGGATCATGATATAAGCAGGATTCAGTGCCCAGACTGGGGTTCAACAAAACAGGGGCTGGCGTGCTTCAGTGGACACATAGCGTTACCTTATCCAAAACATGCTCGGGTTCTGATAGAAATCCAGCGACCCTGATCTCTGGATGGAAAAGTCATGGTCGAGCTAAGCGAAGAGAAATCAGTGGAGCTCAGTGCACAATGCTCAGAAATCATCAGCTGTTAGTAAAGAAAATCATTTCAAAGTATTATAATGTCTGAACTCTTTGGCCTCTAGTAAAAGCTGTCCATCACTTCATGATGTCTGCTACTCCGCTCACTGGCTCTTTAATGTTTATTTGGCGTCTGGTTCTTAACTTCAGGCTTGGACAGTTAGTGTGGGCTTACCGTCATCACAGACACTCCCGGGGTGTTGCTGCTGGGCTTGGGCCCAGTGTTAAAGTGCTTCTTGATCTTTCCTGCCACTGACAGCTGGTGCTCGTTTTCTGACAGACCGTCATTCTGAAACAGCCATTGAAACATAGCCAATCAGTTACAGTACTACAGTTATGAAACAAGACAAAAAATAGTATTAAGACTGTGGCAATCCTATAATTTAGCAATAAGTATATTGTAATGGATTCAGGTTGAATTACTCACAGTGACCCAGGGATGTTCCAGCACCTGCAGCGCTGTGTATCTCTGATCCACTTCCACCTGCAGCATAGACACTATCAGCTCCTGAGGACACAGACGGGACAGAGAGAGTTAGTGCCAATCATGACCTTGAATTAGTGAACACAATGACTTACAGGAAACAAAAAGTAAAAACTAAATACTACTAATAAAAATTATTACCGTTTAATAATAATAGTAGGCTTTTTAAAACCAAAACTCAGTTTGATTTTAAAGATTGTAAATTTCATAATTTGTCTATGATACGTTATTTTCTAGTCAGAAAATAATGTATCACTGTAGACAAATTTTGAAATTATCATTATTAGTAGTATGATCATAGTATTTTGATTTTAAAAAGCACTTTTTTAAAAATGCATATATTATTATTATATTTTTTTTATTTGAAACTAATTATTTAGTATCATACTATTTTGCTTTAAAAACATATTTAGAATATAATTTTGATAATAAAAAGCCTGACTGTTACTTATCAAGCTATTTTTCTTTAAAAAAAAAAATATTATTCATTCATTATTATTCTTATTATCGTTTTTATTATCTCACATATTTGTTTATTAATCCACACATGTTTCACTCACTTTGGCTGAGTCTGATACATTGTCCCAGTACGGAAGAGGGAATTCTAACTGTCCCAGCAGTATTTGGTCAAACAGCGCTTCTTGATCATCAGTGCTCCTGAAATGAAGAGTGCAACTTCAGATGTGCATCAACAGGGGGCGCTCGTTCCATTGCGATCATTGATTGTACAACAAATAGCCACAGCGTGGCGCAGTAACATCTTACATAACCTTACAGCATTGATTACATTACACAAATACACAGCTAGAATGTATTTAAGAATGAATCTTTGACATGTGGACCATTTTTCTACTGGATAAATTCATTCTGATGGTAATTACAGGATTTTTAGAACTACTTTGAAAAGCAATATGCAAAAAGCTAAAATAAAAAAATCTTCTCACAAAAGCCATATTTTGTCTTACCCACGAAATGGAGGAAAGCCACAGAGGAGAATATATGTGATGACTCCAGCTGCCCAAATATCTACCTTAAGGCCATACCTAACAACAAACAAAAGGTTTTAGTATTATTGGTCTTATTAGGTGTTTTCTTTAAACTCATTGATTTAAAATGATCATAACAAATCCATGGAAAAACAAATCACACATTCAATGATCCAGATTTGTACAAATGTGTTCAAATATTCACCCGGTCTCTGCGATAATCTCTGGTGCTACATAAGTGGGTGTTCCACAGACAGTGTAGAGGGGTCCGTCCACCACGGTGGCCAAGCCAAAGTCGCCCAGCTTCAGGGATGTGCTTCCATCTTGATGCTCATACACCTGTGAGCCAAAGTACAAAGCCAAGAACAACATTAGACCAAAAACAACCTAGTCTCTTCAAAGCAATCTATATAATGTCATATCCAGCTCTCAATTCCCAAGGTGAACATGAGCCGATCAGTGTCACAAATATGCACTGGCTGCAAATAAACAGATATTTGTGCATTTAATGTCTTTAACCTAAAATCCAATGAGGCTAAAAAAGAAACAGGAGCATAAGCTTGGCTGGCTTTGTGTTTGGCATTATATAATATGTAAAGTGATGCGTTATGAAAAAGCCTCATTCTGCACTGCAAGGTGCATTTGACATGCATGCTTCCAGCCACAAGCGATTATCTTTGACACGCAGAACGCAAGCAAGCGCATATGTGAGACAGACACGGCATTTTCTAGCTCACTGGAGTGCGTTTGAGAATCAGACGGATTTTTTCACTGTTAGCAGGTCACATTTTCAATTATAAGATCTGCAGCATTTCTAGACGAATCCCCAAGCTCATAAACAGGGTTTCATAAACAACACTTCCGTCTTGAATCAGCAGAGGAAGGGCCATTGATTCATAAATGATGTCTGGTAAAAGGTTGATACGAGAGCAGCCTTGGAGAACAGTACAGTCTGTGAACTGTCAATGTGTGAGTCACATCTCAGTTCTTCCGCCGCTGAAGTGATATCACACATATACAGTCAGTCAGTAGGTGGCTGGTCTAGACTCAGTCAAAGAGATCGCAGCAATCATCTCTCTTTCTCCAAACACACTTAAGTAGTTCCAGCCCACAAGACCTATGAGTTTCATCCGCTCCTTTCTTCAGCACGTACAGTACACACAGGAACACATGGCTTGTGGAGGCTGGTGATCAAACAGCGCCACTTTAGGATGTGATAACTATCGCGCTTGTACCTGTGACATGTGTCAGACATGTCAGGATGACATGCATTTTGGAAAAGAAGGAAGGATGGTGTGTTGATAGCTTACCAAAAGGTTCTCTGGCTTGATGTCCCTGTGGACGATGTTAAGGCTGTGTAAGTACTTGATAGCATTGGCCAGGTTGTACAGCATGCCACTGGCATCCCGTTCAGTGTATCTGTTTGTGGAGGTAATGGCATCAAAAAGATCTCCTCCCTAAAAATAAGAACAAAAATGCAAATTAAAAAAAATATATGTAGATAGGACAGATTCAAAATAGGAGTAAGAAATTTAATTATTGTCTTCAATGTATAAATTAAATATAATTAAAATATTTTTAATTCTACTAAAGTTGTTCAGCCAAGAGCACTAAGTGGTATTCTTGTTTCTGTTGTTGTTTAACAAAAGTTCTATTAGGCAGCTGTCACTTTATGACCTAATGCATGAAACCAATATACTGACTACGTTTACATGAACATCAGTAATCTAATTATTTATCTAATTTTTAATAAGACAATATTATTTCTGCCCAGCTTTAGTCTGAGGTATTTTTGATGTCTACTGCTAGGTGTGTGAATGAAATGGTTACATTGTTGCATCTTGCATCCAAGCTAGGTGGTATTTGCATTAACTCAAACTGATCAACATCACAAGAGTTTTCTTGAGGTCATGTTGTTTATACAAAGCAGGCAGAAAGTTCACGGTGGCCTGGATTGCTGTTCACATGGCAGAAATCCCCTCAAAGAGTCGAGTAAGTGGAACAGCAGCTTAAAATAACGTTCAGTTTAACAGAGCCAGCACGAGGACCCACCAATAGCTAGAATTCATCTGGATCTCCACAAGATGTATAAACCAGCTGTGACTGGATTTTTCTGTCTGTTGATCTATATTTGTTTCCACCTTAGGCTTGAACAGGTGCATTAAAATGTAGTGCACACCTTAACAAGCTCCATGACCAGGTAGAGTTCACTGTAAGTGTCCATTTCTTCAATCAGCAACACAATGTTTGGATGTTTCACTCTTCTGAGGATAGCCACCTCATTCTGGATCATATGCTCCTGTGCAGGAGAAATATATAAATTGTACAAAATTGCCATAAAAATAAAAGCATTTTATTGACAAATCATAATGCTTCCTTCTCACCTTTCCTCTGCATTTGCCTTTGTTGATGATCTTCAGAGCGTACGCCCTGCCAGTCGAGTGCTCCACACACTCATGGACTACCGCAAAGTTCCCGTCTCCGATCATTCGGCCCACTTTGTACCGATCCGAGATGGAGCTCGGGACTGTTGGTATCGGCGTCTCCTCCAAGGGCTCGGCTGCAGACGGTAAGGAAGAAAATTAGAGCAAGACTGAGTGGGCCTCATTCAGAATCTGTTTTCATGACTGAAATCTCTGTAGGCAGTGGAGAAATTCGATTCGCAACCAACAATCCTAGTCGGAGAATCTCTTTGAATGCAGCTCAGAAAACAAGACGATAACCCTGCATTCAGTTCACACCTCATGGATTCTTTCATTAGTGCATTACAGTCAGCTACAGCGTGTACAATGAAGTGGAACTGACTGTATAATGAACATCTGCGCAAAGCTTTCAAATGAAGCTGTTGTTGTTGACCTCCACTGCATAATTATAGTGTACTATAATAGTATATGAATAATACAAAAATAAGACTGTCTAAACCAGCCTAAAGTGTTGGACTTCTTACCATCACTTACGGGCGCTTCCTCCTCATCCATACTGCAGACTTTGGTAGAGGCCACAGACAGAGAGGAACCACTGTGCTGGGATCCCTGTGAGGAAAAAAAATCCAATTTTAGAAATTCATGGCCAGTGTGTATGAGAAATACAACTCCAAAAACCACCGACAACCAACCACCTAACATCAAATATATGGAGTTTTCCGTCTTTCTTCCTGTGCTGGATATCCTCAAGCTGCCCTGTGTTACTATTCCCATCAGGACTGTCGGCACGCTTGGGACACAATCCTCATTCTCACTTTTAAACACAGCACAGTGTTAGGATAAAACCAGTTATTGGTGTTTCTCAGCTGGTTGCCATGGCAGCAGCAAGTGTGAGCGAAGGTACTGGCTGTGCTGTAAATTGGTTTTCGCTCCTGGATGCCGGCAGTCAGAGTGCAGGGACCTTTTCAGGTCCACGCGGAGAGTAATTGGAATGATGTCTCCGAGAGCACTGCGCACTCCTGGAGCTAGGATGGATTTGGTTGGACGGTAGTGGCGTGCGACGAAAGCCCAGGACGCGCCTCAGAGGGGCTGCTAATGGCAAGAACGAAGTGCAAATCTACAGAGGCGAAACAGTGGAGGGGTCCCGGGGGGTCAGCACACCTACACTCACTGTCTGATAATGGCAGTTTGAGTGGATGCATATGAGACGGCCAAGGTAGGGTCGATTAAGTGTCATCAAACAGTTTTGACTCGAGTGTGTGTGTGTGTGTGTGTGTGTGTGTGTTTCTGCATCCTTTTTCTATTTCATTCAGATCACAGTTTGTCCTGGCGCTATCAAAACTCTTGTTACCATGGAAACTGTTGGAGTGTACTAATAATATTTTCCCTCTGTGAGACAGGAAGCAGCCAGAGACGAGTCCATATAAGGCATCTTCCTGTTTCCTGGCAAAATGCTAGGTCAAATCACTCCAAACAGGCTGGATTTTTGTGCTTTTTTTTTTTAGGACCGGAAAGAAACAATAAACCATGCAGTAAGTATTTGCCTCTCCACTGATCAGTCATGTTAAATCCATTTATCCACATGCAAATGGAAGTACTCAGTTGCATAACAGTCATGTCAATTATGATGCTGATCCCTGATTACCTCAGTGATCTCTAATGTAGTGTCACAGAACACTATCAAATCATCCTTTAAAAATAAAACAATTAGCAGGCTCAGTATCAATAACAATGCAGCATTATTGCATTTTAAGGTCACTCTTGTCATTTTGTTGCAGACTAATTGCATAATGGCTCGAATGACTGATTTGATGCCCGAGTTGATTTTGTTTTGTGGCGATGCGGATGCCGTGGGGAAATTGAATCCAGTGGCCAGACAGGATCCAGCTGTTCTCATCAGGATCGCTGCTACTCTTTTTGGGAATAGCTGTGGAGATGCTAGACCTCTTAGCTGCAACTCCTTTAAGACCAATGTGAGAAAATCTCACAAGAGTCACTTATAATCACAATAATCTAATTACATGACTGGCTGCATTCATTTTTTTTTTTTTTTTATGCAGTCATTAATACTAATGATTGTGCAAAAAATAAATAAAAATTCTGCTAAGTCTGGGACAAATGAAATGTGATTTAAGGAGCTCTGAGCCAAATTATCCCATATAAAAAGAAGAGGACCCAAAATATTAGTAAAGGACACCCAGTTGAGTTTTTACTAGATAAAGAGACTTACTGTTTAATGCATTTAGCATCTTCAATCATACACACATGATGGAAACGTTTCATGAAATGCTTTGTGGCAAACAGACAATGCATTAGACATTCTTTCTACACATAAAAACAACTGAAAATGAGAGAATGTGATACAAAACTAAAACAAAAACAAAACTACATGACTAACAATGGCTTGAAAGCAAAGATATACAGGATAATATAACTCAGAAGAGTCCTAAACAAAAAGGTGAAGACTGCAAAACAGTGAAAACAATTAAACACAAGAGGACTGAAAACTACTGTGGAGACAGAGAAAGAAAAGTGGTGATCTTTACATGGGATCATACAATATGCAAGGTGTCTGTTTTTGGAATGAGGAGGAAGTGAGCAGTTAAAGAAATTGCTCACTCAAAAATGAAAAACTCCATGCAAGCACATTTTACAAAATAGCTCTTTTTCTGTTTCACAAAAGAATAGGTTTGGAATGACATGAGTAAGAGTAGATGATGACAATTACTATCCCTTTATAAGAACGTCATTATTTTGCTAATGTACAATAAACAGAAACACAAGTACATGCGAAAATCCAACTTCTTTTAAAACATCCATGTGAATTGATATCATACTTGGAAGACGCAAGCATTAATTTTGAAATGAATGTTCATGGAATGAATGAAAACACACATCACATGCACACAAACACAATGGCAATTAAACATTGGAAAAAAAAATACAGGTGTGAAAATGCCAAAGGAAAATGTGAAGAGCATGCAACCCAACAGACAGTTTGAGGGACATCATTTAATGGAGATGATGAAGAATGTGTTTTTATGCAATTGAAATTAAATGGAACACATCCACAGAATACAGCTAAAACTAAGGAATTAAACAGGTGCATTTTCAATTCAATCCTTAACAGCACTCAACTCTTTTAATGTCCTCACTTTTCATGTTACGCAACACCTAATGCACTCATACTACCTTCTAGTTAATTTTCATTTAATCTCACAACTATGATGATACGATTTAAACTGTAACCTCATTTACCTCGATTCATCCTCGTTTAAGACAGATTGAGCTGGATTAGCAGACTTGGAAACAACATCCCTATTTTATGTTTTCTGACACGGATTAAAAATGTATTTGTCGCCATAGCATCTAATGCATATGTGTTCCATATTTTTCCCCACAGGAACTGAGATCTTGTGAAAAGAAAGAGAAATGATGGAGGGGAAATGCCTGAGGACACACACACACACACACTCGTAGACATTCTCAGTATAGATCCGGCACTCTTGTGTAGCTCGTTTCTAAAAGTGGGTCATGTGTTAAATGTAATCCACAGCCCGGGCTTGAGTGGTAAAGCTAATTAATAATAAATCAGTAGTAATGATCAGTGTTTAATTCATTCACGTGGAAGGCATGAGGTCATTTAAAACTGGAGTATAAACTTTCAGTGATGGTATATATATATATATATATATATATATATATATATATATATATATATATATATATATATATATATATATATATATATTACAGCAGTGCTAGTGGAGTACTGCTGTAATCACACACATTATCAATGTATTAGTGCACACTGAATAAGCAAGCCACAATAACAACATTAAGTGACTCATATAGATTCATAATCTAGATAAGGACGTGCCTGCTTCTTTGGAAGCATTTGGAGAGAACATTCAGTTCTTTTGCATTTGTATCGTATTTATGTAAATGTTTTTTCTCCTTCCTTCATTCACAGAACTCCACTGGGGAGTTTTCAAAGCCTGACCCACTTATGCAGGAGATGGTTGTATAGACGCTGAGATGCGTCGCTGCTTTGGGAAGATCTGACTGTCCCAAATTCTCATTCTGCAACAGCAATAAGCTGAGAGCAAAGCCATCTGACATAATCAAACAGCAGAGAGATCATCCAGCTTCAAGAGCTCAGGCTGCAGGAAGGGATAAGATAAAGAATGACGAGAATCTGAGAGTCTTTGCTAGTGGGTGGAGGGTGAACACAAAGTGCTCTGCGCCCCTGTCTCTCAACCGGCACGTCGACCGAATCGCATTTAGAATCATTAAAAGTCAGACTCTTCCTCAAGAAGATGTTTAGCCACTTCCAATGTAATCTGGAACAATTTAGAATATAAAAAGTTGAACATGTCTGTACTTTCTTTCAGAGGTGCAGTCAATTACGTTTTGCTTTCAAACTCATATAAAAGATACACGTCATAACGTCATACAAAAAAAATCAGTTGCAATGCTATTGAAGAAATGCAATATTTGCAGTCAACCATTAATTCAGTCAACCATTAACCAAGAAAAAAAAAATGCTAGTCATGTGATCTTTACATGGTGGCCCCCATATGGCAAACCAGAAATATCTGTTATACTAATAGCATTTATCTTGGTTTCAGATGATTGGAATTTTATTTTTGTTATTTTTTTGCAAGAGTGTACATGATACATGAGGGTTAACCATAATAGGAGAGCACTTTTATTAATTAATTTAAAAAAAAAAAAGTCAGTGAGAACAATGTTAAGAACATAAACCAGTCTTTCACTATGAACTGGTTTGAGGTCAGTAAAGCGTAGTAGTGGCCAACAGTTTCTGATTAATCTATTTTGGGTCAATATCAGCACGTGATTTCGCTGGCTGCAGAACAGTACTTTAACTGTCTGCAGCTGGATTTGATGTGTCCCAAAAGCTCAATATTTTTATCATTTGGAATGGAGTGCCGTATCCTCAGTGATTGAATGCTCTGGTGCATTTTAGTCATGGAGAACTAAGAAAGAGTATTAGACAGACACTCAGAAAGAATGGAAGACAGGGAGACCCTTGACTCTTGAGAGAGAGAGAGAGAGAAGCAAGAATAATCACTCGGGTTTAAGGCTCATATTATAACCTGAGAGAAACTCTGGACTGGTAAGAAGTTTAGTCCTCAATGCGTTAGTCTATCAACTGCAGGATTAGAGATAGTTTGACCTGGTCAAAAGCGTCCCAATCGTACTCAAACTTTCCTCAGAAATCAAATAGTAATGTATTTCTATTGGGGGTGAATAAAAAAAACACTTCCTGGTGAATTGCATGCTCCTTCAACAGCATGTATCATGCCATTTCTCTTTCTCAATGCTGTCTCATTCAGGGTCCAAAATTAGCACTGGCCAAGCACCAAATGTGAATAAATATTTGTTATGGTTGGTAAATAAAAAACATAATTTGCTCATTGGCAGGTAATATTAAAAAGAAACTGCAGTATAGCACATGACTTATATGTAAAGTCATACCCTCACTGATGTAAGTGATGTGAGCGAATCAATTTAAAGATAGGAAAAAAGTGCATGCCTTCAGATGACTTGTACTTGAGTGAAAAACCTTGGAAAAATATAGGAGACTTCTGAACTCAATGTGGTGACACTTGAGAGGAATATTTCTCGATTTTTAGCAAATCGAGCGAACGCAATAGTAAATCGAGGGAACGCAATAGTAATCGTGTGCACGTTTTAGTAAATCGTATGCACAATGTTTTTATTTTTTCTTGCATTTCATGTAAAATACAGCTTCATGGCAGGTATAAAAATCTTTTTTATTTATTTTCTCAAATTATCGCCATTGGCAGAATAATGGCAAAAGTTAATTCTGGACCCCGATTTCATGTAACTTCATGATTGCTGCTCTACTAAAAGCAGAAATCATATTTCATGGCTGACACTAGTACATTTTCACGCTTAACTCTGATGACAAAACATGAAAGAGCAAAAGTTTCCAAATGTAGCGGCCCAGACTAAGGATTGACTGTGGATCTTAGTGCCACTTTGAAGAAGTGGGGAAGTTAAGCTGTGCTGTCAGTGATGGCCTTGTCCATTTCCTGAGAACATAGAAGGAGCGCGTTATATAGAGCCCGAGATGGAGAAGGATCTGGACACTCAAATCACACGATAGACTGGATAAACACTACATAAAGGACACTATTTGGCACAACAGAATTGGATTTAGATCATACATGTTATCAAGTGAACCAGGTGGACAGTAAAAGATCTGAGGTTTATGTTTAGGCAGGTGTATGAGCTAGCGTATAAACCGTGTGTGTAGAGAGAATGTTGTCTTACCCTGTGTTTCTTCAAGCTCCCGGGGCTGGTGGGAGATGGACTGGGCGATTTTGCAGAATGGGGTGTGGACAGCTGACTGGCCGAGGTCCCATTCACTACAAAGAAAAGTGGAAAAACATCTGAGTTCACACAAAAGTGTACATAGTTTGTGAATGAAGCTCAGCAAATATGTCAAGAGCCCCCAGGAGGCTGCCGGTGCTCTTATATTCATAGAGCGAGCTTTTCAAAACCCTGTCTGTGAGTAAAAAGAGAAGAAATCACCCACACAGCTGCTCCTGCTTCCCACACTCGCATCCCTAAACAAATCCTCTTCAGATAGAGCGCCACACACCCAGTGGCACAAATCCCTCCATTTCTACAACCTTTCTACAATCTTCCAAGGCCCATCAGTCATGATAGAACTGCACTACACACAACTGAGAAGATCCGATCTCTGTAAACCCCAGGCTGATTCACATTATCAGGCGACTGCCTCTATTTGCTGATACAGATTAGGAATTATCCCTTGACTGTTTTACACTTTCTCATATATTACCAGCATACACCAAAGTGAAAAATCGATCGCTAAAACAGTGATTTATACAAAATATCCAAATTTAAATAAGAAGCAAAAATACGTTTTATATTGTTAACTGCACCTTCAAAGTTTGCAGTGGAGTTATAACAGAAACAAACCAATGTGTTTTTGACTGCATTAAATTTGTCAAATTTATGACAGAAAAGCTTGCCATGTATCCGCAACAGAGCAGAGAATCCGCCTCTCCTACCTTCGTATTGCAGCATCTTGAAACACAGTGCTATTCCAGGTGGCAGAAAGCAGCAGCACTCGCTGAGCGCGGATTCCAATGAATGGAGCAGCGGAGAGCAGAGCGGAGTACAGAGCATGAGCCGCTGCTCGCTCATTGGCTCGCCGTCTGCCTGCGTAGCTGTGACGCGCGGCCGGCCGGTGCTGTATGCTGGTGGGAGGCGCAGAGGGCTGAGGTAATGATGGAACCGCGCCGAATCCTCCCACCGACACAGACCTTTAATGGCACTCGAACTACGGCCAGATACAAACATAAACACTACCGTATTTTAACATGAGACAGTGATTTCTAAAGTCTCGTGAAAAATAGCCTATATTAAATGACCAAATGTCTAATATTAGAACGTGATCTCAGGTTATTTAATCTCAAGTAGCTATTTATTTATTATTCATTAAGTATTATTTGTTCAGGTATTTATTTAATTATTTAGTTATTCATTCATTTATCTGGTGGTTTTTAAAGCCTATAAAAAGCGCTTCTCTATAAAATCATTTTGTCAACATGCCCCTGTGTGATCTTTGCGGTGTTTACAGGAAACAGAGAAAGATCAATTATAGCTTTTTAGATGTCAGTACTTTTAGAGTTCAGTTTATTATTAACGTGATTAAATTTAAATCTAGCTCCCTGCCAATAATAATAATTAAGCTAAGTTCAGTTTGGGAGTTTTTGGGTTCACTAAATTACATTTGAAATGCTGTGAGTGAGTGTGTTTGTGAGTGTTTACAGGTTTTGCTCATATACTGTATAAAAAGGTTTTTTTACACTTTTGAGTTCAAAATCTTGAACATTTTCCTCATACATATAGCGAAACATGTCTAAAATGACATGCGGAAATGTTTGAAGAGGTCTGTCACTATTAAAAGCCTCAAAATAATCCCAATGATTTTGTTTTAAATATCAAAAGGTTTGTAAGAGGGCAACATTTTCAGCCCCATAAGAAATCCACTTAATGTGCTGCATTTTCACTAATGTGTGTGTGTGTGTGTGTGTGTGTGTGTGTGTGTGTGTGTGTGTGTTTGTCAGACTTGGGGGAAGAAGTACACTCATTAGCACCATCTGTGGTGCTTCATTAATTTGATGTGAGTGATGCTTCACAGACAAATCACTGTATTATTTTGGGGTTAGATCTTCAACATGTTCTCAAAGTTCTCTGTCAGAAACTGCATCAAGCTGAGCCACCCCCTCAGACAAGCATCCAAATATCCTTAAACCCTTTCGGGGAGATTACAGAACATCTAAACCAAAGAGACAAGAATAGGCTTTTCGAACCTGGACTGGGAGCAGCATCAGAAATGAACTTTTCCATTAAGGGGCAATAATTGCCTCGTGGTTTTGAGGGGCATTTTTATCTTTGTGAGAGCAATTTTTATGTCAACTGTTAAATACTTCAATTTAACCAGTTACTCCAATTAATGACAAACATTTTAAACTGTAACCAATCAAAATTTGTTTTAGCATCAACAAAAGCAATCTTTACATTTCAAAGGTGGAACATAAGATGCATCTGACATGGCATTGATGGTTTTTCACACAGTTTAATACTGCTCATATACAGTACATTTACACAAAAACTAAATCATGTAAATAGCCCATAAATTACAAAAAAAAGGGCCCCATGAGAGGATGACACAGCAATATTATGATTAAATGATTTTTTTTTGTTTGCTTTTGGTAAGGAAAAAAGCATGTTATATTCCATTAACAAAACAACTGATCGTGAATTTGTTTATTGCTTTTTACAAATTGGAAAATGACGACTTCACATTAGATATTTCAATAGCATTAAAAAACAAAACCGTTTTTCAAAGCAAGCAAAAGATCAATGAAGCAGTCCAACACTTCAGTCTAATTAAGTTAAGCACTTTCACAAGAACTCATGAGCAAATCTACTGTAAACTTTATTCTGCAATCGACACTTTCCATTCATTTCACATTTGACAAATTGTGACAGTTATTATAGATCTAGCTTAATTCTGCAGGGGCATTTTTGCCCCCTTTATCTTGAATTTGGAGGGCATTTTTGTTTTAAATTTTTGACCTTGTTTGGAACTAAGTATGTTTTAATATTCCTCATATTAATCTCAGATTGAATATTAACGGATGATTTTGTGACTAGCATAAGAAGGTTTGACAGCTCAAACATAAATCTGTTTTCAGTGCTGCAGGCCTAGTTGAACCTAACCTTAGGTTTAATCTATTCCCCATTCCCTTCACAAATACACAAACATAAACGACGGCAGCTATAGAGTATGTTACAGCACTGCAGGAGACTGCTGGGAGAATGGCCATATTTTATTTATGGGATGTGAGTTCAGCATGGTTTATAACACAAACATAAATTCAGACACTAAAAAGAGAGAAATGACTCTGAGTTTGCTCTTGTGTAACATGCTCAGCTGTGGGAGGATGGATCCAGTGATGTGACCTCTCTCATCTCTCCTCCTCTCTCTATCTCTGCTGTTTACTTCTCTCTTTTTCGCACCAGGTGCAGTTTGGTCCGCTGTTTGCATCTGACCCTTAGTCCTTAATTTAAAATGAGGATATGATTCAAAAGGGACTGTGGAAGAGGCACAGTGTCCTCCCCTGATATACCCGTGTCCTGATCTAACACTCCCACTAAAGCTGAGCAGAAATCTGTGTGAATATGACTGATGATCTGTCACATTTAGGGCTGTTAATCGATCAAAGTTTTTATAAATTAAATTCATTACATTTATCAATATTTGCAGAAAAATCTCCCCTAAAGACAAATCCAAAGAAGAGAAATTCAATGAATAGAAATTACCAAAAAATGACTTTTTAAAGGAATAGTTCACTCAAAAAAGTTGCTGACAATTTGCTCACCCTCAGGATGAGTTTCTTTCACAGTGCCATCAATTATCACATTGCAAATCAGAAAGCTGCATGTTTGCGATAAACAAATCCATCAGACATTTTTTACTTCAAATGAGTCGTCTATCCATAATATCGCTTTCTCCAGTTAAAAAGTCATCTCCTCTTCAGGAGTGAAATAGGCACAGATCAAGCACCATTTACAAACAAATTTAGTCTCAACAGTTCTAAACAAATATTTTGGTGAATTTTGATGTGAGAGGATGGATGAACTCTTTCACTGGATGAAACATTATTATGGATTTCACTGCAGAGGATCAATTTATGAGCTATATAATGCTACATTTTCATATATAATGCAACACCTCTGTTGTGGTGAAGAAACAAATCCATCTATAATCTTCGATGGGCTGAGAGGAGTGTTTTTGAAGTAAATGATGTAAATCTTAAATTTTGTGTAAATTATTACTTTAAGTCAATATATCAATTATAAAATGTTCAAATAATAAGAAATTATAGTTAAAAATATTTAAAAAATAAAGCTGAAATTACAGGGCATGGCATAAAGACTAAGACTTTATGTTTACACACAAATTATGTAATACACTATATATAAATACACTTCTGCATTATTAAAATATATGAAGCATCCAAATAGTGATTGTGCCTGTCCTCTGGGGTGCTTAGAGCTCCATTCTGGGAGCAGAGCATCCTGCTCTGAGTACATTCAAGCAAGCACATCAGTCTCACAGTGGATATCATTTTTAATGGAATTTCTATTTACGGTGCATCTGCGTGATATGCACGACAGGGTTCCAGAGAGAAGCCAGACAGAGTGGACCAGGATACAGAATTTTACCAGTCTCTGTGCGATAAGAGCTATGAAAAATTCCATCACTGACAAATAAACATGGCTTTTCATATTGTTTTTATGGCAAAGAGTAATACACACAGATACAGTAGCTGAAAATTATTTTTATGTTACAGCCAATATTACACATCTAAACTGCTTCTTTTTTTTTTTTTTTTTTTTTTTTTTAAATAGCATTCCCATTGTGGGCTCCAATCTACAATTTACATGCTTTTCGTGAAATCCGAGTTCACATAAGGTTCTTTATGGATAAATTCTAAACATCCAAGAAATATCCCATTGTTCAAAAGGTTGTTTAGAATGCTGCTGATATGTTGAGCATATAGACCACGCATTCTGGTCTTGCATATTTGGTCTAAAGAGCATTCACATTTCATAAGGAAATATTTTTAAATAATACAATATTCACTGAGGGAAAAAAAAATGTGAGGGGGACTTTATTTTATCCATTAGGAATTGACAGTATTGGAAATGTGGGTGTTTTTACCTCATGAAATTGATAACATTGACATTAAGCAGCATTTAGTTAGAGTAGTAACTACTGTGACTAAAACCATTATTACTGACAACAGTAGCCTGGAAATCTTCCTGTAGTAGTGCATGGTAGTAACACCAAGATCCCAGAGAATGCATTTACTGATTAAATGTGTGCAATGCAGAATGCAATACAAGTCACTTTGGATTAAAAGCAAAAAAAAAAATGCCAAAAGTATAGATTTTAACCAGTGTTATATTCCATGGAAAACCAGAAAAGATAAAGATAATTTTCAGCCATGATATAATTTGTTAAAAGGCATAGTTCACCCAGAAATGAGAATTCTGTCATTAATTATTTACCCCTCATGTCGTTTCAAACCCATGAGAACACGTTCATCTTCAGAACACAAATTAAGATATTTTGATGAAATCCAAGAGCTTATTGGCTCTGCATAAATAGTAACACAACTGACATGCTCAAGGCCCAAAAAGGACATAGTATGAATAGTCCATGTGACATCAGTGGTTCAACCTTTATTTTATGAAGCTACGACAACTTTTTGCGAACAACGTTTTCTTCTCTTCCGTGTCAGTCTTCCCTGCACGTAACATTACGGTTGAACGACCATTTTATCAAAAATATCTTGCTCGAAGCTTTTTTGGGTTTACTATTTTTTTTTTTTTACTAAGTTTATGCACATTTCCTTTAACCATAAAACACCTAGGAACAATCTATACACTATAGTTCGTAAACCCATGGGTACACAGTACATAGGTTCTTTTTGTTTTTATTTTTTTTATTTATTTAGCTAAATAAAAGCTTATGAAATAAGTCAGGTCACATTTATTTGCATAGCACTTTATACAGTACAGACTGTTTCAAATCAGCTTCACTTCCTCTACAGAAGACAGTAGTGTTGTTATTCAGCTCGAGACAATTCAGTATCAGCGTCAATGTTACAAACATTTTCTCATATCTTAGAACAACACTAAATGGGTGAAACAAGCTGATATAAAATATAAAAATGAACTTTTTTTTGGAATAATGTGCACAGATGAGTCATACACAATTAGAGACCAGGAACAGGCATTAACAAAAAGCCAGTTTTCCTGCTGTAGGGCACATGCTAATAGGTTAATGAGCTGTTTGTGGGTTTGTCAGTAACGAGCTGTGCAACTGGCTGGAATTACACAGTGAGAATAATAACAAGGTCTCAGGATTTGAGTGACAGGAGCATCTCTGCATTTTCTGAGGACAGTCAGCCAACGGTGTTTGGAGCTGATTAGAGATTACTCTCTGGTGCTCTAATTAAAGATTACTCTCTGGATAAACTTCTCAGACAAATATTCAGTCGTCTACGAGGCCAAGCTCATCCATGCAAATTCAAAAGAAAGCTTAACAGAAATTCGTGAGGCGTACGACCTAAGATTATAAATCAGAAATCCACTGGAAGGACGCTTTCAGTAAACAGGACAGGCAGAGAACGAGACGCAGTCTGTAATGTCAACGGCACAGATGAGCACCATCTCTGTCGGCCCACACAGCTGTTGATAAATATGACAGAGAGAGGCTGTTTATGTCTGTCTCGCTGTGTCTCCTTTGTTAAAGCACCTCTAAATCTGTTGTCAAGCTCTACACTTGATCGCGCCGCTCAAACTGTGAATAATTCGTAGGATGACATGGGCTTTGCTTATTCGTCGTAGTGTTAAAAAACAAAAGGCTTCTAGTAACAGTACACCAACAGTACAACAGTGCAATTTGTGCAGAAATTCATCAGGTAGAGTGCGTTCATGTGTGTTGAAAGGTGTGCAGGCCACTCTCGACCAGAAATCAATGCGCTATACTTAGCCTGAAAGGGTGTATTATATAAACAGCTCTCATACAGAAAGCGGCTTCATCAATCGGCTCTCTAAAGTAAGCGCAGCTAGACCTTTCTGGAAATCACTCATCTGATTCATGCCAGGAAATATCACACATTTGATCTACACTATCTGACAGATTACAAAGCAGATGTAGGTTTATCAACTAGTCTGTTTGATCTTTTCAGTGGTATATATATAAATTGACCAATGGCTTTTCCATCGATGTAAATAAAATGGCATTGACTGTAACCCAGGAGAAGAAACAACTAAAACAAAATAACAGCTACAAAATTGTAATTAAAATCAAATCAATCCACTGGTTGTGTCTTGCAGAGAAAGTACAGGACACCTCTGTTATGTATACACCTGCCCACGCCAGTGTGGGACTTATAGCGAGAAATAAAGACGATGTAAGGTTTGTTTTTGTATGCTTTAGGTTGAGATGGAGACTAAATTAAATAACTGTTTAGTAAGGCAGGAGATTTTAACCTTTACAGATCCACAAACGTAATAATAATTTCCATTAAAAACATTAACTGGCATTTCTATTTGAAATAAAAAAAATATTATTTATTATAAAAATATAGTAATTATATATATATAAAAAACATGACAGATCATTACAGAGAGAGATACCTGAAAATGATTTTTTCTATCATCATTTTCTCACCTTCATGTCGTTCCAAACATGTATGACGTTCTTTCTTCTTTGGAACATAAAATAAGTTATGCTGAAGAATGTTCCAACTGTTTTTGATCAAAACAACACTGGAGCCCACAGACTTTTGAAAAAAAAAATCTTTCAACATGCTTTGAAATACTACTTTTGTGTTCCATAGAAGAAGGAAATTCGTACAGGTTTGGAATGGCTGTAAATGATGTTGGAATTTAAATTTTGTGGGGTTATATAACTTTTGAATCCTGAAGCCTGACATTTAAAGTATTAGTCAGATTTTATAATCAATACTCTGTTTTTTCTAATAGAATATATTGTAGACAAAGGAGCTTTAAAAGGGAAAAACACCCCAATTTTATAGTAAATTATAAATGTGCAATTTGATGCAGTTGCCAATATTTATCTAGCCGAAAAGTAAGAAAGAGTTCTTTATAACTGTATAGCAGACTATCTACACAAAATGCATTTAAATGGCAGTTATCACTCTATACCTCATAATAATATGTCTTTATAAAAGGATTTAATCATTTTATTTAAAAGCTTAACTTCATAATTAAAACACTGATTAATTTTTATTGTGGGGCCAAAACATAAAATGCAATCCAATACAATGATGACTGAAAGAGGAACATGATATTATGCATCATATGTGTTAATCAAGTTTAATGATTATCAAAGCATCATTTGTGACCCTGGACCTTAAGTGTACATTTTTCGAAATTGAGATTTATACATCACCCGAAAGCTGAATAAATAAGCTTTTGTTAGGACAGGACAATATTTGATCTAGATACAACTTTTTGAAAATCTGGAAAATCTGAGGGTGCAAAAAAGAAAACTAAATTCTGAGAAAATCGTCTTTAAAATTGTACAAATAAAGCTCTTAGCAATGCATAATACTAATCAAAAATGAAGTTTTTATATATTCATGGTAGGAAATTTACTAAATATCTTCATGGAACATGATCTTTACTCAATATCCTAATGATTTTTTGGCATAAAATAAAAATCTATAATTCTGACCCATACAAATGTTTTTTTTTTGGCTATTGCTTAAAATATATCCAAGCGACTTAAGACTGGTTTTGTGGTCCATGGTCACATTTGAATAAAAAAAAATATATATATTACATTTACTTTATAAAATTCAGTAAAGGTTTTAGAGCAAAATGATATGTGTACCACAACCTGAAGGGACATTTTCTTTAAATTATACTAAAAAGCCTTTTACTTGCTAAAAAGTATCAGTCAGAGTGTAAAGGGCATGCTGTACATTGTGTACAATATGATTTTCAGCAATTTTTGTTATTGATAATTTGCATACCAATGTGATAGAATAGACTTTATAAGGTTTAGAAAATGTACTAAAACTGGTACACTATATACTTTAATAGACAATAGTTGTAAGTAACATTCAAATTCAAGAAAAGCCTGTTTTATCCAGCCTATCCTCCCCAAGACCCTTATGGACCCTTGACTGAAAACCCTGGAATCCGTGAGATCAACATAGAAAGTATAATGACAGTAACTTTTACATTTCTTGGAACTTTATTTCAAAACCATCATCAGTCTTAGCACACTGCAGTGAATGTATCCTAAAACCAGAGCAGGGAAAGAAACATGAGTCAACCTGGCATATTCTCCCTCACCCTGGGGTTTCTTACAAGATTAACAGGCTGAATGGTGAAAATGAATGACTGGAACACCAAGCACTCGAAGCAAAACCGATTCCACGCTTTTATGGTCCACGTCTGCGAGCATCTGCTGAGAAGCAGCCGCTTGACTACAAGTGATGAGCCGCACTCTCCGAGCCTGCTTCCGCTAAGCTTGCCAAACAGGAAGGGACGCCCATATATGGGCAACTCTGTTGTCTCTAAGGCACAGTTCCCTTAGCCGGCGTCTCCATGACAACCAGATAGAACTCTCAGCCAAACCTCTACTCACAGAGATTCAAATGGTACGATTTAAACCAATCATATAACAGACGACTTGGCTGGAGGAAAAAAATATAAACCAGCAGCTTCTAGAAGTCTCTGTCACACATCTTATAGAGGTGAAGACGCAAAGGCGGGCTTTGTGGAAAAACTAGGGCATAACACACAGGGAAAAAAAACATCAAGAAAGTGCTACATGTGTTTTTAGAATTTTTTTTTTTTCTACTTTTTATTTGTAAGAAGTCAGTCTCAGCTTGAATAAATAAAAAAAAACAACAACAAAACAATAAGCAAGTAGTTGATGCACAATCTGGTTTATACTACAATATAGACTCTGGATTTAATGCATACACTACCATAACGGTTATGCCGTTTTTGCATTTGGAGTGCCATGTATGGAATATGAGTATGGTCATAATGGCATATATCAAAGCAATACACACTGGCACAAAAGCAGACCGCATAGTGTTTATAATTCAGATCACACACAACAGTATTCATTGCAAAACAGTTGATGTGGATCTGCAAGACTGAGTCACACTACCCCCATCTCTCCCTCTCTCTCTCTCTCATCACCCCATCTACCTCCCTCCCCCATGCCTTAGTATCTTGTATCTCTCGTCTTTGACTCCTCTCCATCGGGATGCGCCCTTGTGAATCAGACAGCTATATCTGAACACAACTGCACCTAGAAGCCAGCGAACACACTCCGCTCCAGGGGTGCACAGCCACCGAGGGGTGCTTTTTATCGCTCAGAGAACTGTCACACATGCATGACTTCCTATTAGTTTGTTTATTATCTGATGCCAGAAGTTAATTACCATGTTTTTTAACAAACATTCAAACAACAGTGAGCAAACTACTCAGAGAAGCATTTGCTGTTGCATAAACACACACATACATGCACATGTGAATGTTACCTGATCCAGAAGGAGACTTGCTGCGTCTGGAAAGGGTGAGACTTCTGGGAGAGCTTCTGTTTAAAGACCCCATCTTTCCAGATGTTGATTTCACTACTTGGCACTCTGTCACAAAATCACATCAGACATTTAGTGAGGTCCAAAAGTCTGAGGCACTAATGAAATTACTTTTAATTTCAATTGAAAAATGAATATTTTTTTTTTTTTATTGAATTTGGTAAAATGCACCTAAACAATGATCGACACTCATAGCACATAGCACAATAAACATGGGGGCTCAAATGAGATTTGTTCTATCATGTAACATGAGCTTCCATGTTTACCATATGAGATGCTCTCTATGCATGCATATGTTTGTAAGTGAATAAAAGTCTAAATTAGATATTTCATCATATAAAGTGATCTAATCTCTTCACAAGATTTGAATGAACTGTTTTATTTATATGGATTTTTTTGTGATTTATGATTTCTTTATGACCTTTTTGGATCTTTTAAGATCTTTTATCTGAACTTTTAATGGAGGGACAGAAACCTTTCAGGAATCATTAAAGTATCTTAACTTGTTTTAAAGATAAAAAAGTGTCATGGGTTTGGAACAATAAGTAAATGTAAGTAAATAATAATAATATAATCAGAAGTAATAACAAATGTATCATTTTTGGGTGAACTATCCTGAGTAAGAAAGAAAGAAAGGTTTGCAATTACATGAGAATAAGTAAATGGTGCTTCCATTAAATATGGGTAATTAAATATGGTTATGTCAAAAAAAACTATTGTGCTCAAATAATGAATTTTAGCTCAGTAGTAAATGAATAGCTGATTGCTTAATTTTCATTATTTCAACAGTTTTACCACTGTATATAAAACCACCAAATAGTTTGACTGCGATCTCAAATCCTCTTTAAAAGTCTTCTTAAACTCAAACTTTGCCAGAAGATAATCCTTAAACTGAGGCACTAAATGAATCCTCTTTTAAAAACTGCTTGTCTGCTTGTTACAAGTGTGATCAAAAAGATGGCAGCGCTACAAGTGAGGAAAAGACCTTAACCCTAAATATAGATCAGAGACTGAAATTTAATTAGAATCTCTGCAGAATAACTGTTGCTCAGATTCTTGCATGCTCCGTGTTTATCTATCACATTTTTTCTTTTCTTCAATAACCCTGTGTAATAATGCATTGAGAGAGCAATAAGACCATGACACCAGGTATAACAGTAAGTGCCACAGTCTATTAAGACAGCATTTATTGAAGGGCAGGATGCCACTCCACTCTCCATCTCCATGGAGTTACATATAGAGAACAAGTTCCAGCACTTAACTCTCCAGTGCTAACAAATCAATGTCTTTTATAATAAACAGTTGAGTTTTAAAAATATTTTTTTGCACAATTTGCACAATTGTTTACAACAGTCTTACATAATCTTCATCAACAATGATTTCAGAACTTAGAGTATTATGTATCAAATGAAAATTTGCATGGCATATCACAGCCAGTGTGCTGTTATGGGCAACCATTCTGCTCATATTAAAAATGCATCCTCCAGGGAAATCATTGTCGTCAAAGGCTGCCATTTTGGCTCCATCCGTCTTGCCATCGGCATGCTTCATATGTTCCTCTCAGCTCTGATCAGAACTCATTAGAGCGGCACGTGTTCCTCTACTAGTGCCTGTGTAATTAAACTTCTACTCATGATTGATTGCACTCACTCTAATTCAGTGTGATAAAATATTCCAACATTCATTTAATTGGGTCTGTACAGTGCAGCCGTTGGTAACAACTTAAAAGAATTATCAGTTTATTTGTCAGATAGATAGACAGACAGAGATATATATATATATATAGAGAGAGAGAGAGAGAGAGAGAGAGAGAGAGAGAGAGATCTTAACTATTTTCTTATTTTTTTGTTTATTAAAAAAATATATATTCATGTAATTATGTACTTAATGATTTATAGATCTATTCTTGTTTTGTCTATGTATTACATTTGTTTTCTTGCTCATGAAATAGTCAATGCTTTGGCAATACTGTGCAAGTCATGCCAATAAAACTCACTTGAATTAAATTGAGAGAGAGAGAGAAAGATGGATGGATGGTTGGATGGATGGACAAATAGGCAGACACACAGACAGACATACAGATACATACATTATATACACAGACAGACGGACAGCAAGATATTCTTTTTTACATCTACACTTACAGAGTTTATTCAAGAGAACTATTTCCTTATTTCTGATTTTATTAAAAACTCTATAGATGTAATTATCTTCTTACTGAATTATAAATCTTTTTTTTATGTATTATATAATCATTATTTTTTCTTTGTTCATGCAATGATCAATGCTTTGGCAATACTGTGCAAGTCGTACTAATTGGATTGGATTGGGATGGATGGATGGATGGATGTTACCAATTGGATTGGGATGGATGGATGGATGGATGGACAGATAGACAGACAGACAGACAGATAGACAGATAGACAGATAGATAGATAGATAGATAGATAGATAGATAGATAGATAGATAGATAGATAGATAGATAGATAGATAGATAGTCTCTTCTATTAAATAATTCTTCTAAATACACTTCAGAAACTGGGGCAGCGGCTCTTCACATCAGCAAACAGGGGGAGCTAAATGGCAAATAAGCCTTCGTCTATCCACATCATTAATGAAAGGAAACTAGACACAAATACATGCAGATTCTCATTTCCTGATAACAACAATGCAACAAGAACAACATGGAGGAGAGAGACGAGGAGAGGAGGTATGGATAGAGTGGCAACCACAGAAACCCATTAGAGAAGTGGCTGGTGTAGGTGTAAGGGGGAATGAGCCTTTATTTTATATTCCACATTTGTGGAATTAATTTTTAATGGACTCATTCATAAGCTTCTTATGACCTAATTTGTAACAGGGTGTTATTCATTCAAGACGGGACAAAGAGAACATTTCTGGGTAGGTGGAAGATGCCATCCTCATGGACCTTCTGCTGATGAGATCATGACAAATAGTGGTTTTCAACTCAAATGAAAACCAAGGCAACTACTGAAAAGGCTCTTTACCGCTTTCATCCAACATAAAGTCATCCTGGAAACGGAACTTCTCCGGGCCACATGCAATGAAGATGTCCTCCTCTCCGAAGAAATCTTGAAGACACATGACCTGCGATTGGAAAGAGAGGACGTCATTAGCAGCATTAGATCCATTAGTGCATCTGAATGTCTCTTTGATCATTAGGTTTTCTATCCTGAAGCCATTATTAAAGAGCAGATCCAGCCTCTATTCTTCAAAAAACCAATGAGATGGTTTGATCGTGATCGCCACCCGGAAGGCTTAGAAGGCTTTACTGAGCCCATCTCTAATGTCTTTTTAAGATGAGTAACCACCAGCCACGTTACTGTTGATTGCCTCTAATCAAGATGAAGTTAGATCTACCCACCAAGCATTATTTCCCATCAGCCCTGTGGCCATCTTTGGGGATGCTGCATTGAGAAACTTTTTACAGTTTGATCATTTCAAACAATGAATCAAGGGCACAACAAGCAAACAAATGCATGTATAATCAGCCTTGAGCACAGCACAAAACAAACAGAGGAACTTTTCAGAGAACAACCAGGAAATTATGCCTGTTTTTTGACCAAGTATGATTTCTAGCCCCCTAAAGCACTAATGAAGAGAATGCATGATTTTTCATTAGCCAGACAGAGAATTTCTGTTATGAAGGGAGAGGGCACAAAAACTTGATTTAAGTTTATTGATTTGATTTTATTCATTGCGGTTGGAAACTGACATTGAGACTGCGCTTTTGTTTGTTATGGCATTCCAGTTATAATACAATTATTTAAATGGAAATAAATGATAACTTGATTTTTGTCTTTTCTGAAGACAATGTGATTGTTGCAAGCCACAATGTTAATCTGTGGGAAGCCGCCAGTTGCTAAGGTGTTCTCAGTGGTTAAAGCACGTCTCTACGCAGTTGGCCAAGTAGTTTTTTTACTAGGTAGTTGCTAAGGTGCTCTAAATGGTTGGAAATTGCTACAGCATTCTTAAAATCTTTAGCACACTGCTATGCAATAAGGTGGTTGTTTTAACACATCACTAGACACTAGACAGATTAAGGTGTTCTGAGTGTTTTAGAAGATCGGTAGGCAGCTGCTGAGGTGTTTGAAATGGTTTAAGCATGTTGGTGGGCAGTTTCTAAGGTGTTCTGGATGGGTTTAGCATGTTGCTAGGAAGTTGTTGTGTTGTGATGTGAATGGTAAGCATATTGCAAGGCAGTTGCTAAAGGGTTTTGGAGGTTAATAGGGCATTGCTAGGTGTTTGTAGGGATGTATTGGCTGTTGGAACGTCAACAAAGTCCATGCAATATATACTGGTCCCTAGATATGGCTCAGAGCCCACTTTCAAAGTCTATAGGAAGTTTTCACAAATTGTAAGTCTAATTTCTTTCAATGGTAATAGCATCAATTTATGATATTTTCAGGCACAAACAATATAAGCAAACTTGCATGGCACAGTCTGCTACGTTGTGTACGATCGAGAAAAATAAGAAGAGGAGTATAAAAGGGTCTGTTTTGAGAGCCATTTGCGTCGAAAACAGCAGGAGCAAAAAATATCAGGAAAAAAAACTGTTCTATATAAGTGCACGGCACGGAAAAGACCACTGGGAAGAAGGTGATGCACGACAAAAGACAAAATCAGAAAGCAGCAAAACGTCAAACTCAGACTGACGGAGATAGCTGTCTCCCAGGGCAAAAAAAAAAAAAAAACTAGCTTTGATGTCTCGAAGAAATGTAAAATCAAGTTTGGTTATGCAAGACTGTGATCAGAAGTTCTCTGTCTCTCTTAGTGGAACAGACAAAGTGATCAAGCTGGCACAATAAACTGCAGAGCTGTCCAAAGATTAAATGCTTAAAACATGGATTATTTTTGAACACTGGCTTTGATGGAGTTGAGACCGATGCATGGCGAATAGCTGCATAATTATTTAAAGAAGTTAAACATTCAGAGAAACATTCAATTAAGGACAACACATTAAATCTGTTTGGTCACATTTTCCATTTATTTATTATTCTATACATTTTCCAGGAATTTAGGATACAAAAAACATTTCCTCATTCAGAGATTTAAAGTAAAAAGGAAATTGTAGCTTCTTCTATTTTCCCTGAAAGTACAGTGTAAACAATAAATTAATAGTTTAATGGTTTAGATTGGCACATACGCCACAGAGGCGACTAGAGCGTAAGTTTGCGTTTAGCTATGTTACAATTGCGCCATCTAGAGGAACATCTGCGGTGGTGCATGATAGATGTGTATTTTCTCTTCTCATGGTGTGGTCCATTTGAAGAGTAATTAAATCATTTAATGCTTATTATTCACGTAGAATTTGTAAGGGTTCGATTCATATCCATATCAATTTTCTTCCATTGCCATATTAGACCATAGTAATAGAATTAATAGAATATTTACCTAAATGATACAGGGCAATGATTTATGAAACCACTAAGAGGCGCTGTTTACATGCACTAAGCCAAAACATAGGGAAAACAAGAATGGCAATGAACTGCTAATATTTTTACATGAAAATCTAATTGAAATGAGTTGATTGAGCCTATGGCATATGCATTTTAGACCCCAGCATATAAATCAAACTGAATTTTGTGTTTTGCAGTACTTCATGTTGCTTCTTTTCAAATGTGAGCACACAAATAGATGCATTTTGTCAAGCAAAAAATTTTAAGTCTGGAGGATTAAAGGGTCTCTTGATACAAATGAACTGTCTAATGTATTATGTTAAACAAATTAAATCTCTCTTCAAGGCAGTGTTTTGCTGCAGTACAGATGCTCCATATCTTGTTCTTACCCACAGCTCTGCTAATTCAGCAAGAAAAGCACACACACACACACAAAACTGTGATATGCTATTTTTATCACTTTCAGGAAAGTTTTATAGAGGAACAGAACTCTGTACAAAATGTCTGAAACTACTTGTGGATGTGAACAGAAAGTGAGGCCAGTGGGGTTAAATATAGCTGCACAGGTACACTATGTCGTCATCAAAAAAAAAAGAAAAAAAAAAGAAAAGAGGACCACATGAAGGACAAAAAATCTTTTCTTTAGCCCTGAACAAATGTATGGTGAAATCAACATTTCCATTTCACATTAGATAATTTTTGTATGAGCATCTCATGGTCTGCACATATGCATTAACATCTCTGTGACAAAAACACTCTTGTGTGCATAATGACCCAGAACAAATGCAGAGAGTCTCTTAACAGGGTTAGAATTGTGCACCTCCGTTCTTTCTCAGGGAGGATGAGAACAGCATTTGTCCTGTTCAGGAGGAGAGTGTTGTGTAAACAACAAGTAAGGTTTCTGACAGCTTATTCGAACCAGAGTAACTGATAGAAAACTCTGCATCCCTGTCTCTTTCTTAGTTTTTGCTCTCAGACTCTATAGTGACCCAGACTAAAAGAGAGACATGCTCAATAAATACTATTATACTCAAAAAAAAAAAAAAAACTTTTACTTTTATTTACAACACCATTCACAATTCTTGATAACTTAACATTTTAAATATAAACATTACTGCATTGACTATTGCCAAAAATGTAGAAAGGCTTTATTGTTTTATACAGTGCCTAAATGGGCATTTCTAAAATGTTAAATCATTTTATATGCCATTCCAGATGCATTTGGATCAAAAATATTTTCTTAGACATAACGTGCACTGATTAGTCTACAGCAGTTTTGTTATTGTTAATTAAATCTAAAACCATGAAGCTGAAATTAACTAAAAAATAAATACTACATGAAAAATTAAGAATTAAAAATGCTAACCTATGCAACTAAATGAAATAAAATAAGTTTAAACTGAAGTACTAAAATTTCTAAAATTAAGACTGGACAAAAAACTAAAAGCTATATAGAAATCAGAAAATTAACAAAATGGTTAAAAATTAAAAAGAGAACTGAAAATATTTGTAAAATGCATTAGATAATAGCTAATTCAGAATACTAATAGATACTATAATAGTATATAAATTATACAAAAAAACAAAAACACTGGTCAAGAGTAAGAACAGGAATATGTATTAACAAATAGCAATTTTTAGGTTGTGTTGACCTAGAATACTATTTATTAATCACCTGATCAGTAAAATTTTTATTTATTTATTTATTTTAAAACTAAAATGCACATATGTTTGTGAGAGACAGAAATAGGTAAAAGCTTGTGAGAGCAGCAGCAATCAGTCATTGGTTGGACAAACAGAAAGCCCCACCCCAAGCTCATGCCATTGGTTGAGCCAGTGTTGCTGTGTCAGGCTGATCAAACAAACAGAGACAGGGTTTTTACTTATCAGGGAACCTACAAATAGAAATTCTGGCAGTTAGATCTGCATATTAAACCTGGAAAAGTAAAAAAAATATTAAACATGAAAAAAAAATTAAACTGCAGCATTTGACAGACAGTCAGAGTGAGTGGCGCTGTCCTTGGTGCTGAGAGTCTAGCACAGCAACAAGAGACATTTCTCCCATTGCCAATGAGAAAACTCCCACAAGATGTTTACACCATGTGTTCACTGACAAGAGACAAGCTATGTTTGCAGTTCTCTCTAACGTGAAGAGACATAACAAGTGCCTCAAAAAGTACAGCCTTCGACAAAAAACTAAAACAAAGGCTAAAAGGCCTCCTTCCTTTCCCAAAGCACTCATTCACGGTCTAAGTGCAAGTCTTGAGTATCCAGGCTGCTGCTTAATCCACTTAGTATCATGTGTTGGCACCCAGAATAGCTGTCCCTGTCAAGAGGGCAGAGACAAATGCATTTGTGAGGTCATGACCCGCATCAATGGCAGCTCATGCTTTCAAACTCATCCTCGGGCCCACAAACCTGCACATGCATGCGTGTGTAAAGCAGCAGGGAGACTGTAGGGGTAGAAATGTACAACATCACACCACAAGCTAAAATACAGCCATCCTACACCCATATGTGAGTGTTCATATGGGTGTATGTGTGTGTAAGGCCCCACAAGATGAGGCGGTATGACAGCAATATGATTGTGGGAGGTTCATGTCTCATCAAAACAGACTGGTCTTTAAACAGAAGCAGCCCATCAGACAACAGATTGAATTATAGCCCACCTCCATCTGAGTGTTCCTCAAGCCTCCACACATAGTGTCCAAAACACTGCTGTCTTCAGCTTGTTTTGCATTCGGTTGAGATAAAACACAAGATGAACTCTGACATCCTGAAATTTCATAATGGCAAATTTGAATCTGCTGACATAGTGGGGTTCATTAAAGTTTGGCAGAAAGTTTTTCTACTTAAAGAAAATATTTAGTGTCCTTTCATACACAAAATAGCATCATAAAAGCACCATTAAACTTGTCCAAGAAAATCATGACATACGTTTTTTTGTGGATGCACTGTCCCTTTAAGAGCACCAGAAGGTCAAGGGAACCAAGCCCTAATAATGTCACTGTCTGCTATAATGTGGAGCTTCTTCAGATGAATTAGCTGCCATCTTGATCTCCTAAATCAGGCCTGCTAAATACCGTGCAGACTACAAGAGCTCTTACATAAGATCTCAATTACATAAGACATATTCTATGCCAGAAGTGGGTGGAGATTAGAAATCATTTTATTATTACAGAACTGCAGCGAGTGATAGAAATCACGTCGCTTGAGAAAAGACTGCAGGAAAATATGGAGCTTCAGACGATCAGACTGTTCTCTCCATTTCGCTCACTCTCTCTTTGATGATAGTCTCACCAGACACTGCTCTCATTAGAAAGTTCAGTGTGTACGTTATTATTACAGCACACATTAAAAGATAAGGGTATGATAATGATGATCATTTTCAAAGTAATCGAAGAACATTCAATGCAGCAGCACTTGCTCAATAACACTTAAAGAAAATGAGAAGAGAACTAGAGAAATAAAGATAAAAACATAAACCCAAAACAAAAACTGAAAAAAAAATGCAAAAAATTAAAACTAATTTAGAGCGGTGTTATATTTAAAAGTAAAGTAGGGGTGCTTGAGTTAATAAGACAGATATAAATGCCCCTTATTTTCTTGGCTTTCACTGTGTGTGGTTTTGGCAGCAGACACACATTAAAATGATTTGCATGGAAAACTCATTTGCTGTGCACACACAAACACAGTGCTTTTATGCCCAAACACAAGCTGTCGACACAAAAGTTCACATACAACTACACACTCTTTCACACACACACACACACACACACACACACACACACACCTGGTAGGAGTGACTCAGCAAAAGCAGCAGACTAACTAAAATCTGATCTCCAGATACCTGCTATCTGACAGACAACAGCATACGCAAAATAAATGAGGATGGGTGAGCTAAAATACCAAGAAAATGAACAACTGCACTTTTCAAGAGGAATTTACTGCCGTTTTTTTTTTTTTTTTTTTTGCAAGTGTTGTCTTGTTATAGTGTTCGGTGCATAAAATGAATTGTGGAAATCAGCCAATGCAAACATGTTCATGCAATCTGTGTTGAAAGTAATCTGCTCAACACAATTCTCAATCTTGTGAGTTCTGAGTGTAAGGTTACCAGAAAATGCAGCAGACTACCACTGGCGTACTAAATAGAATATGTATTTCCTTTTCTTCCTTTTCTTTTTTTTTTTTTTTTCTTTTTTTCATTCCACTACTTTGGTTTTCCATTTCTATGTAAACATGGGCTAGACAAGTGTGTTTGATAATTTTGCTCATGTTTTTGCAGCATTCTCTGCATGATATTGCATTTTAATACTCAGCACCCTAATGGGCTATTCACATAGAACATGTTTAGGAACTAAGATGCAGGACACTTGAATGAAAAAAGCAAGGTATAGAGATGTATTTCTTAACTTTTTTAACTTGAGTCACATTTTTCGAACAGCGTGTCATATACAAGATGCCACAAATTATCATAGCACACTTTAAACGATATGGGTATGATAATGATGATGAATTAATTATGGGGGTTTCTCAAGGAGAACCTTATTTTTCATTAAATGTAATATATGAGAACATTACTGAAACCCAGATTAAACTTCAATTTTAGATTGAATTGCTAATCCAGATTTGTATTTTAATATGGATTTAACTCACCAGGAAACAAAGAAAGTCTGCTGACTACAATATCTGGGGAGAGCGTGACCATATGCCAAAGGCAGAATATCTGGCCATTTTATTGGACAGGAGGGGAACGAGAGGTGAGGAGAGCTCAAGAGGGGGTAAATGTCCCTCCAGACAATGGAAGGCTGTTTAGAGACTGAAAGACATGGCTAATTAAGCAGAGTGTGTGTATGCAATGGGGCGGAAAATCAGTTATGTCCATACGACAATCTCCAAGAAGAGCAAACACATGAATGATTGCCGATTACACGCCTGCTATGTCTCTGTCTCGGCCCGAAGCATATGCCAGAGGTCATTAAGAATCAGTTGCAGTATGCAAGACACGTCTGTCTGGTTATTTGTGTGTGTGTGTGTGTGTGTGTGTCATTGTTAACTATTAGAAAGTTGTGTCTTTGTCTAGCTTTATGTCTTGTGAGCAAAGTGTGTGTCTGTATGTGTAAATAGAGGCTTAATGGATAAGAACAAGAGAGCCATGTCCACGGCCTAAACCACTTATAGTACGTCTACCTCTCTCTCAGGCTAAACTCCCCACACACTCCGACACACACTACTGCCCACGGTGACGCCACAAAGGCTCAGGCCGTTACTAAGCAACTGGATCAAATCGTCATAGAAACTGTTGAAAGGGGGGGGGGGTTGATCAGTTTCTTTGGAGAGATCATGAGGGAGCAACAAGCATGGATAAAATTAGCTCATGTCCTGTCTTTTGTGAGGAAAGATAACTACAACTGTGATACTCTACATATATGTCAGAATGTCAGAGACAGGCAGAAAGCTCCAAGCCAGGGACATTTGGAGGGTCTGTGCATGGTTGCAGACAATGTTAAATGGGTTTTAAGACAGTTCTGACATGTTTAATTAGGAATTTCAGCTGCATGCCCTCTTTGCTCCCATCTGTCAGCAGTGTCCTCCAGCATCACAAGCAAAAAATATAAGCCTGCTATCAGCATAACCAGAACTTTCTGGAGATCACACGAGGACTGGATCCAGGTCAGTGGCCATCTGAAGGGAACTGAATCAGATGTGGCACAGGAACATTTTCTTACACTGAAATATCTATATGCGAAGCACCTGAATAAATAAAACTAGAGGTACTTTTCCATGCAAAACTTGCCACTGTGATACTAGGGTGCACTGGATAGTTGGTAGGGTGTTGATTTCTGGGTCTGAAGAGTCACTATGTGGTTGGTTAAACATCAAGTCAAAAGAGCTGACCCCCAAGTCTCTTTGTGTTTCTGATAAGGGAATTTAAATCTGACCTGTAAAATTACCAACTAATTTTATCTAAAAAAAAAAATGACAAAAGGACAAAAATATACATTTATGCTACATTCACTATTTTTAACATTACAATTGTGAGGTAGTTTAAAAGGATAGTTTACCCAAAAATGAAAAATTCTGATATTGATTACTCACCCTCATGTACATCCAAACCCATATGACCTTCGTTCACCTTCAGAACACAAATTTAGATATTTTTGATGAAATCTGAGAGCTTTCTGACCTTGCATAGACAGCAACGCAACGCAAACGTTCTAGGCCCAGCAACATAAGGACATCTTTATAATAGTCTATGTGACATAAATGGTTCAACTGTAATTTTATGAAGCTACGTCAATAATTTTTGTGCCCAAAGAAAACATAAATAACAACTTTATTCAACAATTCTTGTTGAATCCATATTACTGTCCACCACCATCATTCATGAGTACCACGATGCACCTACATCATGTAGTGTATGCATGCAGTCTCTGCTAGACTACTAGTCAATAACAAACCCCTACTTTTCACACAAAAATTCAGAATAAAGCAAGCAGAATGGCCTGGTTTCTCAGCATCAGTACCCCCCATCTATACAGAGCTATAGTATGATTTTTTTTTTTTTTTAGTAAAGCATCACAATATATTTTTTTAATCATAAAACCTTACACAATCCATACTTCACATCCTACAGTAACACTCCAGAAAAAAAGCCTCACAATTTGTAGGAGGTTTGGAATAAGGCCTTTATGTACTGTCTCTGACCTCATTATACAGGTTATCAGAAAGGTGCCTTGAGACTCACGCAAAGACCCAAAAACCCAGATCTCTTTTGTGATCATGAGCTTTTTGATTCATTCACATTTCATCTCCACCTAGAGACGGTGGCTACATGCCTCTCACATGCATGCTAGCAACTGACGTCTATTTTTAAAATCACGTCAGGTGCTACAGACATCAGAGCTGGAGGCAGATGCTGTTTCTGTTACAATGATTCAATCGCTGAAGACATCAGCGCCTGTTGTAGGCTTTGCAAGAACCACATGGGTAGGAGAGTGAAATACAGCATTATTTGCACCAAAAATAAATGTTCAAGTTGCATCAGATATTTGATCTGATATAAATTCAGCCACTCGCTGACCGATACATTTACGCTTGGCAAAATCATACATACATTAATGCAGCAGAAATATGCTAAAGCTTTTGGTCTATTGAATAATATCTTGGCTCAGATCTCTACCAAAAAGACGATCATGTTATGTAAAAGATAATGAACTACCTCATGACTAAACAACACAGAAGTTAACTAACAATTGCTTTAGAAATTCCTTTAATCACCTGATTTTCTTTTGAAATACATCAAACAAGCACAGCAACAATAATATTGGCATAAGCTGCTTCCACACCTGGATCCTGCATTCAAACTGGACAATAAACAGGAAGATGCACTTTTATTGCTTTGATGATTGTGCACCTGAACTTCTCCACCTCCCATTTAATATCAGTAGTGCGTTCATCTTTTTTTCCTCTAACCCAGACTCTTTTATTATCTCCTTTTATTATCTCCTTTTATTTTCTCTCTCTGTCTCTCTTTCCTGGTTTCTGTTGCTTTTGTTCATAATTCTTTTAGGACGAAATCGTGTGCTGTAACTGTGCAGTCTGGGCTTATTCATTAGACAGCTCCCTCAGGCCCAATCGATCCTTGTTCTAAAATTAGCGCTTCCCATAATGCTCTTACTTTATCTGGATGGTGACCAGGGCTTTGATGCCGTGCTGTGTAACCTCTGATATCAGACCTACACAGTGGGAGGAAGGCTTTTATGAATCACATTTCATTCAAGATACATAATTGTTCTTCAATACAGCTACTCTAAAAAGGCAGTCTTATGGATGACTGCACATGTTATAAAGTGCTCCGGTTTTCCACATTCAAGGTGATTTAGAGGGCTTTGCAAATAGAAAAGACCAAGTCTGAATATCTGAGACACTAGCAGAGCCACTAGCACAGAGATCATTGGAGAGAAGCCACATTGAAAGTATGTACAGTGACATATAAAAGTCCATATAAAAAATTCTGGGATTCAAAACAGGGTTAACTAAGGGTTAACTAAGTTAAAGGTAACTAAAACTAAAACTCTTTTTGTTTTTTATGAAATAGAATAAACTTTAACTGAATTAAAATAAAATGCAAAGAGCTATCTATTGACAGGACAACATTTCTCATTTGCATTTAGTTAATCTTTATTGTATTAAAATAAAAAATGCACATGCACATATTTAATCATAATAATGACAAATTACTGAAACTTATTATAAATTAAACTGGAAACAGAAATAGAACAAATTCAAAATATTAATAAAAAGTATCATTGTATCACAATGAAAATATTAAAATAGCCATGATTCAGAATTAAACCTGAAAATAAGCATAACATTTTAAGAATAATTATGTCAAATGATTTAGAAATATTTATTCTACACACTATTTTTAGGTTACTAAGCAAATTTGCAATATTAGTCATGTGATGAAAGAAAGCCGTCCTGAAGCACATGATGCTGGATCAGAAGTTCACACAGCTTTACTGCACCAAATCAAAATATAAAATGAATGTAAATAAATATGTTTTTTTTTTCACTAAACTTTTTATCCTAATAAGGTCATACTCTATGAAAACAGTACATTAAATTAGAAAGATTAAAAAAAAGCACTTTCACAAGTGAACTTTTGAACTGCACTTCATCTTATAATGTGAATGATCAAATATTTATTAACGTACGTCAAAGCACATCATCCACGCATGCGCCCTTCTGTCATTCTGCATGAGTGGGGTGGCACAGCTTTTTCAGAGAGACATGAAAAAATGGGAGGAATTTAAATGAGAGCAGAAGCAGAAAGTTATTTCTGTATGTTCTGATCCACCATTTCTGTTTGCGTGGGCAAAGACACAGATTCCCATTCATAAACGAGACTAGATCTGTCATAAATCTTGCTACAGGTTAGGGGGAGATTTCTGCTGCAGCATTTGAAATAATGAGACTTCATTATTTATAATTCAAGGCACGTGGGATGAATTCATTTCAGAGGCTGAAAAACAAAAGCCACATTGTTTGGATGTTGAGCCTTCTACTTCTAGGATATTTTGTGTGGGTTTTACAAGAGAAAAACAATTTGAAATACTTTTAGCTCTTTGCAGAATTTGAGTCGAATGATGACAATAACATAAGATGATGAATGAATAATTTCTAGTATTTCTATTTCATAACCACTCAATTATCAGGGTCTCCCAATGTGCAATCTCAATATGCTTTCAGGTTTTCCGTGCCAGTTCAAAGGGTGAAATTACATAAGAAAAGCTATTATGAAATTCATTAGTTGTCTGAGGTAAAATCAAATGAATCAATCAACCTTACTAAATTATGGCAAGATTTCCATTCATAAACTGGCGGTCTTACCTGTTTTCCCTCAAGAGTGTAGATCGTCTTGACAATGCCAGAATCAAGCTTTATAGCATCTGTAATGTCAGTGAGAACTTGCTCAAAGGAGTGAGCCGTCTTCTTGTTAAGCAGGATGCGGACTGCCTTCCGCGGCTTCACCCCACTGCGAATGATGGTGACCAGTTTGGGTCTGATGAAGTCTTTGCCCTCTTTGGACTGTGGTCCTGATTTCAAGCTGGCTAGAGATGTGGGGCATTTGCTGGAGCCCAGGGCCCTCACATTCACAGACCAGTTAGGGTTGACATTGTTGGAGTAGTCGAGTTTTTTAAAGGCTTCGGTGGAGCCACACACGTAACTCTCACCTAAAATTACAGAGAGACAATAGTGACTTTTTATAAATTTTCAGTGCATTTAAGGGTAAAAGACCCGAGGCAGTGACTGGTGATTTTCACTGTCGATTGAGCTGCTAAATGCATTGATTTAAGGTAAAGCCGTGCAGACTTAAATGCTCATCACTGAGTGCTCTAATTCTGTATCCTTATCATCACTTCTACTGCTCTAATTTAGAAAAGAGGATCCAAAAGCATCCAAGACACAATCTTTAGAGCATCTCATAAAACAATATGCTATTAAAATGAAATCATAATACAATATTGCCTACAATAACCAGGTTTTGGTTGTTTTATGCTACACAGATTGATCATTTTATGACATTTTATGACCCGCAGGTACCCGAACCCATTCAGGACTCTATCATATAGATCAGTGGTCGTGATGCATTTTTAAATGTTGAAATGCTTTTCATTTTACATGATAAAAACGATGTATTCTTGCGCAAGATGCTGAAAAAACAGTGAGATGCAATGCAGTGGCAAAATTGTTATTTTATTTTATTTTTATTAAAAATTATCTAGCTAGCACGTTCACATAAAAAAAAAAAATAGAAAGCAGTGCGGTAAAACAAAAATGAAAGGACACTTATAGGCCTACAGCCCACAAACTACACGATTTTAGCGCCGATTTTCGCTGTATCCCGAAGCCAGAGTTATGGAGGCGTCCCTAACCCGGCCCCTAAACCTCACGATATTCAGTGTCCCCGCCTACTTGAGACATAAGCTCCGCCCATTATTAGAGCTCTGGGCTGCAACGATATTCTTGGAGGCACAAATGGAAGCAAATCAGTGCGGGACTATTAGAGTAACAATCGCTGTGTTTAAATGACAAAAGACGCATTCAAGAATGCCTGAAAAATATATAGCAGGTTAAATGTCTTTGGTCTGTCTGCGATCCAACTTGTTTTACTGACATCAGACAACTGTGTAATTGAGGAGAACAACAATCCTACGTGTAGTATTTGGGCAGCATTAGACAACTTCTTACCTTCCACCAGCTGATCTATACTGGTGATTTTTTTGGAACCATCTATTGTGTAGATGATTCGCACCCCTTGGGGCAGATTGACGTTGTCAGAGAGGGTTCGGGTCAGGTCGGCCAGCAAAGCGTCAAAGGTTCTTATCCGGTCCGATGAGATGGCGTACACTATGCCGTTGAAATACTTGTCACCATTGCGGTAAAAGCGCACTTTCTTCGCCTTCTTCTCCTGGCTCAGAGCTTTGAGGGTGCGTGTCCGGTACAGGCTGCAGTGGGCGCTGTGAGAGGGGCTGAACAGCCCGTTCGTCCGGCCTAAGCTTCGGCTGGTGCGTTGCCCTTTGTCCCTCTCGTCAAAGTGTTCCTCCATGTCGTCCAGTCAGATTAGGTCTAAAGAGTGAAAATGAAATGTGGAAAAGAGAAGTTACCAAACTAACCGTGTAGGTTTAATCCTTCCCTGACATCGGTGTCAGTCAATGTCTGCTCTGAAAATAACTTTTTAATCTAATTAAAAAATAAGGCTAATAATAAGGCTGCTAACGCAGGCTAATAAAGTCCTGCGTCTGTCATCGTCTGTTGACGGTGCCATTTTTTGACATGGCAAACACTAACGTTTGACATTTGAAAACGTCCTCAAAGGGATGTAATTTATTTTTAGCTACATACATGTATACATTAAAGAATATGTATCAGGATAAGTGTCCAATAAGGATGTTAAAAATCTGTGCCCGAGTTCAAAACGTGACAAGTTTTAAAAATATTTACATTAGCTATTTGTAGTTATTTCAGGTTAAAAACTCTCAGTGGTTTAACTGTCAGGTAAGAAGTATTGTTTTCAAAAATGTTTTAAAACATATGTCCAGGTTTTATTTTTACATTGAAACAAATTAATTTTTAGTCATAGCCTACCTGGTTTTTACGACCTTAACGCAATCAGTTTCATAAAAAGCTCAAAATGTTTATAAATAAAATATTTTTAAAACATGTAGGACACACAAAAAAGACACACTGGCACAAATATTTATATTTTAAAAGAAAATATAAATGATTTAGCCTACATTTTCCCCAGTTTAACAGTCGCGCAAACATAGGAAAATTACTTTGATCCTTAAAATCATGATCGAGTCAAGTTTGTTTCAGTTTAATTTCTTACTGTAAATAACTTAGATCCGGACAGAAATTAACGACATGTCGCTGATGACATAACAGTCACATAACTGATAATCTGAGCTATTAAAATGAATTAGAATGAGCAAACAACATTCAAAGCCAGGTCATTAGCGAGTTTTCGGTTTGCTTTATTTCTACTTACAGAAAAGAAACAGACCTTTCTACTTGCCTAAAGGTGAAGATTTAGGAAATATTCAAGGTTTCTTCGTAATGGTCACAATTCCGATGTTGGGTTGTGCTGACAGGAGTCGTGATGTGAGCCCGAGACCTCCTTTGTTGTCCCGCAGAAGAGGCTGGCTGGCTGGCTGGTCGGTCGGACGGCAGATGCTGTTCTCTCTCTCCTCCGTGTCTTGCAGTGATTTACATTGACCGCTTTCTCATTGAGATTCAGCCCCGCACCGCAGACTTGCCACAGCCAGCCATGCGTCCCTCCCCCTCCACACACACAGACACACACACACACACCGCCCCATTCCTCTCCAGTGAGGTTGCTCCACAAAAAAAAAAAAAAAGTATCTTCTCGAAGCTCCGTCACGACTCAGAGCAAACATTTTTTTGTACACAAGCTCAAACTCGCTTTGATCATTCAAATAATACTAACCACATCAATTAGTCTTAAATATAATTATGTGGGTGTATTCTAAAATTACATAATTATATGAAGTACATCATCTTAACCTTGACTCTTTCTAGAAGTATGCAATGAACATCCCAGATAGCAAGGTGACGCTGATACAGTGATGAGACATTGATACAATTATGCTATCCTGCACCTTATGTCCTGCTCCCTGATTACTGCTTTGTCAGGTCATTATCCATATTCCTCAATCAGTTATTAAATATGATGAGAATCAGATTTCAGATAACCCAATGAAAAAGAGGCAGCAGTCTGATGTGAGGGAGGTTTTAAACCATTGTACCACCAAGTAGTCTGGCATGCAGGCTCCTGAAAATAATGATCTTAAAGGTTGAAGTTATGTCCTTTTTGTCCCACTTTTATTTTTTTTAAGAACAATCTTTTTGTTATTGATTGTGTTAAAGTGTTTAGAAAAAAAAGTGATTCAACTGCCAGAAAAAGGTCATTTTTTATTTTAAAAGGCTTTCCCCAAACTTTGAAATGGTCATTAGTTTGTTGATGAGCCACTTCAATTACAGTGTAGTTGACCACAAGCCCCAATGTTAACTTGGTACATCTAATGACATTTATTTGATGTTCACATTTCAGTAGTATTTTCATTTTAAAAAGAGTGGTTTAGAATGACCTAATCAAATCTTAATCATATCAAACAAACATTTTTTAGTTAATTTCTATTTCTATTTTGGCTCAACAACAGTGATGTAGAAAAAAGATCACATAATAACCTTGATTAAGTTACAGGTTACAGTTTTTCTCATTTGCTAAGAAATGCTTAATAAAACTGGGATCCACTTGTTCATCATCATCTCATTCTTATCACAGCAGAAGTCTTCTCCTGCAAATGCCTGAACACTTTTTAATTTGTTTCAGACATTTTTCACCCCCTTTGTCAAAACAGACACTACAGATCTCACTGAAAGACCGCAAACTATATTGAATTCACTGTGTTGAACAAAAGGAAAACATCTATTCACATCTGATAGAAGTACTTGCATAATTATGAATTTCTAATGCACCTGTGAAACTCATTTGCACAACTCTTCACTCAGCAATCAGTTCTCATCCCTCTATAAAAGATTCCACATCTGCTCTGCTATTTGCAAGTGTGGAACAAAGAGACCAAAGGCATTGAAGGAGAGTAAGAAAGCATGGCAGAGCGCCAGAGAAAGAGGAATATGCATGTAGAGGAGAAAATACAGCTCAAGTTTCAAATGAAAGTCTGGCAACAATTGTTGACCATGTCATCAGTCATAACTTGTCCTTTAGAGTTGCAGGACAAAGGGTCCAAGCCATTCTGAGTCAGAGCACTGTGGCATCTATTGCCAGGCTTTTCTTTTCAAAATGACAACAGATAAGTCACAATGTTACTGTATACCACTGTGTATTTCAGCTTTACTGTATTGTCCTGTTGGCAGAACAAACTTTGTCTACAGTAATGAAGATGTTTCATCAATCCCATTTATGTGTTTGTCATAATCATGTCAATTTTGATATTTTGAGATTTTTTTTATTATAATGTTATGTTATACCATAGTTATGATCTGCTCTTTGAATTTGAAAGTTTTTTTTTTTTTACAGAATAATGTACTTGAAGCTCAAGGGGCACATCACAAATTAATTTGTGGATGAAGCAAGCTTCAACCTCTTTAAAGAGAGACGCAGGAGGAACATTTATTGGGCAGTTTGATCAATGAAGAATGCCTCATCACATTTCTTAATGCACTAAATGAAAGACTGGTTTAACCTAAAGAGATAGGGCTGTTGATGGGTTTGCTATGACTATTTTTTGATGTTGTTGAAATATCCCCATTGTTTCAAAATTAATTGTGGTGCAAAAAAGTTATATAGAACCAACATCTCTTTGTTAAATGAATTCAGTGCAGTTAGCACTGACACATAAACATTGACTTAAAATTGTTTCATTGGTTGCTTGCTATCTGGGAAGTTTTCATAACAGAATTAGCATCTGATATGACAATATATTTAATTAAAGAAGATACCTTGAAATTAAATGAGCCAGAACTAGAATAAGCCGAATATCATTGAAGTTCAGAGTGGCCACTATCAAGCTAGGTACACTCTAAAAAACGCTGGGTTGTTTTTTCAACCCAACTGCTGGGTTGAGGCCGTTGGATAGGACTTTGGGATGTTTTAACCCAAGTTTGGGTTGAAAATAACTTTCTTTTTTAACCCAGCGGGGTGGGTTGAGGACGCGGACGTGAAGGAGAGCACGCACGTCACGTCAAAATCGTACGTCTCCAGTGCGAGCAGCCGCCATTTTCTCAGCGTGATAGAAGCGAGAAGCGAGTGAAAGACTATGGTAAGTAACGTTAAATATTCAAAATGTAAAGTTATCTTTTATTGTTTACCTGGCGGTTGTATGAAAGGCGGAAGGTTTTATGAAAGGCGGAAACAAAGGAGCTTAACGTTATATATATATAAAAAACGGACGCGGTTTTCGCCTAGGACACGGAGGTCTTGCCTCATGTAACGTTACTGAACGGAGGATGTACTTTTAATATAACGTCTGTGAATGTATTTTGTCATATTCACATAAGATTTTACATTATCTGTTCTCTTTGAGGCGTTAACAGACGGTTACGGTCACGGTTACGCTCATGTGAATTTGTCTTTTTTTTCGCGGTTAAACTGAATGTATGTTTGTCTCCTAAAGGAAACGGCATTGTGTAGTAAAGACTAGCATAATTATTTTGAGGCTGTTGAAGTGGTAACTGTTAAAAGTATGTTTTACATGTAATATTTCAGACTTGTCCAGCTCCTGTCTTCATTGTCCTCGCGCTGAGAGTTAAAGACACAGAAGCTGTTTGTGTGAGGAGTCACAGACCTGTGTGAGGATGAGGAGGAGGTGTTCTTCTGAAGAGAGGGACAGACGGTTTAAGGAGAGTAAACTTCAGAATAACATCAAGTTATCTTTATTTTGACTAAGACTAAAATAATGTGTGTGTTTTTTTTAGATGTTGAAATCCAGAGACAAGATAACTTCATTCTTTTGAGACTGATGTAAGTTAAATTATTATTACTTTTTTTTTTAGAAAATTAATGTTTCTGTTGTGTCCTGCCTGTTAACTTCACATTTTGATGCAAAAACAGTGTGATTTTATATATGTATGTATGTATATGTTAATATTTTATTGAAACCATTGATGTCCCTCTTTGCAGAACTCAAACTAACTGAAGTTAAGGACACAGAAGTCTGCTTGTGTGAGGAGGTGGTTTTCTCAGCTTCTTCTGAAGAGAGGGAAAGATCGTTTAAGGCAAGTAAACTTCATAATTTCATGTTATCAGTTGTTGTTGTGTTTTACTAAGAGTAAAATAATGTTTGTTTTTTGTTTTTGTAGATGTTAAAAGCAAGAGACATGGGAGAGCGTCATTCCTTTGAGATTTTATGTAAGTTATTTTTAGAAAATAATTTTTTCTGTTGTCTCCTGCCAGTTTACTTCACATTTTGATGCAACAACAGTGTGATTATGTGCTCATTTCATTAAAACCATTGATGTCTGTGTTTTTTATTGCAGAACTCAAACCAACTTTGGAGTTGTCTTGTCTGATTTGGAGAGTCATTATTCTTGGTCTTCGCTCTTAGAGGTAAAGTTCACACAAAAAATAATTTACTTGCCCTCAAGTCATTCCAAACCTATAAGACTTTTGTCTGTCTTTACAACATAAATTAATATATTTTTAGTTTTCTCATAATATTTGTTAATCCATTTATAGTTTAGATAATCAGTATTTTCAAGCTTCATAAATACAGAGTTATTGTAGAAGTAAATTCTGATATTTATATATGAATACATCTTAAATTATATGATAGCAAACATGTATGTTCAAAATAAAATACTGGTCTCCCAGACCAGCAATGGAGGACACAAAAAGAGAATATTAAATATATTCATACGTTTTCCAAAAAATTTGCAGATTTTGTATGAGTCTGGAAAAACATGAGGAGAGTAAATTATAAACATTTTAATTATTTGGTGAACTAACGGTTTGAAGAGCAGCCCTCAATGTACGTGAATATTGTGAGGTATGTGAATGTCATGTCTGTTTTAATGTTTCAGTAAAGAAGCTTTCTGAAAGCAATATTTATTCAAACAATATCACCTGTCCTCACACTAGTGCTGCCATTATAGCATTCTGGAGCGCTGTGGTGGACTGAGACATTAAACAACCGCACAAAGTGTTGAAACTTTAAAACCGATTATTTACCTATCCTTACGGATGTGAATGCACCTCTACCTGAAAATGGATAGTTTAATTAAATGTTTAATTTTTTCAAATGTGTTTCTCTTAGGCCTCTGATGAAGAACAGGCGGTGACTGGATGAATGCTGGTCAGAGAGGAGAATCTTCTTTCCCCTAAACTGATGCAGCGGTGGTTTTAAAGAAGGACGCTGCCCTGGATGATGTAGAAGATGTCACATGCTGTGCAGATGGGGTTTCTTCATGATTACATCAGTTATGCTAAAGAGATCATGAAAATTGACCGTGATGCATGATCTGTATTCATGGACTTTGAAACAAACTGTAAGTGTATAATTTGTTAAAAAAAAAAAGTTAAATGCTTTTTCTGCGTTGTTTAGTAGAAGAGTTTACACTCTGTCATTCATACACCTGCTCACATTCTTACACACACACACACACACACACACATGCGTCTGTTAAATGTTATAATATCAAAGTTAATGTTGTGATTTATTTGTGTACTGTCATGCCAGAATAGTTGGAAAAAACCTAACTAATTGTAAATTTATTGTATGTGTTTTCGTATATTTTTATACAATATATACAATTGAACAAAGTCCAATTTGATCTTAAGTTATATTCATCAAATGTTCAATGCTTTGTTTATGAACTCTGTAGCTGTTAATGCCATCCTTTTCTGCATTTCTTCTAACATGTTACTTTTTGACTTTTCTCTTGTTTTTAATAAATATTTTCCTTTTGGTAATTATTATTTGTGTGTAAAAGTGATATTTAAAATGAACAACATTTGTAGGTTTAATGCCTAGCTCAATTTGGGTTAATTTTAACGTAGAAATGCATTGTTTCCCCACATGGCTGCACTCTGCGAGTTTATTTTCTGCCAGCAGGAGGCGCTAAGAGCGGGAGAGGTAGGTTTCTCCGGTAACGGCTGCAGAGCGGTGCTGAGCTCACAAACGCTGCCTTATCAAGCACATGCGAAATGATATCGAACATTTTCTAAATACAGTAGTTTTCCTTCTGAAATACAGTGATAAAAAAAAACACCCGCTCTGTTTTTTGAAACCCTGCAATATAGTCATTTTAAACCATAAAAAAGGCAACCCAGCAGGCTGGGTTAAATATGATAACCCAACTGGTTGGGTTAAAACAACCCAGCGCTGGGTTCGTCCCTTTTTGACCCAGCGCTGGGTTGTCAAAATAACCCAAATTGGGTTGTTTTCAACCCAGCAGTTTTTAGAGTGTAATTGAACTAAAAAATTATGCTTCATTTTACTGTTCTTAAAATATATATATATATAATGAATATAAAATTGTAGAGTCACACTGAAGGCTATTTGACCAAGAAGGAGAGTGATGGGGTGCTGCGCCAGATGACCTGGCCTCCACAGTCACCAGACCTGAACCCAATCGAACTGGTTTAGGGGTGAGCTGGACCGCAGACAGAAGGCAAAAGGGCCAACAAGTGCTAAGCATCTCTCAGGGAACTCCTTCATTTTCATAGTCATAAAAATAAAGAAAACTCTTTGAATATATATATTAAAAAAAGTATAAAATAAAAACTTTGACAAAAATAATCAAACAATAATTGATGGACGCCCTATTGAAGATCCCTGAACTGCATTAATGTTTTAATCGAGGGAGTCGACTGCTTGCTGGTGCTTTTTTGACAGATCCCTTCATCATACTTGAATGTTGCCTCATACTCTCCTGGCCTCTGCTTTAAACAAAACAAAGCAAAAAAAAAAAAAAACATGATTTATGATACCCAACATTCTAAACACTTAAAAGTACAATACCTGAAATCAAAGACATACCATCCATCTGCTGTGTCTATTCATATAGGACAATTAAAACTTAATAACTGAACATTAAAGGGATAGTTCACCTAGAAATGGTTAAACCTGTTTGACCTCTTCTGCAGAGTACAAATATAAAGAAATATGAAAAACATAATGTTTGAAAAGACATAAAGGAGAGTAAATAATGGCAGAATAATTTTTGGGTGAACTATCCCTTAAGTTATTACTCATTCTGAGATTGAAAAGATTGGTCTTGTTTACTCACAATTTTAAGTATACCAGTGAAATAAGTATACATAATGATAAATTCACATTCTGTTCTCTCAGTGTTGATTTACTTGTAATTATTGCATGGGTCAACTCAGTATGTTTATTCCATGTTGCTAAAAGAAACGTTTAAAGGAAAAAAAAAATAAGACCTGGCATTGTTTCCTATGAACCAAAGTGGTATCATTTGAAGATGTACAGTGCGTTTTCACATTTACGTTTTGTCTGGACCCAGGGCTTTCCTCCGGGCTTGAACCATCTGCTGCTTTCTGCTCATATCCAGCGTTGAAGACAGCTATAGGTACACATTATCCGCAAGTTTATATGCAAGACTTTGCATGTTTAGTCAAGTAGCTCTGATAAGTCTGATTCTCATTGAACACAATGAATGGTAAAACCTACATTGTACAGTGCCTTGGATAAAAACATCTGTCATCATGTTATGTGTGTGAATACACATACTTGAAAGCACAAACCGGAAAAGTTATTTTAAATTTCTTCCTCACCTTTGCGATCTCTGCAAGATACGCCCGCCTCTCTTCGTAGACTTTCTGGTAAGCCTATTAGGAATAGAATTCATAATAAAGACAATTATGTCTTTATTTATGTCTTTGTAATGTATGATCAACTAACAATTTGTTATCCTTCCTTATTCTTCCACTAAAGACTCTCATGTCATCATAATTGTGGAATAATTGTTATTATACCTCTAGGGGAATTCAGCAGCCCATACATAAACTCTTTCACTTTCTCATGTTAATGTCATTTATGTTAGAATTATTAGCTGGAGATTTTGTACATCAAGATTCGTGATGTCTTGACTTAAGGGAATTTTCGTATTAGGAATGATAGTGAAAGATATGATGGTGTAGGACTTCACCTTTCCTTCCTGCACAATTCTTATTTGGAAGTCCTTCAGTTGGGATTGAAGGCCGCACTTCTCTGTAGACAGCAATTTCAGCCTCTGTCTGAGAGCATCCTAAATAAAAAGAAAATATCTGAACAAATTAAATGACTCCTTCACCCAGAAATGAAAATTTGCCTCAAGGATTACTCCCATTGAGCCCATACAATATGTAGATGAGTTTGTTTCTTTGTCACAGCAGATTTGGAGCAATTTAGCATCACATCACTTGCTCTTCAACTGATCCTCTGCAGTGAATGGGTGCCCTCAGAATAAAAGTGCAAACAGCTGATAAAGCCATTACATTAGGCAAGGCAAGGCCAGTTTATTTATATAGCACATTTCGTACACAATGGTAATTCAAAGTGCTTTACATAAAAGAAAGTAAAATAATAATGAAGAAAAATAATAACAAGAATAAAACAAGCTATTTAAAAACTTTTACAATTATTAAAAAATGTACTTATTTAAAATGAATTTAAAACCGTTATAAAATGATTTTACACAAAATAAAATAAAAAAACAGTGAAAATATAGTGCAATCAGTTCGGACATTGCACAGTGCTCATTCAATAAATGCACAGCTAAATAGATGCGTTTTAAGTCTAGATTTAAATGTGACTAGTGTATCAGCACATCTGATCTCTTCTGGAAGCTGATTCCAACTGCGGGCAGCATAACTAAAGGAGGACTCTCCTTGTTTTGTGTGAACCCTTGGTATTTCTAACTGACTCGATCCTAATGATCTGAGTGGTCTGTTAGGCTTATATTCAGTGAGCATGTCTGAAATATATTTCGGTCCTAGGTCATTTAGTGACTTATATATGAGTAAAAGTACTTTAAAATCAATCCTAAATGTAACTGGAAGCCAGTGTAAGGACCTGAGGACTGGTGTGATATGCTCAGATTTTCTGCTTCTAGTCAGAATCCTGGCAGCAGCGTTAATCCACAAGTAATTATTACTGATGAATTTGTTGCTTTCAAACATGCAGATTTTGGCTTCATTAAACATTAATCGATGTACTGAATTATGAGGACTATTGTGATGTCTTTATAAACTGTTTGGACTCTCATTCTGATGGCACCCATTCACTACAGAAGAACCACTGATCAACAAGCGATGTACTGATGGATTTCTTCAAATCTGTTGCAATGAAGAAATTCATCTACATCTTGGATGGCCTGAGGTAGAGTAAATTGTCAGTAAATTTTGATTTTGGAGTGAGCTATTTCTCTAAGAAACTGAATAAAGTATGTTCTTATATGATGTGTGATTATATGACAGGGATAAAATGAAATATTTTGCACGGGGTCAAACCTGACCTCAAATATTTTTGCTTTTTAAATATTCTAATTGTCATCCCATCCCTCTGGCATGGCCTGCCCAAGTCTTTGTCGCTTCTCTTCCCTCATTTACAGATTACTTCTCACTGATTAATTTTTTTTTTTCAGGCTGTCTGAGCAGATTGATTTTAATCTCGTCTTTGGCAAAAGACCATATTCAGCTTTGCCAGGATGTAATGAGAAACAACTGCACCATGCAACAATAGCAGCTGAAACTGAAATGTGTATGCATGCACTGAAGCATAAACCAAAGTGTTTCTTCCATGTTGCACAGACAGGGTGTGTGAGGGAGCGAAATGTGCATATATATTTAAATTTAAATATATATATATATTTAAATTTAAATATATATATATATATATATATATATATATATATATATATATATATATATATATATATATATATATATATATATATATATATATTAAAAGACTGTGCTTTTGACTGCTACAATATTGTGCATGTCTATAACATTTTTATACATAATTATTTAAAATAATATATTTTTATTTTTGTTTATATTTAGGGTAATTATTATATTGTATATAATTTGTAGATTTTGTTATATATATAATTATTTAATATTATATTTAAATTTTTTTAGCATTTAAAACAATTGCAGTTTTATTTAGAAGTTTTGGTAGCACTTTTTTGCAGCTGAAATGCTTACCTCTGACATTTCATCATATGAGCGAATAGAAGCCAGTCGATCTGAAGAGCAAGACAAAAGTTACAGTGGTGCAGTGTGTACAAAATACATCAAAATAACAGCATGGCTTATTCTCTCAGCTCTAAAGCACATGGCTCTCCTGTGCCTGCCTCATATTTCATTTTGTATCAGCATAAGTCCCTTGATCATTCATTTCATCATAACTGATGTAAAGAATCAAATAACAGATGTGATGAAGAGGTTGATGAAGATGATGAAGAGATATAGAGATAGAGCCAACATAGGAAATCATGAATGAAGTATGTGAAACTGTGGACATGCACTATGACCGAGCCCAAAACACTTTGTTCCAGACCATATAAAGCTTATGGACTGAATTGTCCCGTTATTTTTCTGGCAGGTGCCCCCAAGTGTGTCTTTGTATTATTGCAGACTGATTGCAGCAACACGCTATGAGGCCTGAAAACACCACAAATTACAAAATATAAAGGCTATATGGGTTATATTATTACGAGATAAAATATTAGACTTAAGCAACATCAAAAACGAAAGTGAAAAATATACAAAAAAAAATATATACGTTTCTTATGCTACCTGAGGGGTCACCGCGGAGCGTCTCCAGTCTCTCTTGAACGACACTGATTTGTTTCTCCAGCTGCTCGTTCAGTTCCAGCTGTGTCTCATATCTGGTTCCCTTATCGAGTCGGTCTCTCGACATTACGTATGGGGAAATCCATTTCCTCGAAATTATGAAGTCTGATTGAATAACTCTTTTGCTTGCAAATAGCCAATGGCGCCCTCGCCCTCACCTGATTGGCTGACAGCCATCAATATAGGTGACGGTGGGCGCCAAAACCCTCAGAATCTTTTTTCTTCACTTGAGTCTGGTTTCGCCGTGGATTCACGCATACAGAGCGGAAAATTGTGGAAAATTATCCCCTCTCGCGTTCCGGTGATTTTACTTTTAAAATGTCTCTTTGCCGCATGTGTGGTGGGCCCATTGATTTCCCGGACGCACACGAGCAGTGTGTGCTGTGCCTGGGTCGGGCTCACGCAGAGGCGGCATTCGAAGGATCCGGATGTCGTGCCTGTGAGGAGCTTCCCATCAAGATCCTTCGTGCAAGGCTGGCCGTTACCCGTAACGGTGGCCCTGTATCTCCTGCCTCTCCCCCGTCCGCCGCCGTCGAGCCGCGAACCGGGAGACTGCAGAGAGCTCCGTCGACGGATTCTGTCGAGGTACTGGCGTCGGCCCAACGCCCACGCCACCCTCACGTGGAAGATCCCCTCTCATACTCTGAGGCCAGTTCCCGCCCTCCACTAGAAGCGCGGGAAATGGTCTCGTTTGGATATGACGAGGACGACGCCATGTCTACTAATGCCTCAGACCCGGGAGCGTGGTCCGAGGCCCCGTCTGAAGCCGCCCCCGCCTCGCTGGATGCCGAGCTTATGGCGATCCTCACGGAGGCGGTGGCAGATATGGAATTGGAGTGGACAGCCCCCAAGGAGCTGCCGTCTAAGAGATGGATGGACGGTTCTTTCCTCGGCGCGGGCCGCCAGGCTGAAGCCCCGCAGAGACCCGCGCCTTTTTTCTCTGAGGTCCACGAGGAACTCACCCGGTCATGGCGCTCCCCTTACTCAGCCCGAGCCCATGCACAGGGGACCCAGCTGCTGACGACGGTGGAAGGGGCGGAGAAATTGGGATACGCGCGACCGCCTCCCGTCGAGGATGCTATCGCGGCCCATCTCGCGTCTTCTCCCGGCTGGAAAACCGCCTCTTTGCCTTCTAAGCCATGTCGAGCTACTGCTCACATCGCTGAGAAGGCGTACATATCTGCTGGACATGCAGCATCTGCCCTCCACACGATGGCAATCCTGCAGGTCTTCCAAACTCGGCTCCTTGGGTCCCTGGATGAGGGAAGCCCGGACCCAGAGTCGCTCAGGAAGCTGCGCACGGCGGCGGATCTCGCTCTCGCGGCGTCAAAAAAGATAGCGCAGGGAATCGGCCGCAATATGAGCAGCCTTGTGGTCCTGCATCGCCATCTGTGGCTGACGCTGTCCGGCATGCGCGATGCCGAAAAGAGGCAGTTCCTGGATGCACCGGTGAGCCCCACCGGTCTTTTCGGTGTCGCGGTGGAATCTCTGTCGGAGAAATACGCCGAGACCGTCAAGCAGTCTAAGATGATGCCTCATCTTTTGCCGAAACGGTCTCAAGCCCCCCCTGCAGCGAGGTCCAGATCTTCTTCGGCACAGCGACAAGCGGGAAATACCAGGCGCGCGTTCCCGAGCGCAGCAGAGCGTCGTGAGCCAGAGCCACCATTCCGCCAGAGGCAGCCCAGGAAGCCCCGTTTTGGTCCGAAACCGGCCTCTAGCAGCCAAGGGCGCCCGGCTGGCAAGAAGGAGCAGCGTTCCTGATGTTCGTGCCAGGGGGAAGAGAGCGCGGGACGTGTTCGTCGGACCCGCGGCGAAAAGGGCGCGTTCCCGCCCAGAGTTCGTCAAAGATGTGAATGTTGTGAGAATGAAACCGCTATGTTCTGTTTCAATAAACATGCATTACATGCCTCAGCAAAAGAGCTTTCTTCCTCCCTCTACTATTACCCGCTACATAAGCGAAGCCTCTCCTCCGAGAGACGCTTCGCAAAGCGGAAGCTCGGGGAAACCCGAGGAGGTGACTATGTATGTTCCCGTGCAAGAAGCCGCGAACGAGTCACCTGCCACTCATATAGCGGTCAACGCTTCCCCAGTGGCTGGCGCGCACGCCCCGCCGCAGCATGCATTAATACCCTCCGTATTGAGTCATCTCAGCGCGTGGGCGACGCTCCCCGCGGCATCTTATTGGGTGATCAACACGATAAAACGCGGCTATACGCTCCAGTTCGCTCGCAGACCACCCCGCTTCGGCGGTGTGATTATGACAGAAGTGTCAGAACAGAGCGCCCCGCTGCTACGAGCAGAAATATCCTCTCTCCTGGCCAAACAAGCAGTAGAGATAGTGCCCGTGGAACGGAGAAATTCCGGTTTCTACAGCCGTTATTTTCTAGTTCCGAAAAAGGACGGAGGTATGCGCCCCATCTTAGACCTGAGATTACTGAACAAAGCGCTCGCGAAACGCACGTTCAAGATGATAACTGTGAAGCAGATCCTCGCGCACATTCAGCCCGACGATTACTTCATTGCAGTGGATCTAAAGGATGCTTACTTCCACATCCAGATAGCCCCACATCACAGGCGCTTCCTGCGTTTTGCATTCGAGGGTGTGGCGTACCAGTTCAAAGTGTTGCCGTTTGGGCTCGCTTTGGCTCCCCGTGTATTCACAATATGCATGAATACAGCGCTCGCTCCCCTGAAGCTCAGTGGAATGCGCATACTGAATTATCTCGACGACTGGTTAGTCATCGCACGGTCGAGAAGCGCTCTCGAGGAACACAAACACAGACTCCTCGCCCATCTGACAGGTTTGGGGCTGTCTGTGAACATTCAGAAGAGCACACTGCAGCCGCGCCAATATATCACATTCCTGGGTATGATACTGGACTCGCGCTCTATGACCGCGAAGCTGTCAGAGCCGAGAATCCAGTCGATTCAAAATACACTAGCCCTCTTCGTTCAAGGCAGAGCTATCCCCTTAAGAACGTTTCAGAGGTTGCTCGGTCTGATGGCGGCCGCAGCCTCCGTCTGCAGACTGGGCTTGTTACACATGAGACCGCTTCAACACTGGTTACAGAGCCGAGTGAAGCCGCGGGCGTGGAGAGCGGGAACGGAACGCCTTATCATAACGCGTTCATGTCTCGAGACTCTGGCGCCTTGGTTCGGCACGACCATATTCGAGCAGGGTGCTGCTATGGGCAGAGTGGTCAGACGTGTAGTGGTCACTACGGATGCTTCACTATCAGGCTGGGGAGCCCTATGCGATGGCAGACCAGCATTCGGTACGTGGACAGGGGACCAGACGCGCTGGCATATAAACTGCTTGGAGATGGAAGCGGTTCATCTAGCGCTGCAGAGTTTCCTTCCGTTTGTGAAACACCGTCATGTTCTCATCAGAACGGACAACACGGCGGTGGTGGCGTACATCAATCGCCAGGGAGGTTTGCGTTCGCGATCCCTGCAGGGATTAGCGAGACAGCTGCTGTTATGGACGGACAGGGTACTTCTGTCGATTCGAGCAGTGCACGTACCGGGCAGCTTGAATTGCGGCGCGGACATGCTGTCCAGGGACGGCATTGTACACGGAGAATGGAGGCTCCATCCGCAAACGATAAATATGATCTGGAATCTGTTTGGCAAAGCGGAGATCGACCTCTTTGCGTCGCAAGAGAACGCCCACTGCCCTCTGTACTTCTCGCTGACAGCATCCCCCCTGGGGGGAGACGCGCTGTCGAGCCGCTGGCCAAAGGGACGGAAGTATGGTTTTCCCCCAGTCAAGTTAATGCCGCTGGTGCTGCAGAAGATCAGGGAGGAGAGATGTGCGTTGATCCTGGTAGCACCCAAATGGCCCAACCAGCCGTGGTTCCCGGAACTGGTGAACATGTCGCGGCTTCCCCCGTGGCGGATCCCGCCGAGAAGGGACCTCTTATCCCAGGCGAGGGGCACCATATGGCACCCCAACCCAGAGCTTTGGGATCTGCATGTGTGGCAGATCAGCGTGGAGTATATCAGCGAGTGCTGCAGACAATAGCAGAGGCTAGAGCCCCTTCGACGAGGCGTTTATACACTCTGAAGTGGAAAGTATTTGCTAACTGGTGTGTTGACAAAAATGAGGACCCCAGGAGTTGCGATATCTCCATTATTCTGACCTTCCTACAGGAACGTCTGGATGCTGGCAGTACCCCATCTACAGTGAAAGTCTACGTGGCCGCTATCGCCGTTTTTCGTGACTTGCTAGACGGCCATTCAGTGGGGAGGCACCCCCTGATAACGAGCTTTCTTCGGGGAGCTAGGCGGCTTAATCCACCCCGCCTTCGTCAGATGCCGGTCTGGGACCTGTCATTAGTGCTTAGTGCGCTGTCCAACCCACCTTTTGAACCAGACGAGTTAAGCGACCTTAAAGTGCTCTCATTTAAGACGGCGCTACTGCTCGCGCTAGCTTGCGGGAAACGAGTGGGAGACTTGCATGCCCTGTCAGTGAACAGCGCGTGCATGCAGTTTGGACCGGACGATTGTATGGTCAGACTTTTACCCAAACGCGGTTATTCGCCTAAAGTGCTCTCAACGCCGTTCAGAGCTCAGATAATTACAATTCAAGCATTTTGCCCCGAGGAGGACAGTAATTCAGTGTCTCAGAAGTGCGCTTTGTGCCCCGTGCGTGCCCTGCGTGCATATGTGAACAGAACTAGCCAGTTTCGAACTTCAGAGCAGCTTTTCGTCTGCTACGCGGGTGCCAAGAAGGGCAGCGCGCTGTCGAAGCAGAGGCTATCACACTGGATAGTGGAGGCTGTGCGACTAGCTTATGCTTCCCGGGGAACCGCCTGCCCAATCGGGGTGCACGCCCACTCCACAAGGAGTTTGGCGTCGTCATGGGGTTGGGCGAAAGGTATGTCTATTCAGGACATTTGTTTCGCAGCGGGCTGGTCGTCTCGCAACACGTTTGCGAGATTCTATAATCTGGACATTCCCTCGTTCGCATCACATGTGCTGTCAGTGCAGGAGGAGGGAGTTGAGCAGTCTTTGGACTAAGCTATGGGCACGCCCTACCTAGCGCGTGCACTAGCCGTGGTTCTTTCTACCAGGTCAGCGTCAGTTATTGTTGTAATAGCTGCGGTTGAGGTATTCATTCACTATCTAATGTGGTCCCTTTATTATGCCCGCATTATAAGCCGGCAGTGTATTCCCAAGCACCAACATATTGCTGCATTTTCCCCATATCACACCAGTGTTGCTTATCTGGGTGCACTGGATTACGATGGTGTAAGAGCTGATTTGGCTCTATGCCAAGAGGTGTTTCAACCAGGTCCGGTACCCGACCTAGAGCTAACGCGCTGTAAGAGCTAGTGCTTATGCTCTTCTGTGGCTCGATGCGAGCTGGGCCGGACAGTATTTCCCACACGGCGGGGGTTTTATTGTTCCCCATACGTAATGTCGAGAGACCGACTCGATAAGGGAACGTCCCCGGTTACTCACGTAACCTTAGTTCCCTGAGAGGAGGGAACGAGACATTACGTAACCTGCCGTGTGGAAAAACCTTCCAGCCTCATTACTCTCGTTCAGTGGAAGATTCTGAGGGTTTTGGCGCCCACCGTCACCTATATTGATGGCTGTCAGCCAATCAGGTGAGGGCGAGGGCGCCATTGGCTATTTGCAAGCAAAAGAGTTATTCAATCAGACTTCATAATTTCGAGGAAATGGATTTCCCCATACGTAATGTCTCGTTCCCTCCTCTCAGGGAACTAAGGTTACGTGAGTAACCGGGGACGTTCTCCACTCGTTCTCTGAGCAGAGTGGCACGGTTCAACTTTAATGAATGCACGAATTTGTTCTTTTTGCTCATTAGATTACTAGTCGAAAGTAATTTTACTCTGAATATACCGTCAATTTTATGGGTCAATAGGTCAATTTTCTTGCAATTTTGTTCATGTACAAACCTTCTCCGTCAACACTGTGAAGTCTCTTCTCCAAATCAGATAGTGTGCTCCTCAGGTCAGACACGGAGTCCTTTAACATCTCCCTTTAAACGATTCATACATAACTAAATAAGTCTAATCAACGTGCAACTGCAACGTCTGATATGTTCATGGTGACAGCAGTCAAGACGCAGAACCTGATTTTACGTGAGACATGTTCCTGGGACAACATCTTTGTTGACCCTGGAACAACATTGTGATTAACCAATCAGATTTGACAAACAAGTTTATAGAATTTAGGGAGTTTATGCTTACCATCACTGTTTGGTTCTTGTACGTCAGTGTCATTCGTGTATAATTTCCTCTGATTTTAGGGATTACTCGTGGTTAAGGTTAGGTTTAGGTGTAGGGATATGGTCAAGATTACATTTTTGGAGTAAAACGTTGTTCCAGGGTCAACAAAATATGTTGACCTAGGAACACATCTAACTCTGCAAAACGACGTGAAGTCAAGACAGATGCTTTGCTGTGTTTATAAAATATGTTTGGACTTACTTGACCTCTCTCTCCTGCTCGACTTCGGCTTGCAGTTGGGATAACTCATAATTTCTTAGATCAGTTTCTGCCATCCTCAGTCTGAGTATAATGAACAGGTTTCACTTTCTTCGGTGTATTTGTGAATGTTGGGCTGTATCCACGGCAACGAACAACCGCAACATTGATTACGCAATCACGTTGGGTTCTACTGTGCGCGGCCTTTTCAATAACCGTTACCTTGATTTTATACAACAGCACCACTACTGTAAGGGTGATGATTTGACAGATGTATATGAAATCATGTTTAAGAAAAGGCAAGAAGACTCTACTTTTTATTACAACTATGACAGTTGTATTTACACTAAAATATGTTACAAAATAGTACCAGTGTGTTGTTTTTCGTTAAACTAATGTAACATTTTGTGGTAAACTTTAATGAGGTGGCATTTTCTTAAAGTTAACATAAGCCACAAGAATGTCCAAAACAGCCATAGAGAACAGTGATGTTAATTCTGAAACAGTTAAGTTTTTAGCTTAATGCATCTGAAGAATACAGAATGCAAAATGTACTTAGAATGAAAATCCAAGATACTTGTAAAATAAACATTCAACCAAGGTAAAATAAAATCAAATATCTACTGTTACTGTTATAACTCTGAATATCTTTAAGATAAAAAAAAAATGTCATTTTTAAGTAACAGGAGTATAACATTTAACTAATACATTACATGCCTAAGTGCATCCTTCTGTAATCGTTGACCAGTATAATATCAATCTCATTATCAATACAAAACGATAGTTTTTTGCTACAAGAATGTACATAAGTTAACTGATGACAGCTAATCATTTATCATTTTCTCTCATCCTTAAGTGGCTTTCCTTTCTTCTCGGTTCCTTCTCCTCCTGAGCTGTCTTTCTCCAGTGCTTTTGCAGTGTTTTTGCCTGTGCCCTTCAGCACACCCTTGATTACAAAGTTGTCCAAATTAAATGCTGTGACGCCTACATTGACAGCAGACTGGACTGCAGTGTCTGCAGCTTGTCCTGCCTCGTCTCCATACCTGATCACAAACATGGAGATATTCTGAGCTAAAAGTCCTGACAGAAGTTATTTTGTTAACTATTGATTCTAAAAGGATATTTGAAGTAATGTGAAACATTTTAAAATGAACAGAACACAGTGCACAGACAAAATGTTGCATTCACCTCAGTTTTAATTCACAAAGCACTCTGATGGACCATTAATAAGAATGAGCACCTTCTCAGCGACTCCTGAATGGTCAGTAACTCAAGAAAATAAGGCACTTAGGGCAGGTTCGAATTAGAGAGAGACATAGTGAGAGAAAACACAGTGTTTTTACCCGCCACCATTTATATGCTGCTAGGGGGGTCCAAGATGCTTCCTAGACCCCTGAATCTGAAAAAGCAACAGGAAAGAGTCGATTATTTCCCAAAGCACTGAAGTTTAGATAGATTATATAGCAACAACAAAAAACCCGCTGTGTTAGGTGCAGAATACAAGAAAAGCAGAAAAGAAACTGGGAATCAGTGAATCCTGAAAAGCAATAAATAAAAGAAAACACCTACTTGTGCTTCACAGTAGTCACAGTCTCTGAAGTTATGCTTTTGCCAATGGTCTTTGCTGCTGTTTCCAGGCTTGTCCAGAGAGATGACAAACCTACAGAACAAAATCTGCATCTAAGTTATAAAGAATCTACAAGTTTGATATACTAAGTAAACCTAATGTATAAAAGCCTTTCAGAATTTATTTGTTAACCTTGTATGCTGCTTCCTGCCACTAGCTTGGCTCCATCCATATTGGAGCAGCCTTCTTTACGTTTCTTGAGGGATCCTGGGATGATTTTACTACCGTGTTTTTTCACGTGTGGAGTAACTTCTTTCCCAACTCTACCAGCTACAGCAGCAACACCATCCACTGGTGAATAAAGCAAAATATATTATACATGTTGCAGAACAGGATACAGAAAAGCTCTAAATATGCCAATATATGATCAATCTAGTTACTCCATTGTTTTACCTAGAAATTGGCTGACTTTCACAGCACCCCCTGTGGCCTGCTTGGCTGCATTTAGGCCTTTGGTGACCTTGGGGCTGACCTCTGCTGGGGTCTCCTCTGGAGTGATGTTTTCCCGTAGCTTAGTTCCTCCTTTCTGGATGGCTTTACCAGTAGCTTCAGCCCCTCGCTCAAGCCCCCGACCCAGCCAGGAGGTCCCTGCACAGCCACAGTGGAAATACCACAATGTCTTTAGCACTTGTTTTCCCTTAGAGTGTATAAGAGTGGCCTCTAGTGGCTATTTATAAAACGCACCATAAAGGTGTTCAGTGCACTCAATTAAATAAAGGTTCCAAGAGGGTTTTTTCTATACTAATGACCTAGAAGATCATTTTAAGTTCCAAAAAAAACCTCTCAGCAATCTAATCTTTACATAAAAAGTTATATACATCTTAATGTGGAGAATACTGTAATAACCTGAAGACTCTTTTGTGCAACAGAAAAATTCCACAGTGTTAAAGGTTATTCATGGAACCTAGATGCAATCTTTCTGTTTAAGAATGCTTGTCTTCTGACCTTCTACTTCAGTAGAACAAACAAATACCCTAGATATCTATTGAGATACTGAGATTCCTATCAAAATTTCAGGTTTCTCTACTCTGATCCTAAAGTTCAGACCTGCTAAAATCCCCCGAGACATTTTTTCGCTCCAAACAGGAACAGTTTTATCCACCGGTCCTGGTGTTTGGATAACAGCCGTTTCTGAAGGAGGAACCTTCCCACTCAGGTTAATGTCTTTTCCTGTAGCGCCAACTTGTCCTTCGTCTCCCTTAAATTGAAAATCCCTCGGTTATGAGTAATACGTAGCAAACTTAGGAGTTATACAAAACAAATGCATAGATTGAGTGTTTAATAAACATGTACATTTTGTCTTTTTGTCATCATACATTCTGGCAAAAGCACAAGTGAGATTAGTACCTGGACCCTGAGCTGTGCTAGTGCTGACAGCTGTTCCTGGAACAGATGCCTGTCTGCTGCAGGCAGCTCGGAGGACAGCACCACCCCAACATAGGACCCCGGCACTGCTGTGGTGGTATCGGGAAATGTGAACACACCTTTGTTACTAAGAAAGACTGGTGAGTCTGGGTACAGCGGGTAGATCCAATCACAAACCTGCAAGTACAACATTTAAATCAAAATGTAGAGATTTTTTTTTTATTATTATTATTTTTTTTACTGTACATGAGCTTTACTATAATGTGTTGTAGAAACAATTCACTTAAAAATTGCTGATAAATTTCCAACTTTTTAAAGTAAATAAAAACTGAAATAGTATATTTAAATGTTAAAAAAAGACAAAATGTTAAGCGTTCATTTTCAAATTTACCAAATGTATTCATGTGATTAATTATGGTTTTATTGTATTGACTGCCATAGTTTTTAACAAGAAACTTTGCTAAGGACTTAAAATGTCATTAAAAATCTATGAAACTTTATTAGAACTTTATTAATAATATATTAATATCAATCATTAAAAAACAGTTAAGTGAAATAAGATATGCTGCAAATTTAATAATAAATAATGTATTACCTCCAGCCTATAGTGAAATAAGCAAAAGAAAATATTTTGGTATTCCAAAATGTTTAATGACCCTTTGAACTAAAATAAAGATGAATTTAGTGTATTTGGATGTCATTGTGCACATGAGGGACAACTGGGGTCAAATAAGACTGCAATTATATTGCATATGTTTGTGCACTGTGTGATTATTCAGAAAGCCACGCTTTGTTCTGGATGTCTAAAGTGGGACAAAAGACCACTGTGGGACGCGTGCAGCAGTTACGTTAGCACGTGGACTCCATGAGTTCTACATCAAGCCCCAGAGCAATGGGAGCACTGGACAGCTAACAGCCCTCAAACTGGAAATCTGCCAGAGCCGACACTCAGCCATTCAATGAGACTCTTCTATTTGCTGAAACAGCATGCAGACCGATACTACACAAAGAACCCTGTCATCTGTAACAGCCTGTTTCTAGCACTGCACAACCTAAACAAACCTAAAGCTTTTTATACAAGTACCACAGAGTCAGGTTGGACTGACTGTTGTGGGTTTGACAAAAGAGGTGGAGCTGTGAAAGCACCTATTTTTGACATAGAAAGTGAAACTTTCCTAATCCATGTCGGATTTGAGTGATACAAACAATCAAGTGAAAGTAAAACTTCCTCAGTTTAAAAGTATAAAATCACAAATAGCCATCAAATGAGCCACATTAATTAAATGTCAAACAATCTCTTAAGAAAAAACACAAAGTTTCTACTTCTCTCTTTGCTCTGTAATGTTCCTGTAATTTTATAATATGAGAAGAATGTCAGAAATCTTAGTTATTTTGCGGTCAGCCATGAACTAATGCTCAACAACAACCAAACCTTACACAGACGCAATTCTTTTTAAAATCAAGGTAAATGTTTCATGTGATCAAGACTAAAAATATCAACAACAAAAATCCTTAAGAATAGGCCTAAAGATTGCTAGCATAAGATTGCTTAAAGATGTAGAGTTTTTAATCACGTTTCACAAAGTTCTTAATATCTTTTACTGAATTCTTTATTAAATAATCTCAGCATCTTACACAGTTTAGTATTTATATGTTATATTGCTTTTTGATAATTTGAATATGTTTTTATTTTTATTAAATTTTTGTAATTTTAGGTCTAGTAATTTCGGTAGCCTATGTGTTTTGTCTTTCTTTATTATTATTCTTCATATATTTATTTCAGTGTCAGTTTTATATGCCTACTATACCGAAAACAAAATCTACAATTTTTTTACGTTTTTCGTCTAAAAGCCTATTTATATTTTATCTCAGCGTAATTTAAATTACCAAAAACAATAACAAAACTTAATAAAACCTGGAAGAGAATAAGACAACAAAAATAAGTAGCCTATACAAAATGAATAAATATAGAAATAGTCTCCAAACACAATATTTACCTGTAGGTATGCTGGGGCATAGCTGGCATTGCCGTTCTGGCTGTTGTATATGATTATTCGTAGGAACCCTGGATAAGAAGGGGCACTGACATGACCCTCGGCAGAAACGAAGAACATCTGCGCCCCACTGGGCAAGAACAAAATCTCCATGCCAGCCTCTCTGAGATTGACTGGGGCAAAGGACTGACGTTGGGGTGTCTGGTTGGGAGCAGCTTGAAATGCCCCGTTGCCTCCATGAGAGAGTGACAGATGCCCTTCTGTCGGTTGTGGGGAGTATGCTGGTGGAAGTTCAGCGGGTGCAGTGGAGCCCGCCGTGGGGGAGGCAGGATGAGCAGAGGCCCCCCCTGAAGCGGAGACAGGTGCTCTGGTGGTAACGACAGGAAGGGTCGGATAAAGGCGCTGATCCGAGCTCGCTGTGGACTCAAGCACCCCGAGACGATCAGTGATGGTGCTCAGAGTCTCGCTCATCCTCTGCTGCATCTGACGCGCGGAGACCCAGTGGCGTCCGACGCATCGCTCACCATGCGTGTTCACCCCGAGCCCTCGGAGAAGATGCCGCCTGCCCAGTTTGTACAGAAGTAGAGCTTGGCCCTTATTCCCCACCTCGTCATACTGAAGCCCCGAGTTCAGACACTGCAAGGCTTTTTTATAGTTCTCACGAATAGCGCGGATTTCAGCCGGTTCTGGTGACTCCATTGTAAGGCCAAGAAACGCAAAATTAAACCTCAAAAGAGCGACTGTAAAACTTACACAAAAAATACGCTTTGGCAACGTGCGCTTAAATTAGTAGTGAGTTTATTTTTTCCTCATGACACACGACAAAATTATGTAGTTACTTGTCACCAAGCAGGTTCGACCAGATTATGGGGAAGAAAAAAAAAAAAAAAAATTGCGCTTGTCACTGAAAAAAAAAAAAAACAACCCGAATAGGTGTTTCATATCGTAAACAAACACCTGAAAGCGCCATAATTCGTCACAATAGTATGCTTTAGGGAAAATCCGTTCTTTGAGTCCCCCCCCCCCCCATAAGTTAAACTTAATATTAAATCGGTGGTTGTCAAGCTCTGTGGTAGCCTTTGGTAAGTGCTACATGAATTTGGTTTTATAAAAAAAAAAAAAAAAAAAAAAAAAAGCAAAGCCGGTTGACTGGAGTTCTTTCTAGAAAAGGAGTCCGTGAACGCAAGAGGTCGTTGTGCACCATAAAACCCAAGACTCTTTCAGGTGTACTAGGCTGTTCAAAACACTTGACGCCAGAAGCAGTGATGCAACTTGTTTCGTTTATTGAAATTCAGTTTGAAGTACATGATATTGCACTTACTATACAAGTAAAATACATGGTGTACCAGAGAAAGAGACCCTAAGGAGAGTAGATAAAGTGGTACATTTGTTCATGTCATATACAAAGAGGGGAGAACAGCCTTCAGACCAACTGCGTGTTGGATTTACAGAAACAAGTCACTTGTTGATTAGTCTTAAGCAACCTATGATAAAAATCACGTTTTAAAAAGATTAAAAGCCACATTTAAAAACAAAGTTCAATCAATATTTACAATAGACTTAAGCGCTGCAGTTCATTTGTTGGCCTCAAACCAATGTGGTCACCAAAACATCAAGGGAGAGGCAGAGACTCCACAGGCTCAAGCAGGGACACGCCACAATATCTGAGACGAGATTTGTCATTAGTAAGAGGGTAAAGAACACAAAACATCCACATTACAATCCTTACTTTGAGCCCTTGTATTTCTCCTGGATAGCCTGTTGGGGGCGACCTGCAGCCCCTAGATGAAGTTTATGAAGCTCCATCAGACATGGGATGATCACGGCCAGTGAGTAACCAGTGAAGGCATACAGGTTTTCAGGCTGCAAGAAACAAGCCCATTTCAGGCAGATTAGAAAAGCATTTAGGAGTTTATACAGAACACTCCTTGTCCAGTTGTGGAAGCACAGAACTTCATTGATTCATCTAAATGAAGTGGTTTCAGTGAGAAGGTTAGACGCACCCACAAAACCCCATTTAGAGTGTAGTTGGCCAGACAATATGCAGCTGCAGCAGTCTTTGAAGGTAGATACTGCACAAAGGGATCCACCTCAAGCAGGCTCAACTCTGAAAGATACTGTTGGAGTAGAGGATAAGAAATCAATATCCAATTCAGATGAGAAATTGCACAAGACGAAACCCGCTCACCAAAGCAAGGTTTACAGTCCTGGCACAGATATGCCCCTCCAATGTGTACTGCATCAAAAACTGGTGAACCGTGGGAGCGGTCATGTCAAAAGCCAGCACACGGAGCAGGTGCTGCTCCATCCGAAGCAGCTGTTTCTTTGTGTAGGTGTCATCCGTGATGTACACAAACTCATCCACTTCCGGAGGATACACCTCCTCATATTTCCTAATCAAAAACACACCAAGCATTTACATCAGTAGTTAACAAACTTAAAAGAGAAGCACTCGTCACTTACGCAGCCAGGAGTACAGCAGCTGTTCCCACAAGCTGCAATTTTCCTCTCAGGACAGACATGCACGAAAGGAAGCGGTCCAGGTAATTGACAGCCAAGAAAAGGGTCTCCGAGCACAGTTTGTATTCCTCACCAACCTCAACCAGCCAGTCAACAAGGATGACCCTCATACAGTTGGTTATGTCAGGCTGCTTTCTCATGTAACCAGGCTTCGGCCTGTATTTAACCTGAGACAGTGCATTAGATAGAAAGTTAAACTATTAAAACGGCAACTGCTAAAACTAAATATCCTATACTAACTTCACATTCACGCAGGTATCTGTGGATGTCCTCCGCATATTCTGGAACACACAGGATGTCCTCATAAGCAGCCTCCTCCGGCAATGACTGCATGGAAGAATCCATGCAAGACCCTAAATATTCAGAAGAGTTTTAGGCCAGAGCCATAAGAAATGTGCACTGCAAGTGACAAGTGCCTTTCAGGTGATGTAATGTTATAAACGAAGTCAGACTTAAAAGGCTGTACTAAATAGGACTAAGTAGTCTGTTGCTCAAGTGGTAGAGGGCATTAGCAGCACAAGGTTGTGGGTTCAAATTCCCAGGGAACAAGTTAAGTAAAACTTGTTTTTACTAAAACTAAAGATGCATACATTTAAACGATTATAGCCAGATCCAAATAGATCAGATTTAAATTTACACACCCTCCCTTAGACTTAATCTGCTAGCATACCTGAACCAAGATCTTGGACCACATCATCTACTAGCAGAAGCTCTGAGGGCAGTAAGAATGAGGTCGGTTTAGTTGCCTGCGCAATGACTGGCTCGACCACGTGAACACCCAGTGTAGCACTCGATGTGCTGACGTCAAGGGTCGATGCATCACGAAGGGCTGGCACATATTTGGACGAAACCTAGTTTAAACAATACAAAAACGTTACTAATTACACTCGGAGAGCAGCATTGTAAACACTTGACACTAACCTGTCCAAATACTCGATTATGCTGATCATTCTCGGTCAGAACACCGAGCACGACCCTCTGGCCAGGCTTGAGAGCGTGCAGGCCATCCGCTCTTCCCAGGACCATGATGTTCTCCTGACGACCGGACAAAGGAGCGAAGCCACGGGAAGCCATCTTATCTGCTGAAAACAAGTCAGTTCAAGGTCAACTCAAATTATCAGCTAACGTTACTTAAATCAAATACACTTTAAACAAAACCGTTCAAAACCAACCTTTTGCTGCGTTAAACTCTTAAAGAACCAATAAATGCTCAATGAGTGGATCAAAGTGCTTTGACACTTATTGCCTTGCTAAACCTTTTATACGAGCACGTCCATATTCATGACCAATCGACATGAGGCTAGTTAACACATTTGACTTAATTGAGATACCCAGCTATTGCAAATAAAAGCTAATTAAACTCGCGTCTAAGGTATGGTCACGTGGCAACATAACCATAGAAACGCTGTTCAGCCAGTGTTGCCAACTTCTTTCAATGGAAAGTAGCTAGACCCTGCCTGAAAAGTCGCTAAATGTCGCTAGATGACGTCATATGCTAATTAGCATATTCATGACGTAAGTGCGTCATATTATCTTGCCCTTTCTGTGCTCATGTACTGCATTTTAAGGCAGCCAAAATTCTCAATAAAAGTTTTTTATTATTATATTTGAATGTTTCTGTTGTCCGACAATGGAATTAATATTATAATGACTGAAACGCGCCTATTAAGACTACATAACCAGCTCTCAAAGATGTTAATCTCTGCACTAAAATCCTATTCACGACATTATCACATACACATAAGATTAAGATAATGATTGTACTGTGATTTCGGCTATACTTGTATGTAAAATAGAGTTAGAAGCAACAGAATATATTTTTTTAACTGAAAGTGCTGCTCCTCTCTGCTCGTTGAACATAGCAGATGCAGAGAGAGAGAGGCGCACGCTGGGAGAGAGAGAGATAGAGAGAGAGAGGCGAGAGCTCGTGCGGCAGTACCGGAGAGTCTCAGAGACTAAATAAGGTCTGTCAAAAAAAGTCGCTAGATTTGTCGCTAGTCGCTTTTTTGGAAAAAAAGTCGCTATGGGGGTCTGAAAAGTCGCTAAATCTAGCGACAAAGTCGCTAAGTTGGCAACACTGTGTTCAGCCGCAGCAGCATAATGAGTTGACAGACGACGTCATGAACTTGAGTTTTTTTTTTTTGTTTTTGTTTTTTTTTAGAATTAATTAACGGTTGTTTATATAAAATTTAAACATTTGGACTTTTAAATTAACACATTTAAAATACGTAAAACACATGCAAAATAAAAAAAAATGTTAAACAGTGACATTTAGGTGTTTGCTTTCTACAAAGAAAAAATTCAAACACACACACACACACAAAACACCAGTTGTCTTTTGTATTTCTTTCACTTATAATGTTTTTATTGATTTAATAGTTCTGGGACAACAGTTCAATAAAAAGATATAACCTGTATAAAAAGGTAGGCCTACATACTTCAAAAGTAGTAAAATAAATAATGAAAGCATGAGCTCTAACAAGAAAGTTTTAATGTGCCCTACATATTACAAAAAGAAATCTGTTTCAATAAAAACCTACCCCAGGACATAAAAGTGCCCAAAGTTGCAGAAAAATGTATATTTTAGATGCTGCAACTTTTTTGTTGACTATATTTATATAATCACCCTTTAGTTTTTGCAGTTCCCCTTTATGTTCCTGCAGTGCAGCAAATGGATTTTTAAGTAGAAATATTCCATGTTGTTTCTTAGATTTATATTAGATCACACAAATTCCCTGCATAATAATTGTAAGAATTAAGAAAAGTAATATGTACAGCAACATATCACACTGCAGGACACAGCTTCCACTGCTTTCCATTTCTCATCACCCAGATTCAAAGCTGAGAAAGACTGTAGATGTGCTGCTCACACTGAGGATGTTTAAGGATGTTTACACCAGCGTGGGCTCTCATTTAAGCCTGACTCCTGCATAGACCTCTCTCAATGTGATGTAGGACTCAGCGAGTCACTGCACAGGCCTTGACCAGGGGCTTCTTGAGAAATGAGATTCTCTGCAGGTCTCACACTACAAAGCCTCTATAAATCCAATTAAAGATATCTGTACAATAAAAAACAGCAGGGCTGAATTCAATATCTCAGGCAGAAACATCTCACCACAAGATCACATGGAAAGCACCCTGACATGTTTAGAGAATTTATTGCAAATTTAAACATCAGGAAAACTGCTTACTCCACATTTCAACGGAATAGTTACAGCTTGAATGTCTACACAATCATTTGAGATTTATAGAGTATAAGACCTGCTCCTGTCTCTACATGGCCATCAAGTTTATTCTTGGAAACAGGCTCTGTCTGGAACTGATGAATTCTTCCTTACCGTCCCTGGTGCTGTTGTTTTCTCTTTGTCTGGCAGAAAGAGAAATTTCAACAATAACAGAGTGCTGACAGCCAGGGTAATCTTTGCTACAGAGCAGGATTGAGCTGCTGATGCTTAAGTCAGGTGGTGTGGGTATAAACAAATATCAGGATGTGTTACAGCAAACCCAGAGCTGCTTACTATAGTTCAGGAGAATATAAACTTTGAGATACATCTCCCTTGCAAGTAAACCCATGACATCAACACAAGAATATTCAGTGAATGCAGTATAAACACGTCAGCCTACTTGGAGTTCTGACGTGTGTTGGCCCAAGATTGGCATTTATATACGAAATAACCCTGAAACATAGTTAAGGAACGAGTTATTTGTATGTACATTTTTTTTTTAAAGTTTGGGTTGAGGAGTTCTTTATGCTGTGTAAGGCAGATTGAACTGGGTCCTTGCCATTCTATTATCATGATGTATTGCAGCTGACAATCCACCTGCAGCTGAGGTACAGCAATAAATTTCCAGTTCTCATATATGCTGAGAACTGTCGATGGCGGTTTATAGCTAAGTCCAAATCTTCCTGAATGGTGCCAAAAGTCAGCAGGCAGAAATGATGGAGATTCGCATATTCCTGTAACTTGACTGACAGAGCATGGCGTTAGTTGCTTTGGTTAAAGATGCATACTTGCGAATTTTGGTAAAAGCATCCAATTATTTTATAGGTCTATATCTTTTAGGAGGAAGACCCCATGTTTTTATTTAATTGAAGCTTAATGTAATTTTTATTATTATTTATATTTTTAGTTGTTGTTATTAAATTTTTTATCCAAAAAATATACATGTTCTGAACATGTATGATTCATATATTTAATCCAATTAAATTTAATTAAACTAAATCTATGTAAATTAGAATGTACCTTTCTAGCTATTTTATTTAGTCGTTTTGTATCCATCTGTTCATAAATGTTGAAATTTGAGAAAAAAAGATTACATATACATTATTCTGTTGAATGTTTCATAGATTAGCAATTTCTCCAAGAAAAGGCCATTTTTTAATTCACAAAAAAATTATGTTTTAAATTAAATGTACAGATGATAAATACAAATAAATTGGAACATATAATTATAGGTATTTTTTATCTATATATTTATCCATACATGTAAACATGTCTTTAACATCTACGTGTTTGTATGCAATTTAAATGAACTTTTTATTATTAAGTTTTAAAGTTTAATTTTATTCAATAAGATCATATCATATTTAACTTTTTTTGTGTCCATATATTTCTCCATAAATTATTATGAATTTAAGACAAATTATTACATATACATTTGTCAGTTAAATATTTTGTAAATCTACAACTTCTCAAATAAAAATAACTTTTTAAGTTTTTAACTAGATTAAATAAAAAAATAAAAAAACTTATTGCTATTTTTTTGTGTTGATGTTTTTTTCTGAAATCCATATCTCTGTGTATAAATGTATTTCCTGAACATGTAGGTGCCTGTATGATAGGCTGGCAGCTGCTATAGGCCACTAGAAGGTGACTGTCTGAGCTGTCAGAGAAATACAGAGACCTCTGAGACTTGGATTGCTATGCAAAGAGCATCATCTCATCTGGGAAATAAAATGGAAAACAGGAAATAGAAAGAGAGAAGAGTGTGCTCTCCGACTCTTCCTCTGACATGCTCCACTGTGTAAACCTTCCCGTAGTCCCTAGAGAATTCCACAGGATAATCCTGATTGACACACTGCTGTTGTCTGCCACAAAGCTTCTTCAAACATGACATTCTTGTCAAAAGCAGTAGAGCAGACTCAGGGTGAGAGGATGATTCATTATCAATACGACCCATTCCCCCTCAAGTTAGCTCACAGTCTAATGAAAAATGCTTCAGGCAGACTTGCCTCCGAATGTCATGCGTTAACATTCAACCTACTTGTGTGCAAAGGGAACAGACGCACCAAAGCTGGGCTGGATCGCTTGCATCAGGGGAATAAGAAACCTTCTCAGATTTTTTACAGTTTTATGGATTAGAGGAAAAATCAGCCAAGGCACTGTTCTTATCGAAATCCAACAGCATTCACTCATGTGCCACAGTGCCGGCATTAGCTGGTGCAATTATAAAGACCCAAAGGACAGGATCAGACACAGCAGGACTCATACCAACGGTCCCCAGTGGGCATCTGAGCTGACAGTGGAATGCCGCCAATATACATCTAGAGGCAGAAATTGCCCTCTGGCTTCTGTCCTTGCACATTTTATGAAGAGAGCGAATAGATGAATGTTAAAGAGGCAGTTCAGCCAAAAACATTTGGTTGTTATTTACTCACCCCTTTGCATTCCAATCCATCATGTCATGTTAATTTCTTTCTTCTGTGGAACACAAAAGAAAAGGTTTTCACGAATGGAAAAAATATATTTTTTCCCATTAAAAAATGCAAAGATCATCCTTATTACTTTTTTCATATCTTTTTTTGTGTCCGTAATATCTTTGTCAATGAATGTAAAAACTTTCAGACAAAAGATTACTTTATCAATGGATGTTTGATTATAGATCTACAACTTCTCTAAGAAAAAGATCATTTTATTTCACTTAAATTAAGTGTCAAATTGAATGAAATGAAATTAGAACTTATTAGTTATTTTAATTATTATTTTATTAAATTTAATTATTTCATATTTTATTTATTTAAATGATTAGAAACTTAAATAGAAACATCTTTATTGCTATGTCTTTTTGTACTCATATATTTTTCCATAAATGCTGAAAATTTGAGTCAAAAACAGGTGTATCTCAATAAATTAGAATGTCATGGAAAAGTAAATTTTTTTCAGTAATTCAACTCAAATTGTGAAACTCGTGAATTAAATAAATTCAGTGCACACAGACTGGAGTAGTTTTAAGTCTTTGGTTCTTTTAATTGTAATGATTTTGTGAATGAATGATTAATGATTTGCCCACATCTCAATAAGTTAGAATATGGTGACATGCCATTCAGCTAATCAACTCAAAACACCTGCAAAGTTTTCCTGAGCCTTCAAATGGTCTCTCAGTTTGGATCACTAGGCTACACAATCATGGGAAAGACTGCTGATCTGACAGTTGTCCAGAAGGCAATCATTGACACCCTTCACAAAGGAGGGTAAGCCACAAACATTCATTGCCAAAGAGTGCTGTATCCAAGCATATTAACAGAAAGTTGAGTGGAAGGAAAAAGTGTGGAAGAAAAAGATGTACAACCAACCGAGAGAACCGCAGCCTTATGAGGATTGTCAAGCAAAATCGATTCAAGAATTTGAGTGAACTTCACAAAGAATGAACTGAGGCTGGGGTCAAGGCACCAAGAGCCACCACACACAGATGTATCAAGGAATTTGCTGAACCACAGACAACATCAGACACGTCTTACCTGGGCTAAGGAGAAGAAGAACTGGACTGTTGCCCAGTGCTCCAAAGTCCTCTTTTCAAATGAAAAAAAGTATTGTATTTCATTTAGAAATCAAGGTCCTAGAGTCTAGAGGAAGGGTGGAGAAGCTTATAGTTGCTTGAAGTCCAGGGTTAAGTTTCCACAGTCTGTGATTATTTGGGGTGTAATGTCATCTGCTGGTGTTGGTCCATTGTGTTTTTTGAAAACCAAAGTCACTGCACCCGTTTACCAAGACATTTTGGAGCACTTAAAGCTTCCTTCTGCTGACCAGATTTTTGAAGATGCTGATTTCATTTTCCAGCAGGATTTCGCACCTGCCCACACTGCCAAAAACACCAAAAGTTGGCTAAGTGAACATGGTGTTAGTGTGCTTGACTGGCCAGCAAACTCACCAGACCTGAACCCCAAAGAGAATCTATGGGGTATTGTCAAGAGGAAAATGAGAAACAAGAGACCAAACAATGCAGATGAGCTGAAGGCCACTGTCAAAGAAACTTGGGCTTCCAGACCACCTCAGCAGGGCCACAAACTGATCACCTCCATGCCACGCTGAACTGAGGCAGTAATTAAAGCAAAAGGAGCCCCTACCGAGTATTGAGTAGATGTACAGTAAATTAACATACTTTCCAGACGGCCAACAATTCACTAAAAATGTTTTTTTTTTTTTTTTTTTGGTCTTATGAAGTATTCTAATTTTTTGAGATAGTGAATTGGTGGGTTTTTGTTACATGTGAGCCAAAATCATCACAATTAAAAGAACCAAAGACTTAAACTACAGTCTGTGTGCACTGAATTTATTTAATACAAGAGTTTCACATTTTGAGTTGAATTACTAAAATAAATTAACTTTTTCACGACATTCTAATTTATTGAGATGCACCTGTAACTAATTATGCATTACATATTATATGTTTCGTAAATCTACAACTTCTCAAAGAAAAAGCCCCTTTATTTCTTCCCATCCATTGAAAAAAAATATGATTTTAATGGTAAAAGACAAAAAATGCTACAGTAAAAACTATTTAATGGTAAATGAGAAGTTCTTACCTTTTTTAGGGCTTTATGTTTTATCGTATGTTGTTAAATAAATTTTTATTGCGTTGTTTTAGTGTGTTACAAAGCGAGTGTTTTGTATTTGTGTTCATGACGCATGCACCCTTTACATGTGAGTTTTTTACTTTAAATTTAAAGGGTTAGTTCACCCAAAAATGAAAATACTGTCATTAATAACTCACCCTCATGTCATTCCATTCCCGTAAGCCTTTTGTTCATCTTTAGGAACACAAATTAAGATATTTCTGATATATTCTGATTATTTTCTGATCCTCCATAGACAGCAAGGATATTACCACAATCAAAGCAGAGAAACATAGCAAGGGCATCGGTAAAATAGTCCACATGATATCAGGGGTTCAATCTTAATTTTACAAAGGTACAAGAATACTTTTTGAATGCAATCAACATTGTTTACATTCAATAGACAGCACACACATTCTGAATGTAAACCGAGCTTTATGTTGATTAAGTTCAGGGGTACTTTCCGAAATGATAAAAGATGGTAACTCTGGAGAAGAATTATTGAATAAATTATGTTATTATAGTTTTCTTTGTGCACAAAAAGTATTCTCGTAGCTTCATAAAATTACAGTTGAACCACTGACGTCACATGGACTATTTTACCCATGTCCTTGCTACATTTCTGTGTGTTGACCGTGGTAATATCCTTGCTGTCTATTCAGGGTCTAAAAGTATATTGATTTGTGTTCCGAAGACGAAACGAAGGTCTACGGGTTTAGAACGACATGAGGGCGTGTAATTGATGACAGAATTTCATTTTTGGGTGAACTATCCCTTCAAGTTTAAAATATAAAACAAAACAAAAAACATTCTAGCATATTTTTATGATAAAATTCTGGCAACCATAGCTTTTGTCTATTTATAGTAAATGTCACAGTTTGTTATGGTGTGACGTGAAGGTCATTGGGGATCAATGTTGTTTTGAACCCTGTTGACCTACATGGACAAAAACAGTTGAATGACAGGTTCAGAAAGACACAAGGGAGAGTACATGATGAGAGAATTTAATGCTTTGGAGAACTGTCCCTTTGGAGGAATAGATAGTTTTCTACTGATTCAAGATAAATCACTGATGATCCATGAGTAAGAATGTAAGCCTTCATTAATACAGAAAAAATAATTCCCATTCATTATACTAAATAATAGAAGTGACAGTCATGCTTTGCTTTGCATCGATCCATAAGCTGTGTTCCGTGTCTTCAGTGCACAGAGCAGAAGAGATAAGACCTTCCCAGGAGGCATGACGCCTCGGTCCTATTGACATGCATAGCTCTGCCCCACCGCTTGCATCCAAAGCTCCATCCATATGTCATTCCACTCCAGACTCTCTGCAGACAGACACACAGACATGTCACAAATTCGGTTACTGAGATAACAAAGAGATTTTATCAAAAACAGACATCACTGAGCTATTTTTGAAAAAATGTTTTTATGATAAAATCAGAAATGGCCAGTACTTCTTTTCATGTTTCATTCTCAATTTTTCAAGTCAAAGAAAAACACTCTCTGCCACCTGCGGATATGGTCAAATGTGACATCTGACTGACACACACTCGTAAAACTAACGGTTCTTTATTAGCATCTGTGTTCCATGAAGAACCTTTAACATTCTATGGCACCCTTCCATTCCAAAAACAATATCCTTTATAATGGATTTATAAAACTTAAAGTTTTTTTTTCCACAGTGATACCACGCTACTATAGGTCCCCCAAAACATCTTTCAATTAACAATAAAAGAAGAAAGAACCATTATCCATTACAAAGTATTGGAATTGAAAGGTTGCATAGATATTAAAATTACTTCATGGAAGCTTTATATAAGGAGTAGAGCATCACTGTGAAATCTAATTTTGGAACCTTTGTTTGTAAATAATGAAACCTTTTTAAACCTTTATTTGTGTAAAACAAGATTATTCCTGACTAAATTGAAGAAAAATCCGCACGCTTCATTTACAAAGCAAAATAGCCCTTTTGTTCAATATATTCGCCCAGCAATAGCTCTCATTGAGTGTTCATTACATCTGAGAGAGATGCCACAAAGACGGCTACATGAGAGGCCTTTCGGCTCATGATGTTGATGAGAGCGGTGATTAGTTCTGTCAGATATGAATGACTGAGCACGGCACCATGGGAGAAGACAAGACAGACGCAGGGTGAAGCCTGTCATCTAGAGTCTGAGCTGCTGAGCTGAGTAATATCACTAAGATAATCAAATCCCAATTACAGCAATTAAAGCAAGAACGATGGTATCATCTTTTGTGAGTTACGCGAGACATCCTTTTTGTCTTTAATTGAAACATAAATCAGCTGCTAAAGAAACCGAGAAGACGTCAATGAGATGAGAGGGGGAATGAAAAAGGGAGAGAGATGATAGGAATGGAACGGAGAGGGAGGGGGAATTCAGAGTACAACAGCTGGACAGTCGATATCCAGCCCACTGTTGAGATTCAGCTCCAACGCATTCAGATACACTGCTTCCTCTTTTGCTCTCAGTACAAACACAAGTGGCATCTATTTCAGCGTGCGCTATAGCTTAAGGAATCCCATGAGGAATTCACTCCGGGACCATGAGATGAGCGCAACGGATAGCTGTGTGATTTAGTGCCGACGACTCTTTTCTTTTGCATCTGAAAGGTCAGTATTTCAACTGTATTTATCAGAATTTACTATAAAAGTTGATGTTTTTGCGATTTGAATGTTAAAACTAAACTGTTCCTAAATATTCAAACTGTCTTAAATGTGTCATTTAATGTGCTGAATGGAAATTCTCATATGGTAAGATGTATTTGCTTCTAGTAAGTGATATTGGACAGTCATCAGGTATTCCAGTCAGTCTCGAATTTTTTTTTTCTCCATCCCCCCCGCTCCCCTCGTTCACTGAGATGGAGCTTTACGTTTGAGTCATTTTCTTAATAGCCACATTCTCCTTCCACAAGCTTCCCTAAACGAAATCCATGAACACAGATTAGAGCCGCACACCGTAATGACCCGCTGAACTTCTCTTGGAATTGCAGGCACACCACAAGAGGCATCGCATGATTTATATTGCCGCAGGGATTCTCATCTCACTCATAAATTGAAAAGCTGATGGGGGAACGTTAAAGTTGACTGAGGAACCGTCCAGGAAAATAAGTGTGATTTCCTGTTTGTTGCTGTCTCCTAGCGTGTCTCTGCAAACGAATGCTTCTCAGAAAAAAAATGGAAGTGGTCATAAATCATGAGCCTTTATGAGGCTCTCAGGGCCCGCTGTGGCTCAGACGACTGTAGTCACAAACACAATGAAGCTTAGGGAGCTGAAATATGCCGGCGAACAAACAAATAGCAAGTTTTGTGTTGTGAGGTGAACCGCAGACTAAAAATACTTGACTTGTTTTGTCTGCACATCTGTGGACAATTTTCAGCTTTCTCGAAAACAAATTCTGAACATCGTGAGAAACGTTACACAGATCTGCAATATTGCAGCTCATAAAATTTAATTGGTTTGCAATCGGGTCTCATTTGTTAACATTTTGTTAGAGGGACAGTTTTCACCCAAAAATTTAAATTCTGTCATCATTTACTCACCCTCAAGTATTTCCAAACTTGAGTTTCTTTGTTCTGTTGAACATAAAATAAGACATTTTTGAAAAATATGGGAAACTAAACCCCATTGCCTTCTATAGTAATGGAAAACATATGATATCAGTGGGGACCAGAAAGTGTTTGGCTACTCACATTCTTCAAAATATCTTCTTTTGTGGTCAACAGAAGAAAGAAATCCATGCAAGCGTGAGTGAATGATGACATGATTTTAATTTTTGGGTGAACGATCCCTTTAACTGCATTTGTTAACTTGAGCAAACACTTTTTGCATATTTCAATGCATTTCTTAAATAAAAAATAGTATCTTTTGTGAACAAACAAAGAACAATGCATTTTTATTCAGTGTTGGGGAGTTACTAGTTACAAATAACAGTGTTACTAATTTAATTACAAAATAAATGGTACTGTAAAAATGTGTAATTAAATTATAGTTACTTATGAAAATGGGGTTTGCACTTCTTGTATTAATATTTACTATTTCTTGTTATGTGTTTAACCTCAGAACGATCTCAATGTAAAAAGAGGAGCTAAAGTCTGATTTCATGTTGGCTGGGCTTTTTAATTCAAGAAATCAAGGATTTTGAAAGTCAGTGTTGAGTATTACTGTAAGGTTAACCCTGGAAGTGACTAACAGTTGAAAACATTCGTCAGATATTTAGAAAAGTAATCAACATGTAATCAGTTACATTACTTTAATAAACTAAAACTTTCTGAAGATACTTATTACATTTTAAATAGGGTAATTTGTAATCTGTAACCTGTTACATTTTTTAAGTAACCTTCCCAACACTGTTTTTATTAACTAATATTAACATAGATCAATTAAAAAAAAAAAAAGCAGTCATCGCATTAGCTACTGTTAATTATGTGAACAAATGGGGCCAGAATACTGTAAATTGTTACCATTATTTTTAATAATTCAAATTTAAACTACATTTTTGATCCCTGTTTAATGATAAAAAACAATGTATTTGAAAGAACACATAATAAAAAGCCACACATTGACCTGTAACCAGATGGTGAAGATGCATCTCATTTCCACACTAATGCACCTACAGAACAAGCACACGTGCTCTCTTATGAATTGATTCTCACACAGCTGAGGTGACCTCCGCTAAATCGCTCTTGTCTCAGGGGAGCTTAATGTGAATCATGTGCCGCTGCTTGTAAATATGAAGAAGGGTTCTGATCAAAGCTGAATGCATGTTGGTCTTGTGTAAGCTCAGATTTTGAATGGCCACAAACAAAGCATTTTTGATACCGACAGCCTGTCCAACAAATGATTTGGCATGTTGTTCTCTTTAAATTGGGAAACTCTGTGACATTTTCCTGCTCGGGTACCTCTCAATCTATTATTCATGAGGTGCGAGTATGCATGCTGTGTAAACAACAGACTGACCTTCTGTGTGCACCACTGAGCCGATGTGACCACCCCAAAGTCCTAATGGACCAGCGGTGGCCTATCAACAACCCGCACCAGCTTACGAGCCCACTGATAGGCAGGTTGCCTGGATACAAAAAGCATAATTAAATGTGATTATCATCCGCTTCACATTCAATCTGAAGTATGTAAGTGTTCTGGTTGTTGTTGTGTTTTTCTGAACCATACAAATCCAACATTCATCAAAGACAGAGGTCAGTTAAGGAAACTGTCAGCTGTGTGTCAGTGAACTCTGGGGGCTGGACATAAAATATGACTGGCCTGTTAGATGGATAGCGATATCGCACAATATTCTTATTATGATGATGCATTGGTCAAGAAGTGGAAAGGCAACGGATTGTGCATTGGTTGCACTTTGGAAAATGTCTTGGAAAAGAGTGTTTAATAGCTGATATTTTTGAAAAAATATCAGAATACATATTTTTTCATATATTTTAATATATCATGTGATTATATTATAATAATTTGTGTTTTATTGTTTAAAGGTGTAATATATTATTTGAATATAGTATTAATGTATTATTATATTAATATTAAAATAAATACTTTAATATTAATGTTCTATTTAATACATTTAATAAATTAATGTTGTTTTTTATTATTATTATTTATAATTCATTAAATATTCCATAAATTAAATCAGCATATTACAATCAGACCTAACGAATGCTCAAGGCGAATGGAATAACATTAATATGTCCAATAATATTTTAAAATATCTTCAAATGCTAATATAATATATTAAAATAATATATATATCATAATATATTGTGTAATTATAATAAATTGTAATATAATATAAAATGTGTTTATATTTTAATATAATATTTAATTGTAATAGAATAGAATAAAATGTTTTCATATGATCACATGAACTCAATCCCCTATGAGGTTTAGGTGAATAGCAATTTAATTGAAAAGAATGTGCCTGTAAATAATCGTTTATCTATCCTATTTTGCCAAATCCAGCAGATATGTCTGGGATGGATGGGCCTGTGGAGGAGATAAATGGGACGGAAGTAAACAGCGAGAGTTTCCTGAGGTTCAGCCCTACATCTGTTTCTACCGGGGCGGCCGCTGCCTCATACGGACGGACTGCCAATGTTTACGTCTACGTCTCCATCTTCCTCAGCTTGCTGCTCTTCCTGCTTACCCTGCTGATCATTGCTCTCCACCGGCTGAAGAACATCATATCTTCCAGCTCTTCATATCCAGAATGCGGCAGTGAGGCCGGGAGCTCCTTCACTAACATGAACATGGAGATCTGCAGCATCTCCTCACAGAGATCAACAGTATCATCGCTGTCCTGACAGCTGAGAAAGACAGATCGATTACTCATGTCTGAACGTACTGATATTCTAGAAGTTTAGAAACATTTTAGCAAGTACTTTAAATAGTTATCATTATTATCAGTGTCATTTTCATTAACATTATTCAGATTAAACCATTCCACCAACCCTGTATTACTTAAATTAAATAAACCACAGAAGACCGTACTGAAGCATTTTCATGAAAGCTTTGTATGATTTTGGAAAAATATTAATGACTTGTGTATGTCAATCACATTGTGTACATAAAGCTGACTCTATGATGACATTTTCATAAAAGAATATACTTAAAAAAATCAAGAATATATCAAATGCAACATGTCATCCCTTGGAAGCCTTGAATAAAATCTGATTTGCTCAAAAAATATGTATAATAATCATGACTTTAATTCATCAAGCAAAATGTCGGACAACAGGAAAAATCTGTAAAAAATGCATACAAGCTTCAGGCACACTTATAAATGCATGAGTTTCATTGCAATATAAATAAAATATAGCAAACAGACCATAATAGATTTATTGTTTAAAACTCACTTTTGCATGAACTTTATAATAAAAAAAGCCAGTTTCACTTAGGTTCACACAGCTCACAGGTCTGTTATCTATGGATCCAATACTGTTCAACAACTAGAAAAAAAGTCCAAATACTTTCTATAATGTTATATAATTTAAAACTAATAATTTTGTATTTAACTGTCATTTAATATATATATATATATATATATATATATATATATATATATATATATATATATATATATATATATATATATATATACATATATATATATATATATATATATATATATATATATATATATATATATATATATAATTCTGAATTTTATCACTTATTTAAGACATTTTATGTCAAATTAGGATTTGCTAAAGCATTTTGTCCTTGCGGGTGCTTTCATATACACAATAGAACTATTTGATATATTTAGATAATTGTCTAGCCTAATTACTTGATACTTTTCCCAAATGGATCATAGAATAGAATAAAAGCAATACAGTCTGCAATAAACACAGCAATCTGATATCCAACACAGATAATTTATAAATAACGAAGTCAGGGGGCAATGAAGTAGTTAATTGAGCTGTTAGGATGAAACGAGAGCTGAAAGGTTTCCTGATCTCAGCAGTTATGTGCTGGGTGAGATGGAGCATTTGTTCTTAGGCACGTGTGTTGGATGTAACAGTAACTTACCTATATACCATCGATCTGATGTCGAGGCTTTTCGAGACTCTGTTCTGGTCTTTTTGTTTGTTAGTGGTCACTGGTCAGCATTGGAGGTACATTGTCAGTGTTCTCTGTACACTGCGCCATAAACGGAGTGGAAAGTGTTTTTTTTTTTTTTTCTCTCTAATTTGTCATTTAATCTGGTGTCTAGTTTTCTAATTCATATATTTTAGAGTCGCCGTGCAATGTAGTTTTAGTCCAGTGTATTGAAGTATGTGCACCGCTTGGTGGTGCCGCTAGAGGACGCAACTTCCATTTGATCACACAGGCGAGTCTGTTTATCTGCAGCGGCCATCGCTGTTTTGTTTTTGTCGTGACAGGAGTCCTTCACATATTTTACCGTATTTATTTATTTATCTGGTTACTTTTATTTAAAAATTTGACATTTTTAATGACAGTCATATGAAATCAGATTAAACCTGGTTTATTCTGTGCCGAGTTCACAAATAAGGCAAGTCTGGTCAATACGTTCAGGTCGGATGACAGGTGGGAATTTGGGTTTTACGTTACCCTAAAAAGACAAAATGAGCGACAGCGTTCATCTTAGTTCAGCAAACACAGGTAAAGACAGCCAAACCTCGGCTGCGGACAGCAACGACCAGCAGGACCAGGAGAGCTTCCCGTACGACGCGGAAGACCCGGGCGAGGAGAGCGACGCGCCGGAGGCGAGAGACGGCACGGTCAGTCCGGAGGAGCTCAACGACGACGACACGTCCGGAGAGAGCGAGAACGTGCCCAAGACCTGCATCTATGACGGCTGCACCGAGACCACGACCCAGGTGGCCAAAGCCAGGAAGCCCTGGATGTGCAAAAAACACCGGAATAAAATGTACAAGGACAAATACAAGAAAAAGAAAAGCGACCAAGCCATGTCGTCTGGAAAACTAGACGTAAGAAATGCTTATTTGGGATTAACGACAACCTTAAATGCTTTAGATTAGTTTTTATCCGAAATTTCTAAGCTTAATTCAAATAATTGTGTTTGTTCGTGATGTGAAGGAGGCTTCGGAGGAGAGGCCTGTATCTGTTACTAAGCAACGGCTGGGTACCATGGGAGACAGACCAGCCAGACCGTCCCTCATTGAGCAGGTGCTGAACCAGAAGAGACTGGTAAGAGCATTAAACACCTTTTGTTTTTTATAGTAATAATTAGTTTTAGTCATATACTCCTTTTTGACATAATGCCATGGATGCAGGGAGTGTTATTTTAGTGTAATAAAAATACTATTATTACAGTTTACTATTATAGTTTTTATTACTATTCTGAATTGTTTTTTATTTAATATATTTTTTTTTAGTTTTAGATTAAAATTTAATTACGTATTTTTGTCATTTCTTATGCAGTTATGGCCAAAAATATTGGCATCCTTGGTAAATATGACCAAAGGCGGCTGTAAAAATTCATCTGCATTGTTAATCCTTTTGATCTTTTATTAACAAAAATCACAAAAAGGTATCCTTTCATTGGATAATAAGAATTTAAAATGAAATAAAGGTTTTTCTCAAATACTGGTTGGACACAATTATTGGCACCCCTAGAATTCTTATGAGTAAAATAACTCTGAAGTATATTCCCATTCATATTCACAATTTTGAGCACGCCAGCATGATTATAAACATGAAATTATCTGGATTGATTATGGATGAAGGAATTTTCTTTGATCTCCTGTCATGTGTTCTCTAACCTCATCAGGCATTATAGGAGAAAATTTAGACCTGTTAAACTGGCAAATTGAGGTTTCAATGTACTGTATAAAAGGGTGCCGTTAATTGTGGCCAATGTGTATTAGAGAAAAACATTTATTTCATAATGATATTTCCCCCCCATTTTCTTATTATCCAATGAATGGATACATTTTTGTGATTTTTTTTAAATGAAAGATCAAAAGGATTAACAATGCAGATGAATTTTCACAGCCTTCTTTGATCATATCTACTAAGGGTGCCGATATTTTTGGCCATGGCTATATATTTTGTTTAATTTTATTTAATGCTTAAATTGTAGCTTTATTTGGTAACATTTTTAAATAAGGTCTCATTTGCCAAGTAAATTTATTAACTGTTTATTAATTACCGGTAAGCATTCATTCATCGTTGTTCATGTTAGTTCACAGTATATTAACTAAGGTTAACAGATAAACATTTAAAATGTTAATAATGTACTAGTAATATTTGAACTCAATATATGAATATAATAATTACTGACAAAGATACTTGTATTGTTTTAAGTTTTTCAACTAACATCTATGTTCCGTTATTTCCGTTTATTTTTTAGAAATTAATCTGTGGCATATGTTGTACAAGGCATTAAGGACAAAAAATTAAAATCACTCAATGCAATGCAAAATAAATCTGTATAAATAAATGTTTTTTGTTTTTTTTTAAGTTCATTAGTTATCAGATTTTAAATATGCACCCCCAGGATCCTGCATTTGCATAAACACACACATATATATGTATGTGTGTGTTGATCGACTGTTTGTTTGTAAGCTGTTTTTTGTTTTATTGGGTTAGTGTTAGTTAATTTTATATAATTTCAAAATGTCATGTGTCTTTTATTTGTAATATAAAAGCCATTCTTATTTATATTAGCCCAGTATTATTTCATAGCAAAGTGACTTACCCTCAGTTCATGTTGTGTTGTTTTTTGGGTTTCAGTCTCTGCTGAGGAGTCCAGAAGTCATCAGTTTCCTTCAGCAGCAGCAGCGTTTACTGACCACACAGAATCGAACTCAAACACAGCACGACTTCTGAAGACTGAAGAGGTTTTACTCATCCTGTCGACCATTTAACGCAGACACATTTTCAATGACATTTTTACAACGGCAGTATTCTATACTCGTGTGAGAACCATTAGCATCTGTGACCACCAAACAATCCTTGATGGTGTGGAGACTATCAACACTGAATTCTGAAAACTTGGATGTTTGACAAGGATCTGATCGATCTGAAGTACTTCTGTCATCATCAGTCTCTTAGATATCATGAAACGAATGAGCAGCTAAATCTACTATATATCAACAATGCATTTGAATAACTACCATATTCCGCCACATGTAGTGTCTTTTAGGACTTTTCAATTATTGACGGAAAATATGAAATGGCAGCTGTTATCAAAGGATTTTTTAGTGATCAATCCAATCTGTAATAATGTCACCAGTAAAAGCTATAGTTTAGTTTCACCTTTTTTTTAACACATCTTGACCGTGTAGCTGAAAGTAACATTGTACATACAGAAATGTTCATCAGCTTTATTATTTTTTTTAAACACGGTGTAAACTCAGTAAGTTGCTGAGGGCGTTCCAATGACGTTTTATTGATCTTGTGCAGTTTTCAGCTTTACAAGCATTAATACTAAAGGTTTTTTCAGGCCATACAATAAGCAGGCAGAAATAGAAGGGAGTTTTTTGTATTACAAGAACAAGAAAGCTAACGCAAATACAAAACAACATGAAATGTTATAGAAGACACATATTAGCCAAAATATGACACAAATAAACCATTTCCAGAACAAGTACCTGCCTAACACTTTTCTTTGGCTTCCTATTAGAGAGTTTCTTTCTGAATTGATCTCAGCTACTACATACTGTGAAGTAGTAGTGTTTTTTATTTATTAAAATCATTGCAACACTTATCTAACCACTGCTTGCTTAACAGCATGATATTGTACATATATGCAGTACCATAAACATCCACTGAAAAGACATTTTCACAAGAGAAAGAGCATTATGTGTCTTGGGGCACCATAAAAGTCTATTTGAGAACTATAATCCCCTTGCTCTGTAATGCATTAGGAGACAGAGGAAATAGGATTGTGTGGGGAGCCCATCTGGGTCAGAACTTTGTCTAGCCACTGCAGCGGCCCATGCAGGTGGATTTCTATCCAGCAGGGGGTGCTGGTGACATCCTGACGGTGGTACTCGGCTCCCCAGCCCTGGGAAGAGGACAGATTTCATTCTCAATACTTGGGCGTGTTTATTCAATGTCTAAAGCAACAAGCAGGTTTTAAAAGCAAATCAACAACAGTGATACAAATATTTAAAATATTTCATTTCCAATTGACCAGCAGCACCTAAAGGAATTACAAATATAATTGCAAACTTGTTTCCCAGAACCTTGCATTTAATTCATATTTTAGCTTAGAAATGGTCACAATCAATTTATAGTTTTTTTGTGTGGATGCACTTAAATCAAGCAGGGGAAATTGTATGAGTCGCATCAGTCAGTAACTGGAGAACTCTAGAGCTATGGGATCTGCAGTGTGTTTTGGCAGAGCGGCATCCATAAAAAAGCAAGCCTGAGATTAGAATAACTGCATATTAAGTTTGCATAGCAACACATAGAAGATTTCTATTTGGAAGTGCTAAGCCCCTCAAGAGATGCAAGCTTGTGAATGATGTTCTACGGATTCTACACTGATTCAATTCTTTTAAGTGAATCAGAAGCATACCTTAGAACCAGTGTCATTTTATTCCCAGCGCAGATTTGACTAGTGACACTAATGAGTTGGTTCTTCTGCTGGAGGTAGGCAGGGTGTTGCTATGCTGTTCTAGGTGGCTGCCAGGGTATTAACATGACCTTTATTAGTCACTCATGATGCACCACATAATTTAAATAAACCTCTTTACCTTGACAAAGCTCATCCTGATGGTGCACATCTTGGTAAGTTCATACACCACCTCGAAGCCATGATTGACAGACTGTGACAGCAGCTGGGCAAACAGCTGGTTGTTGAAGATCTTCAGGCTGCATCCACTCGGGATCTTGCAGACGGTGGTGGGATGGAAACCGTGCTGGTAGTTACAGTTCCGACTCTGTACGAAAATACTGCTGTCACTCAGACACTCTGCGTACACCTCTCCTCCGACGTAATACAAGTGCACACCTAAAACAAAAGAGGAAGACTTTAAAAATGGGTTAGTAATTGCACATTTATCATTTAAAGTCATGAAAATGAAATCAAAATGTATTAACACTTATTAATTGTATAAAAAAAAAATGGATCAAATTGTTCCAAATGTTCTTTTTGTAAAAGAGCTTTCTGGTTCCACTGGAACCAATTTTTTTTTATTATAATTTTTTTTACAAGTCATTATTTTAATAGACTTGTGTTCAGTCTCATTCCATTCTAGTATGTAACCAGTAACTTTTATGAGTTTATAAATTATACAACAGTGCATTCTACTTATTCTTTTACTTTTCATTTTCATAATACAGAATTTTCTTTTAAAAACAAACTCAGATTTAAGTTTGTAATCGCCAACCTCGAATTATGAGTTTAATATAGAGTGATAACATAAGCATTTAAGACCCATTAAGCAGGGTTATTATGGTTAACTATAATAAAAACTATTAAAAACATTTTGTTGATTTAAATAAAAAAATTTAAAAATCTGAAATTTTGTCAACCAACTGAAATACAATTAAGCTGAAGCACTAAATATACTAAGTGGAAATAAATGCAAACCTCAGACAGACGAAGAAATTTATTAAAACTTTAAACTTATATAGTCATATTAAAAAAAGAAGCAAAAACAAATGCACATTAAATGATTAAAAATTTAAGTAAAATGAAAATATACAAATATATTTATAACAGTATATAAATAATACTAAAATAACCCTGCTTTATAGGTCAACAAAACGAATACAAGTAACATCTAACAATTTCTAATTTGTATATCACAGGAATCACTATCCCCAAACCCAGCATTCATCACGTTTTATCACATGCCAAGCAGAAACCTTAATAATCTCCATTCTCCTGAAGCATCCTGATCTGGATTATGTCGTTGTCCCACCAGGATCTCTCACACAAGTAGATGGAACTCAAACTTGGCATCTGTCCATCTGTGCCCAGCAAGTGTATGTGTGCATACTCTTCCCTGACACTGTTGTAACCTATGGCAACACTTAATGTCTTTCCAACACTGGCACAGTGACGCTTATCTAGTGCCCTGAGAAAAGCCAACATTCGGATAATGTGGACTCTATCTGTCTCGCTGGCTTTCTGAAGTGCAGTGTTGATTGGCCAGCACTATCTGGCACCATAAAACAGTGTCAGGCAAGTGGTGATTTTAATGACCTTCTCTCGGAATTGAGTCAACTACGGAAGATTATCAGCAGCTTGATCTTCTCAGAACAACTGTTTTCTCTCTATATTTGATCCCAAAACCTCAAAGATAAAAAAACAAACAAAAAAAAACATGGAAATGCAAAACTTTCAACAAACCTTTGCCTATGTGTCTGCGAGTGTTTTCAATGGTGGAGTTTCGGTTGACGTTGGACAGTAATCCGAGGCAGAAGCGGTTCTTGTTGTTTGAGGGGTCTGTGAAGCCGTCCACGAGGATGCTTCTGGAAGAGGCATGGAACGTCTCGCCAACCCTGTTGTTTAGTTCATAATACGCCACTGAACACCAGTATTCTGGTTCCTCATAACACACCGGCCTCAAGTCTGGAAAAAAAATGATAATACCTCATAGTATTCAGATTCATTCCACTTTCAAGATGCATTTTAATCAGAAATGATTTTCACTTGAACTATTTGGGCACACCAGATTGGATTAATTTTTCTCATGATTAAAAAAAATTAATAATAATTTTAATCTGGTTCATGGTTAAAAGATTGAAACTAGACATTTAGAGATATAATGTGCGCAAATACAAATGGAGATTTCTTTAATAAATTCAAACAATAATTCAAAAGACTTTAAATTGTTTTAAATGGATAGGTTAAAGCCCATTAACACCATAACAATAACTATAAAGATAACTATAAAACTAATAACTATATTAGCATCTGCACCAATGCATAAAAGTGTTTGCTGCAGTTTTGTCACTACATATTTAATTTCCATTAGTGTTATCTCATAGTTTTGATGATTTTTATTCTAAAATTGATTATTTTAGTATTACTTATATACTATTTTAGTATTTATTAATAATTTAAATGAGTTTTTATTTTTATATTTTCAGCTATTCTTTTTAATTGGAGTAATTATTCTTCAAATACTTCTAAGTTGTAACTGTATTTCAGTTTTAATAATTCCATGTATTGTTTTTAATTTCAGTTAGTTGTTAGTCTCCTCTTTTTTGTTTTCAATTTTTAATTTTAAGTTTATTTTCATCTAATTATCAACTTTTTATTTTATTTCCGATTTCTTTAACAGTTTTAGTTAATAGTGTGTTCACAACGGTTTCACATTTTAATGTACACAATGCACAGTAAGTATATTTAGTCTAGTGTCTCACCTCTATGAGGGGCTGACAGAATGAGTTTATTAGCGTTGGAGGACTCCCCTGGTTTCACATCCTCAGGTGGAGAGGTCTCCATCATACTGTAGGGTGGTGGAGGTGTCTCTGCTGTGGAAGGAGAGCGAGTTTTTGAATGATCAAGATGATTGTCATCAAATAAAAGCCTGAGAAATCATTGCTAACGAGAGTTCCTTTGTTTTACCTGTAATTTGGTAGGGGCTCCCAGGGTCCGTCCCACTGCTGGGGGAGTTGGGGTAGCTGTGCGCTGTCGGGGACTGGTTTAAAGAGCTGGAGGGCGATGAAGAGAATGAGCTACAGGGTATCGATGGGAAGGAGTCGGGGTAAGTGGCATTCTGGGGCATGAGAGACTCATTGTGCAGGGAAGCATTTCGGAACTTTGCCAATAAGCTGTGCTGGGGATTGAACTCACTGTGACGTGGCACAAGAACTGGGGGCAGAACTGTTTGGGGAAAAAAAATGCAAGAAAAGTTACTTACAGATGCATAAAGTGATAATCGATATGGAGAAAACAAACAAAGAAGATAAGCAGTATGTGTATTGATTACTACCTGGCGTCTCCACACGGCGGTAATGATATGGATTGATACAGATTTCCTTTTGCTTAGAGCCGAAAGGAAACTCGCAGCAGTCCAGGGCTTTGAGCTCGTGGTGGGACTGAAGATCCGGCCAGCGCCACACTCTGCAGTAGATAACATGTGGCAGACCTTTACGATGGGACACCTGGAGCCTTCCGTCCAGGGACCGAGGAATGGTAACGCATTTACTGGGCTGGCCAGGACAGCTCAGAGCCTTTTCCAGCTCTTCCATGGCCCCTTTTTTCTTCTTGAGCTTCTTTACGAGGGAATCTACAGCCTTTTCCGCCCACTTTTCCTCCTCATCTCCTTGTTTCCAGCCCAGCAGCCTTTTCACAGCTGGACTGGTGAAGGAGAAGAGGGACGTGATGGATGTAGTGGAGTGCATCTTGTAATGGATTTTTCTCAAGGTTTGTGGCAAATCTGTTTTAAATCACTCCAACCTAGGAGCTTCAGTTTATGTCTTTACAGCCAAGACGCAGGCGGGTATAGAATAAACCCCCTGATGGTGATTTTTTCGTCGGGCAGCCAGCCGTGTAATCTGGTGAAAAAAAAGCAAAGAAGCATATCAGATTTGCATTAATAAAATGATAATTGAATAAAATTAATTGAATACTTGATACAATTTAAATGAATTGATTATTTAATTAATTAATTAGGTAATTATTTCAAATAATTTTAAGTGTTAAAAAATGTATTAAATGAAATGATTTAATTATTATTATTTGTTTAAAAATAAATTTAATAATAATAAATACATGAATTTAATATATATATATATATATATATATATATATATTCTTTAAATTAATACAAATGGAAAGTTAAAAAATATAAACAATTATTTTTGTTTCCATTGTGGTCATATAAATATTTTTTACATTGCACAAATGAAACTTAGATACTTATAGTTATTTGTGTATTTAGTAAAACAAAAATGTATACTTTTTGCATTGTTATTTTGAATTAGTGACAAAAATGTGCCTAATTGTCATGTAAAAGAATGCCAAATTATGCCAAAATCTAAATTAATATGAAGCAATTTTGTTTTTCTTTCTTATGACTTTAGGCTCAAGTTTGACATGGACATCTTTTGTCTTTTCTGAAATATTGCTGTCAACAGGTACTGTGTTTCTCACTGGACCTCACCTATTCGTCCTCTCCCTTTCCTGCTGAAGCTTTCTGATGCAGAAAACGATCTGTTAAAAATCAATGCCGTTTGAGCATTTGAAACCAGAGATGCTTGCTTCCCTCTTTGGCCAGACTGGGCAAATAATAGCTTCTGAAAATATTATTGCATGCAATACTAGAGGTGTTAACCCACCCCTAGCTAAATCAAATAACTATAGGAGAAAAATGAGACCATACTGGACTAATAGCGGTGCATGAAATCATGCTTCGGTTTCAAATAAGCAGAGGCAGGCAGATCAGTTGAGGGTGAATTCATCTGCTCTGTTCTCAAAGCCAGTGTGTCCTTATGAAACTGGCGTCTAGCAGTCTGAGTGCTGAGATAGGCTAAATCACCTAACTCCCCCGCGAACGCGCATACACATACTTTCCACAAACTTCACTTTGTTTTTTTTTTTTGCTTTAAGAAATACTGTAATGTTACATTTAACACCATTTAAAAAAAAAAAACTATGCCAGGTGTAACAACTGTCACGAGACGTCTCTCTGTGGAGCAGCATCTTTAAACAGCAAGTGGCATAACAAACAACATCTATGTTTACAAAGCCTACCGTGTTATATGGGTTTACGCAAGAAGCAACAAGTTTTAACGTGAGGAAGTTAGTAAAAGTAAAAAAATAATAATAATAATAAAAAAAACACTTGTCATGACTCATTCTTATAAATCATAAAATGTTACAATTTTAATTCCTGGAATGAAGTTTTTATCTATAATAATACGTGTTTTATTCCTTACCTTAATGTGACGAGTCGAATAACAATCCACGTAGTGGGGTAATTCCGCGAAAGAGACTCGCGCCGATTGGAGGTGTACAGCGCGTGTGTTTGGATGGAGCGAGCGCCGCGGCGTCAGTCTGACTGGAGCCTCAGCGCCTTCGTGCGGAATTCATCCGCAGCTCCTGGAACTCTCCCAGGACGTCAGACACGCACAGGATCATCCCATTCAAACAGAGCAGCCTGAGCCTCACTCACAGACTCAAAGGCCTGAGAGAAAACAGCTCACTGAGAGCAGCGGCGTTTCACTTTTAATTTGTTTTCAGTGTCAGATGACAAGTGTCAACAGTTGTTTTCCCTTTCACAGGAAGCGATGCACCTTTTTGGCCAAGGTTGTAAAGAGAAAGTGATTTGTTGAAGTTTTAGATATTTTTTTAGCGGAAATTTCTAGAATGTGACTTTCAAACGGCAAACGTCCCAAATTAATTTCTGACCACCGTCAATGTAAATGTTACACGCTTAAAATTGCAAAACTAATGTCAATCTATCTATCTATAACATTTGTATATATTCTCGTGTGTACATATATAACAAAAGTAAAAAATAGTGGCAGGCTACGGAAACGTTGTTTGTGAAGCCTGCTGAACCATATGTTGTATTCTTACATACCTGTAAAAAATAAACTTAAGACATCGCCCAAACTTTTAATGTGCCATCCTTTGAGTAACGTTATTCTTAATTAGGGGGTTAGTCCCATATAAATCGTAATCAGCTCATTTCAACGCTGATATTCGACACTGGAATAAAAAAAAATGTAATTTAAATGTGCTCATTTAAAAAAAATCATGCTGTATTCTTTGTGAACAAATACCTGATATATTTTAGCGCTTGAAAATTAGAAGCTTTTTTAAGTTCAAATATAAAATCTCATAGTAAAAATTAAAACAGATTTATTGTCAGATTGGCGCAGTGCCAAAGCGTTTATCGATAGCCCTACTTTTCGTGCGCTCCTCGGCGCGGATGGATACACTTCGATTGTGTGCGTACAGTGACTTGTCCAGTTAATGACGCAAGCCAGGATGGCGACAGAGAGTCTAGAAGTTTGACATTTTCACAGTTTACAACAACTGCAGGGGAACGTAACAATACTCCCAATATTGACAGCTCGCATATTAAGTGTTCGCTGTGATCAAATGAGTTTGGCAGGGGGAGTTCGCTTCCAATAAAAGGGCACCGCGAAATAATCCTCTTCAATCAAGGTGCACATGATCAAATACGTTCCAGGCGAGGCTCTATTTTTAGGCATTAGCAGACGGGAAAATTCAATACATCAATAGCTCCTTAAATCACTGATCTTAAAAATAATTTATAAATGTAAAATATTGAAATATACCCGCTTAGAGTGACTGACCAGATACAGGGTCTCATTAAGAACAAATGCCTTCCTGGTGGAGAGAAAGGAAGGACAAACAGGATACTCTCTCCAGGGTGCAGAGCAGCCCATTGAGTAAACCACATTAAAAAGCCTTGAGCACATGCCAGACCATGGACCATTTCAGTCGGTCATTTTTAAACCTTATATGCGTAGGAAGAGCGAGTTAAAATGTATTTTGGGTGGCACTGATTTTAAACATTAAAGTGCACACCACTTTCATAAAAAATTTTGATCAGGAAATCAGGACCAAATCAGGACCAAAAAAAAAAAACAAATTCTTTGATGCCCTGCATTAAACAAAATCTGAAAAAACAAAAACAAATAATAATTACTTGTAAATGCTGAAACACTGATAATATATATTTTCTTTATTTGGCCGAGAACCATCCACCCCTTTTCAAACCAAAACCTAATACAGTATGTAAAAGAAAATATGTAAAACAGCAATATTACATAAAAAAAAATACAAGGACCATCCCCTTATGTGGTCACGGCACTGTCAGTGATGATAAAATGCTAATGCTGTTCACCGACTGCATTCACAGTGCACTCATTGGTGGCAATGGGCTGTGCGCTCAACCGTTGGCTCCTGATCGCTCACGAACAGCACACCAGCAGTAACAACAGCTACTGAGTTTTTCTCTCAGACTCCAGCCTCCAGGCACCAGTGAGGTAACGCAGTCTAATAAAGACTAGATCCCGGCCCATCTGTAGCCAACTCCAGAATGGCACCAACTTTGACCCTAAAATGTGCAATAAAACAAGCATTCATTACCTCATAAAGGAAATAAGCTTCATTTTTTATGACATATATTGTTAGGGAAAAAAAGTGTTTTAATTGTCTGTGCTTTAAGTGCAATTATATTTCAGAACAGACAGCACAAACCTTCAATCTCTGTCCAGTTAACAGCCACTTCTACTACAGGGATATCAAAACACTGAGCAATGAAGAGAAGTTCCACATCAAATGCCCTGCATGGACAAAAACAGTTATTTCCATTAAATGTTAAAATGTTAATTTTAAATAAAAGATCATTTAATCTAAAAAGTGCTTTTTGGAATTTGGTGCTGCATGTGGAAAACGTGCAGAGATGCTCTTTAACTTTTAAGCCTCCTTACCAGCGTTCCACATGAAGGCTGGAGAAGGTTTTCATGGCAGCTTCACGGGTGAAGAGCTTAAAACCACACTGTGTGTCTTTAATCCCTCTCACACAGAAGAACCACACCAGGAAGTGGAATCCATACATCAGGAATGTTCGGAACAGAGACCTCTGTCACCAGAATAAACAGAAAAATCCAAATGCAATTTTCTCATGAACATTAACTGTCATGCTCCAGTATTTTGAGAAACAGTGTTACCTGAGCCACTGCTTCTTCTTCAAGGTGAGCTCTGGATCCGCAGGAGATCACCATGTTATCCTGCATGGACACATGAGTAAAAGATTTTCAGATGGACTGAGATCTTTTGGCAAGGAAAAGTCTGTTGGTAATCTGATAACCGTATCTCCTGGCTAAGCTTCAAACAGATATTTAATCCACATACCAACAAGAGATTGGCAATACGCTGCCTGTCTATTTTTATTTACAAAAAGTGGAGTCTCACAGGCTTCTCAGTGATGCTCTCAAGACCTTCTTCAACCTTTTCAATGTCAGCAAATTTAGTGGCTCCGTCTGCATCAGCCATAAGAATGAGGCGTCCGCGACTGCTTAGAATTCCCTGAGTAGAGATAAACACAACATTTCATTACTAAGTGGGTCAAAATAAGGGTTTTAGAAGAGATTGAGCACATATTTAAACTGCTTCAGGCATCAAGCCACGTAACAGATTAATTATTGAGTTTCTTCACATTCCCAGCTGACTACAAACAGCATCTTTATTATGTCTTTCATCAGATTTCATCAGAAATGTGAATAATGCACAAGGAGAACCGGTTGCTTTGTATAGTTACCATTCTCACTGCACCGCCTTTTCCACGGTTCTTCACTAACGTCAAAACTCTCACTTTTTGTGCTCCATACTTCTTTGTGTATTTCATGGCAACCTGAGGATACAAGCATTGAGTTTGAAAACATGCACATTAACCATTTAATTCCGTATTATTGATTATGCTACATTTTATACGAAGTAAAATGACCTCTGTAGTTTTGTCTTTGCTGCCATCATCTACCACAATAACTTCATAGGTGAATGATGGATTCTTCTTCTGTAAAATCAACAAGAGCACACATTAGGTTAAACAGAGTCACTGAAGTTACAGCACTGGCATCTAGTGGTGAAACGCTCAAACAGTCTGAAGAAGTATCCAAAATAATTAATTTGTGGATTCACAGGTGAACTCAGATATTTATATTTACTTAATTGTTTTTATTGATATTATACTTTATATTTTGTACATATGTTATATAACAATCATAATCACAAATAATTTACTCAGGAAAACAAAGCATAACCATTAAATCAGAATTAAATACTGGACCTGTCTTTTCTCCAGGTATTCCATAGCTTCATCCATCATAACAGGCACTGTGATAGGACAGAGATATGCATTAACAATATAAATCCTCTTATTGTGAAAGAGCAGATTAATGATTTTGAGCTTTATGGATCCATTGGGGGTTTTAAACTAAAATGGTAAACACTGGCGGTCAAAAGTTTGGAATAAATAAGAATTTCTTGTGCTTAAAGTAATTTATTTGATCAAAAATACAGCATTATGAAAACAATAATGTTACAAATTCTTCACAAGTTAAAAATGAGTTTTCTATTTGAATATATATTAAAATGTAATTTATTCCTGTGATGGCAAAGGTAAATCTTCAGCAGCCATTACTCCAGTCTATAATAATAATAATAATAATAATAATAATAACAAATTCGATAAAACAATTGTTTTGTATTTTGATCAAATTAATGAAACCTTGGTGATCTTAAAAGGATAGTTCACCCCGAAAAGGAAAATTACCCTGTTGATTTACTCTCCCTCATGCTATCCTAGGTGTATAAGACTTTCTTCTTTCAGACAAATGCAATCAGAGTTATATAAAAAATGGTGTGGGGTCTTCCAAGCTTCATAATGGCAGTGAATGGATGTTGAGATTTTACAGCCCAAAAAAGTGCACCCATCCATCATAAAAATTGCTCCACAAGGCTCAGAGTGGTCAATAACGGCCTTCTGAACTGAAGCGTCATTTTTGGGTAAACTAAACCTTTAAGAGTCTTTTATTCATTCAAACTTTTGACCATCAGTGGATACATATTACTGCATATAACATTACCCACAAAACAACTCACATCGGAGTTCCTCGTTGTATGACGGGACAACCACAGACAGCTCCAGCGATGGAGGGTCCATCAGACTGGGAAAAGACTCCTTCTTGCCATCTGCAGTCAAGAAGTGTTTCTCCTTCTCATGGCGACTCTGATCTACCATGTTAGCACTGACATGTGCAAAGACAACAACCTAAAGACAAGAACAGGTGTGACACAAGGGAGTAACTAACTTGTTCAACTGGATGAATCGGTGAAGCTCAACAAAAGTGTCACATTATATATGCACAAGTATCTCAAAAACACCTTTCATTCATTAAAATACATAACATTTATATTTTTAAAAATAAAGCAAACATCAACAAGAGCAAACAAACTAGCCTCATAAAACCTCCACATTATAATATAAAGATGTATGAAAACATTAAAAATGCTAACAATAAAAATAATAATAATAATAATACAAATATACCAATAGTAAGGCGATCAGCGCCAGGAGCAGGGAATATTGCAATAAGTTATATAAAGAGAAATCCATCATCCATATTGCAGTAAACATTGCACTGCAGCGTATAGCTAAACTCCTCTACTGAAGCACGCAGACCAGCCTCAAAACGAGCCTTCCGGCGACATATATGAAAAGGTGTCGTACTAAATCACGGAACAAATAGTTAAATCTCCATTGTCGAACTTTACATCCAGTCACAGAGAAACACCTACGAGGAAGTAGTTCCCAAGAACCACATCATCACAGCGAGCGAAGAACAGTACCGGAAGAAGTACCGGAAGAGAAACGACACGAGCGCCTCACGCTGGAGCGGAGCGGAGGACGCGCGAGCCGCATCTCTACGTCACGGCTTCTTCACGTGGTGCCTCTAAACATCATGGCGGCTGGTTTCAAGTGAGTGAGCTACTGCACAGCAAGAACTTCATGTGTAGATTGTTTCGGAATTATTTCATATAATAACGTCTTCTGGATAGTGAGATAATGACTTTGTTGCATTACCTTATGTAAATAATGAAGCATTAATTGTTTTATAGAACCGCAGAGCCTCTAGAATATCACAGGAGCTTTTTGGTGAGTTGATAAGGGTTTTTTTTTCTGTTACAACACCAATCTAATAATTCTGTTATTTATTATCTTAATCTAATATTCAACAGAAAGAAAACTGTCGTCCAGATGGAAGGGAATTGGGAGAGTTCAGACCCACAACCCTAAATACTAGTAAGTATGGGCTGCATATTATAATTAAAGTGATGTAGGAGAATTTTCAAATATAGAGTGTTAAAAGGCATAATTAAATCTGTGTCCTTCTAGGCTCTATATCTACAGCTGATGGATCAGCACTGGTGAAAATTGGCAACACCACAGTGATATGTGGAATCAAAGCTGTAAGAATCATTTTTATTTTCCTAAAACTAATAAGGCTGTCGATTATGGAGTCACAGCATTTTTCTTTTCTTGCAGGAGTTGACTGTGCCACCATCTGATGCTCCAAATAGAGGATACATAGGTGAATGTAAATTAGAGATTGGAGAAATTCTATACATTGGGGTGTTGAATGAAATGTAAAAAAGGTCCTCTTTGCTCTTCAAGTTCCAAATGTAGATCTGCCTCCACTGTGCTCTTCTAAATTCAGACCCGGGCCACCAGGAGAACAGGCTCAGGCGGCCAGCCAGTTTATCGCAGATGTCATTGAAAGGTAAGCTCACATTTTCTGTTAAAGCAGTGTTTTGTTTTTGTCTCAAAAAGAAAAAACAAAAAAAAATGTATTAACTCCAAATGATGTTTACATGAAATTTTAGATTTAGTACCTATTTATTTTTTCTGCCTTTTAGTTCAGATTTAATAAATATGGAGGAATTGTGCATTGAAAAATCTAAGGTAAGATATAGTAGATAAATATATATTTATACACAATCTATATATATTATTTTATGGCTTCTCATCAAATTGCGTTTTTCAAATCCTTCATTTCTTTTATATTTTTAGCTTTGTTGGGTGCTGTACTGTGATATTATGTGTTTGGATTATGACGGGAACTTACTTGACGCCTGCATTATAGTTCTGCTAGCAGCTTTAAAGAACGGTGAGAGCTTCTCCTGAATTGAACTTTTCCTCTTGCTGTTATGATGACTAATAAACACATTTCATACATCTCAGCACAGCTTCCTGAAGTCACAATAAACAAAGAGACAGATTTAGCAGAAGCCGACATCCAGAAGAAGAAGCCCTTGAAGATTCACCGGCATCCAGTTGGTTCATCGTTTGCAGTATTTGATGAGTAATTGACAACTTATTTCTCTATCACACAGCTGCAGTGTAGGCTGGAATTAAAACACGATTTACTTGAGCCACATCAACTTCACGACGAAAGAAAACGCTGGTCTCAAGATTAATATAAAGTTCTGTAGAAATTACAAGAATGAGTTCACAGACAGTCTTTTCTATTTTGGCATTCTACAGCTCTGTTATCTTAGTCGACCCCACAGCAGAAGAAGAAAGCTTGTCAACGGCATTACTGACCGTGGTAACAGATGAGGAGGATCGACTCTGTGCCGTCCACAAACCAGGTGAACATTAAGATATGTGACAAATTGCAGGTTATTTACAGCATCAGGAACGCAAACTCATTGGTGTGAAAACTGCGTGAAAATATGCTTTACAATATGGATTTAGTCAATTTTACCATGAGGATATAAACGTGGACCCTGGTATGTTTTGAGTTTTTATTAAAATGTAAGAAGTAAATTAATCAATAGTTGACACTGACAGCCTTGTGTGCCATTGTGCTATGGGGCGTCCCGAGTTCGAATTCCAGTTCGAGGACTTTTCCCAATCCTGTCTCTCTCTCCCACTTCGCTTCCTTTCATCTCTACACTGTCTTATAATGAAGTCAAAAATGGCAAAAATAAATCTTACAAAAATAAAAACCAACAATAATAAAGAACCATAGATTACTAATGATAGTGCACTTTAAAATAATATAAACATTTCATTATAATAAAATTTTACATAACATTTCTGCATATTTCTTTGCTTCAAAACATTAAACTATAAGATTTATTTTACTTTAATTTAGGTAGAAATTTACAGGGAGACTTTATTTATATAGTTTATTTTTTGTTGACAAGAGTAGTGCTGTCAAACAATTAATCGCGATTAATCACATCCAAAACAAGTTTTTGTTTATAAAATATATGTGTGTACTGTGTATATTTATTATTTATTTCTATATAAATATTTAAACAATCTTTTTTTGGATGTGATTAATCATTTGACAGCACAAAAAAAGTCAAACACTTTACAAATAAAAAAAAACAACTATTACATCTAAACAAATCATACAAATGAGCAGTTTTGGATCCCAAAATGGTGATTTCTCTACATCCCTGAGCATCTGCAGATTTGATTGAATATTTTTTTGGAGTTCTAAAAACAAATGTTCCATTTTGTTTTAGGTGGGACGTCTTTATCTGGTGAGAAACTGCAACACTGCATAAATCGAGCCATAACGAGAAACAAAGAAATCCGCAAACTGGTGGACAAAGTCACTGAGAGCACGAAGACTGCGAAATAACCACACAGAGTCATGGCATTTTTATCTAAAAGATGTATTTTTCACTGTCAATATATACTTTCTTTTTTTATCACAATAAAACTGCTGACAAAGACCATTTACAAAAATTCTGCCTCAGTGTTCAGAAATGTCATCCATTTTTTTTCTTCATAAGAATATACATCAACTCCCCCTCAGTATAACAAAATGCCATTTTAAAATGTGCCGTATAAAAACCGCACATGTAATTGCATGCTGGGACAAGGCGGCCTATCACTCTGACATCCAGCAATAGAGAGAAGTTCTCGTAACGGTAAAGTTGAGCAACAGGTGATTGAGGCACATCTGTACGGCCCTTATTAGTGTGCGTAGGGTCCACCCTCTCAAGCCAAACAGGCTCTCGTTGAAAGGGCCATTTGGAAGGAGAATAAAGACTAGAGAACCCCTACAAGAATTGTCTCATTTAATATCTTGTATTTCTTTAAGAGATACGGTAATACTCTAAGGTCCCCTGCTCTAAAAATCCTGGTAGTATCTATGCATCTGTCCTGAGGTCAGGAGGGCAATTCCTGCACCCCTTTGAACATAAACCAACTTTAGTCCGGTCAAGCCACAGTCAGTCCGTACAATGCTGCCGATGGAGCACAGTGTCGTTTGCTGTGGTGCGGCTGGAGGTCATGATCTGGGGAGGGGCTGTGGCGTGCTGCGTTTCCTCTTACTTTTTGGCTGGTTGGCGGAATGTTGCCGTGGCAGCGCCGCCTGTGCTGCCGGCCCCACTGCCATACCCATTTGCTGCTGTTGCATTTGGTGCTGCAAGAATTGCAACTGTGAAAGGAAGAAGTAACGGATAATGAATATGTGCAGTTTAAAGTGTCCCCAGAGTCTCCTCTCACAGCAGCTGTGCCTCAGAAGCATCTCTTCCACTTAACAATGGAGATGAATGTGGACAAACTGACACATTCAGCTCTGAGCATTAGATTAGTTGGTTTTACTGTATCTCGTCCTCCATTGGTTCTTTTAATTGATTTATACAAATGTAGCTAAGTGGGAAAACCAGTCAAACATTTTCCCACTTTAGGCTGTAATTTTTTTTCTTATGAAAAAAAATAAATAAAAAATGTATTAATCATTTAATCCCCATGTTGTTCCAAACCAGTAAAAGCTTAGTTCGTCTTCTGAACACAATTTAAGATATTTTGGATGAAAACCGGGAGGCTTGTTACTGTCCCATAGACTGCCAAGTAAATTACACTGTCGGAGTCCAGAAAAGAATGAAAGACGTCATCAGAATAATCCATCTGCCATCAGTGGTTCAACCGTAACATGAAGCAACGACAATACTTTTTGTAACCCAGTGGAAACAGCAGCCTTGTGCCGTGGCTGATACAGAAGAACATTTGGTTATATGGAGACACAGAGGAGACTTGACAAAGGAATGGTTGAATAAAGTTGTTATTTTTGTTTTCTTTTTCAAAAAGTATTCTTGTCGCTTCATAATGTTACGGTTGAACCACTGATGGCAGATGGATTATTCTGGCGATGTCTTTCATACTTTTCTGGACCTTGACAGTACAATTTACTTGGCAGTCTATGGGACAGTCACAAGCCTCCCGGTTTTCATTCAAAATATCTTAAATTGTGCTCTGAAGACGAACAAAGCTTTTATGGGACGACATTAGAATTTATAAAGAAATTATTCAACATATTAGAATGATTTCTGAAGGATCATGTGACACTGAAAATTCAGCTTTACCGTCACAGTAATGACATTAAAAATATTAACAACATTTCATAATATTACGGTTTTACATTTTTTATCAAATAAATGTAGCCTTAGTGACCATAAGAGACATCTTTTAAAAAAGATCAAAATCTTACCAACCTCAAACTTAATGTTTCTACATATAAACTTTGCTTTACTACTTTATAATTATTCTCAAATTTGAGATACACTGTTATTAAAATTCTGGTCGATAAACAATAATTATTGTCATGTTCTTGCTAGATAACACAAATGGCAGATATTAAAATTCAAAACTATTTTCTATAAATACATTAAAAATAAAACTCTCTCTCTCTCCATATATATATATATATATATATATATATATATATATATATATATATATATACACACACACACTTATTAATACTTGTTATTTGTGTGTACTTTTTGCTTTGTTTTCTTTTGATTCTTCTATATTCTTTCCTATTTGTTTATACTAGTTGAACCATTAAGAGTTCAGATTATTTTATATTAATATTAAACTCAAAATATTTGTGTTATGCTTGTGAAGTTGCATTCCATGTATGAAAAGTGTAAATAAATAAATTATTATTGTTCTAAATGTAAATAATTGTAAATTCTACAAGTGAATTTAAGCATCATTTTGAGATTTACTAAATATATTTAACAGTGCTACTAAATTATTAGTGTTTTTAAAGATGATATTTGAGTGTTAGATGAAGGCAAAGGTAATAAAAAAATGGGGGAAATGAGTTGATAAATTAAAATACAATATCATAATAAAATGACAATTTATCGGTATCTACAATTTTCCAGACAATTTGGAAAATACCTTTAACTGGTAATGTACATTTTATAGAGAAATATTTCACGCATTCATTACGTTTTTGTCACCTCTCCAACTGGCTCTGATACTGGAAGAGTTTGACTGAAGCAGAGCTGCTGGAAGGAAACAACCTTTCATTAACACTGCAGTGAAAAGAGATGGACAGATATCAACGGTGTTTGCAGAAGCTGTGTGAGTCTGAAAGAGGGAGGAATGGAAGACTCGAGGGTAATTGATGGGAACGACACAATGTGAGGAACAGAAGAGGATCAAGCTGGAGCGGTGGCTAGAAGGTGGTCAGTTAAAAAGTGCAATGCAGCTGCTGTATGCCAGTTATCTTCTATTACACACACAAACACACACACACACACTGCCATGCTGTCGTTTGGTGTCAGTAAGTCAGCAACTTCAACTCGGATCACAGCTGGGGCTAATGCAAGAGTTGGGCTGTTACTGGGGTCAGATGCAGGACAGGAGAGTGGGCCGATCAGTGAGCGGTGCGTGACGATGGAGAAAACGACATAAATGTGTCATGCGCATACATGAAATCTGATGAACCTCTTTACAAAAGAAGACATCGCTGAATTTTTGAAGATTTTGTGTCAATTGCAACAAAAACATGCTTCTCAAGCAGCTGTTAGGAGATAAGTTGATGCCACATGATGCTTTTTTGAAAAATGTTGGTAAAGGCTTGGACAGAAAAATGGTTACTCAAAACATGGCAAGAGGAGAATCCATGTGAAGCTTTAGATGTTGGTCAGAAGTAGCCAGAAAAGAAGCTACTGATGTGATTCTTATGAACAACAGTGTTAAGCTGTGTAGTGTGGAACATTTAATCTGAAGAGTGAATGCATAGATGTCATATAACAGACTGATCGTTCACCAGACCTTCGAATTTAAAATGTAAATCCTGAATTTTATTTAAACTTTGATCAGCAAACATAAACAGAAGTTCAACCACACGTGCTTGACCTGTTAGAACGCATCTCATTGGTTCTTGCGAAAGGTCAAACGTGATGGTGTCACATGAGAGAATAAACCTCATTGGTTTAAGCATGCTTGAGCTTCTGTGACCAAATCTGAATCAGCTGATCAATGTTTATATGTGAATGAAAGCCTGAAATAATTCTGTTCATCGTATGAAGCAATCCTGTCTCTTTAGAAGACTTGGATTAAACTGCTCAATTCATATGGATTTTTAAAGGTTTTGGGTTAACCGACTTTCACTGAAGGGACGGAAATATTTCTGATTTGATCAGAAATATCTTTAGTTGTTTTCTGAAGAAGAACCATGATTTGTAATGTGTTGGGAACGACATGAAGGTGAGTAAATGATGACAGAAATGTCCTTTTTGGCATTAAATAATTCTTCAATAAAATCGATTTTGAATTCACGTGGTCTTCAAAGGTCAGTGGAAAGGGGGGATCAGTGTCTGAGAGGTCAAAGGTCAGTCTGATATACACGTGTCTACAGGTGGATGAGGTCAAAGTTGCTGCATTACTTGGATCTGTGGCTGGTGCTGTTGCTGGAGCCTCGGGGACGGTAGGCTGGGCCCGGACCCCTCCAGACCACAACCCAGCTGGGACAGCACTACCACGGACAGAGGGGTGGGTGGAGGAGGAGGGGGGGGCAGGGGGGGAGGGAGGTAACAGGAAATAAACGGTAGAATGTAGCAGAAAGAAGAAAAGTGGCATCCACCATCATGTTAATCAAATGACAAACTCGGATAATCAAAAAACAGGTCTGATTAACATTGATCTAGGTTGAGATTAGCATGACACACTTCTAAATCTAGATCCATTAGTATGTCTACTCATCGTGTTAGTGTCTGTTAGAGCTATCTGGACTAGAGATGTACTTGAATAACAGTGAGAGGAGTGGCAGACAAATGAAACGCACAGGTTCGTACCTGCTGTCTGAGGAGACATGAATCCCCCCACTCCGGTGAGATTGATGACCGCCGTCTGTTGTGCGGACAGACCCTGTTCTGCAGTCAGACCCGAATCAGCCTGATTCAAAGAGGACAACTGAATTAAAGGTGAACTATTCCTTTAAATCCGTGGTCTCAAACTCAATTCCTGAGGGTCACAGCTCTGCAGAGTTTAGCTCCAACCAGCTCCACATCACATCTGCTTGGAAGTTTCTAATAATCCTGAAGACCATGATTAGCTGGATGAGGTGTGTTTGATTAGGGTGGGGGGGTAAACTGTGCAGAGCTGTGGTCCTCCAGAAATTGAGTATGAGACCATTGCTTCAAGTCAACATATATGTGACCCTGGACCACAAAACCAATCTGAAGTGTCAATTTTTCAAAATTGAGATTTATACATCATCTGAAAGCTGGATAAATAAGTTTTTGTTAATAATATATTATTAATGCAATGTCAGGATTAAAATGAACTACATCAAAATATACTTTATTCTCATCTTGTATACAAAAAACTTCCTTGATCTCCAACTGGTTGTATATAAATGAACTAGTTATATAAAGAGGGCATAATTTAATTTTAATAAATTATACAAAATATATGTATATATGAAAACTACACTATATAATAATAATTATTATTATTAAATTATCTAAATTAAAACTACATCAAATTGTCACATTTTACTCGTATACAAATATTCATTCAAATTAAAGTATGTAATTTCCATAACACTAGTTTTCTATCTTCCACATCTCTTTCATCTGTATACAATTTAAATACAAGTATAATGAAAATGTAATATAAATGTGAAATATTATATTTTATATATATATTATATTTTATATATATATATATATATATACACACACACACACACACACACACACACACACACACACACACACACCCCCACACATTAAAGTGATAGTTCACCCAAAAATGAAACTACTGTTATCATTTACTCACCCTCATAAATTGTTATAAACCAGTGAGTTTCTTTCTTCTTTTGAGCACAAAATAAGATATTTTAAAGAATGTTGATGACCAAACAGTTGATTGAAGCCATCGACTTCCATGGAATACAATTTTCAGTTTTGGGTGAACTATCCCTTTAACACTATTGAAGTTGATTCTCAGCCTCCGGAAATTGCTAGGATCTTGATAGCGGTGTCAAATAATGGTTACAAGTGTGTCTGGCTCACCGCGTCCCCCTGCTGCTGGGGGCTGGATGTGGCGGACTGACTGCTTTGCTGTTGAGGGGAGAACTGAGACAACTGCTGCTGCTGCAGAGAGTTAAAAATCAGTGGTCCTGTAGGGAGCTGAAAGAAAAGGAAAAACAAACATAAATGGGAGGGAAAGAGAGAATTGTCTCCACAAAAGCCAATACTTCAACTACAAAAGCTCTCTCACCTGAAGAAGGTTCAGCGGTCGTAGTCCCGGGCTGTTGTTCAGCCCAAAAGGCCCACCTGCTAGAACAATATGAAAATGTTTCTATCCACAGTAGCCACTGACAGCTTATAAAATCAGTGATGAACATCTGATCATGCAGGGAGAGATTCCCTGAGAGGTTTACCTGCTGGAGCTGCAGGAAGAGCTCCAGACATGAGACCACCAGAAGGCAGAAGTCCACTCAGGGGTATACCAGACGCCAGAGTACCAGGACTACAACCCAGCATTGGGTTGGAACCGCTCATCAGAGTCTGCGGACTGCTGTAAGAAACCACAGAGGTGCTTCTTCGCCATTTTTTTCCCTTTCATATCCCTAATCAAAAAAAAAAAAAAAGGCACAAACTTGGGTTCTTACCAAACTGGGCCCACCACATTGATGAAGTTGAGCCCTGTGGGGTTTGTCATGACCTGTGAGGATGTGGTGCTGGACGTGGGCAGGGGAATAGTCATGACAGGCAGGGTCATCTGCTGTTGGGCGAAGGGAGTCAGCAGGGTGGGCTGCTGTGGAAGGGTGGGGTCCTGAGGGGTGGGCGTTACTGAAGGCGTGGCAGTCTGAACGTCGGCGGGGTGGGGCGTTGAACACGGCGTGTTGGTGGGTGTGGGTGTGGACGGCTTGGGAGTACCTGATCCTGTGGAGGATGATCAGAGAAGAAAGACGTGATAGATATCTGGCTACGAAGCACTGAGAGCTTTCTAGCTGTGAATGGAGGGACGCTCACTCTGCATGGGCGAGAGAGCAGCAGGAGACAGCAGGCCAAGCTCCATGGAGTGTTTCCGGGAGAGAGACTGATTCTTTGAGGGCGGAGGGGTCGGGCACTTGAGATGGCCGCTTGAGGCCTGTGTACTGTACGGGTTACCTAGACAAAGGGAGGGAGTGTTTGATTGTACACTTTTTAAAGTGGAAAGACACAAACTGTGTGTATTCTGCTCTTCTCTTGCTGATACCTATACATACTGTTATATTCACCTGAGGAGGCGCAGGCTGAGCCGGCTGGTAGCTTGATAGGAGGAGGTCTGTGTTTGATGCCTTTTCCTAAAACCGAAGACTGGACCAGAGCTGAGAATCCATCAGCCTGGATCAACAACAACCATCAAAACATCAAAATGGACCAATCTTGTCATGCCATTCACGCCAATGTTTTGGTGCCCATTTTCTAAACCTGACACATAAATCTCTAATCAAGAGAAAAGGAGCAAATCTCGATTTTTTTGTATCCTGAGGTACAAAAAGAAACTTCTTATGTTTACGAACCTGATTCAAATCAGATTAAATCTATTTATTTGCAACATGTCTTAGTCGGAATGGTCAGATGTAACATCAAAATGTCTCACCTCGTTTTCCCTTGAGGGGGACGGCTGGCCTTGGGACCCTGTGCTGCCTGAGTGGTGCAACATCTTCACCTGACACTTCACGTCTCGTTCATAAACCTCCTTATACTGCGTCAGAAACCTGCGGCACAGGAATATTTTCATAGCGGCTGAGCGCAACCAAAACCTGAGACTCAAAGCATGGCTCCTGAACTCACCGATCAGCGTCTGTTTTTGAACCTATGAGGAATCTACAAACCACAGAGAAAATACAAGGTCAGGTAAGCGCCACAACAATTAGGTGAGTGTAACTAATAACACTTTACTCTCATCTCAGAGTGTTATATTAATGTAGAATAAGAATTCGAAAATGTGATCAGTTGTTTCTTACGGTGGGTGAATGAGGTGCAGGTCTGTGACATCCTCCTCTGATTTGGAGTCTCTGGCGCTGTAGATTTTCCCATATACCAGAGGGTTCCCCATAGACTGGAAAATAGTGACTTTTGTTCTTTGAGGCTGACCTCCTACCTCACAATCGAAGATGTAGTCGTCCCTCACGTCCTTTTATGAAACCAATATCACACCGATAAAACAACCAGGCACCATGTGCAGTCTAGTCAGTATGTAGGATTTACACAGTTGTGTTACCTGTGCAGGCCAAACAGTGGGCTGAGTGTCATCTAGTTTAACAGAGTTCTCTGCCACTGCATATTTCTCCACCTGGAAGCAGAAAGAAAAACTTACTTTCATAGACACGGAGAAAAATAAAGTCAAAACATATAATCTAATAACACAAGAACATGAAATTTACATTAACAATACTCAAATTTAAGATATAAGAAGTAATAATTTCTGTAATAAATTGTTTAGGAGCTACAGAAAAAAAGAGAGATGCTGCTTGTACTTGTGTTTGTTAAACGGCATTACAGCAACTCACATCAATTTCTGTTGGGACAGTCAGCTGACAACTGCTCTGTTTCCACATGTCCACACACTGAAGGAGAAACAAGAGTGATTTAAACACAGAAAACACCCACACGAGTCATGAAGAAGTATAGTATCGTATATATTTATTTAATGGCATGTCAGCAGCTAATGTTATTTTCATGGCAAAAACAATCTAAAAACTCAAGAAACATTTCTTCTTATTATCAACCATGAAAACAGTTGTGCTGTTTAATATTTTTGTGGAAACTGTGATCTTATCTTCCTGACCCCAAACTATTGAACGTATGAATGTACATTTCACATGTTTAAATCCATTCACTCAAATTCAGAGAAAGTAAAACGCGTCTGCGCACTGGGTCTGTGACTCACATTTCCAGATTTGGAGATCTTGAGGTCTATGGAAGGAGCAGGTTTCCTCTCTTTCCTCCTCTGGAGGTAGTCCAGGAGCCGCAGCTGTGGCAGGGCAGGGCAGTGGCTCATCATCTCCTGCTGTCTGTTCAGAGCTGCTTGAGAATGCCTCCTAAAACACCTGCAGAGAGGAGAAACGTGAACGATGGATAACTGATCATCTGCTGTTGAATTTCAGGATATCTCTATATCAAAACGCAACATGTTGAAGCCTTTAACTTTTATAAACCACATGAAATAATCTGATTCTTGCACTAAACTTTAACAGGCAAAAGATCTTCAACTTAACAATTTTTTGTTAGTTGCATAGAGTAAAACCCACACACATTTCTTTGGTCTCAACAATACAATGAGAGATCAGAACAGCAGCGGCTTCTCAGTTCAAAGATGGTGACTAACCACAGATAAACGATCTACACTGTGCACATGAACATAAGCTCGGTGGGTTTAAGCAATATGCAAAGTGTTTGCAGTCACAAGCAGTCACACGACACACTAAGCAGCAGACAGTCTGATCATTCACTTTGGTTTAAAGACTACTGATGATCAAGCGTATAAAGGCAAACGCATTACCGTTTCATGGATCGTGTGTTCATCTTCTGTTTGTTGTAGAGCAGACGGTTGGTGGTGCAGCTGACAGAGATGGAGGGGTCCAGACACAGAGGCTCTGCTGTGGCCAGAATCAACTGACTCTCCAGCTGAAGTTTATCGTCCTACAAACACATTCAAACCACATGAGAATCAATGCATCCTCCATACTTCACACTGTGCTGTGAATCTGTCTCTTTAATGGTTAGTATGATTTTTTTAAATGAAACTAATATTTAAAAAAAAAAAAATGCATTAAATGGATCAAAAGTGACATTTAAAAAAAGGCATTTATATGTTTCTGAAGTATCATGTGACACTGAAGACTAGAGTAATGATGCTGTCACCGGGAAAATGTACATTTAAAAATATATTCAAATAGTAAAATTATTTTAAATTGTAACAATGCGTAATATTTACTGTATTTTTGATCCAATACTTGTAGCCTTGATGTGCATAAGACACTTCTGTCAAAAACACTACAATGACCTTCCTGAGCTGACAGATAGAGTCTGCTCACCTGTGTCCACTTGTGGTGATCACTTGTCATAGCATGAACGTCACAGATCAGGGTCTGGTGTGAAGAAAATAGATGACATAAAGATATTATACAAAGAAGATTAGGGACTGCTGGTCACAGGTTTGTTACTGACCTGCATAGTGGGTCTCAGCAGGATGTGCCGGCTCTGGTAGGTGGGCATCTTTGCGTTTCCAGACTGTCGGAAGTCTCTGACCTCAGCTATGACACAGCCACAGTGGAATATGTTCACCTGACAGAACAGAAGCAGGAAAACAAAACTAAGCTGGTGGTTTATGCATCAGTTCATCAGAGTGCTATAAAACTATTCTGACTGGAATTAAAGAAACATGTAGGTTCATTCAATTCAAATCACATCTAGAATCAATTCTGAACCAGTATTATTTATGCACTGTAATAGTGTTTACTAATAAGTGTTTCTGTGGCTCAAGTGGTAGAGCATTGCGGTAGCAGCGCAAGTTTGTGGTTACGATTCCCAGGGAACACGTTAGTGTTAGTGTTAGTGTAAAGACAGTTTTAGTTTCAGTTAACAATAACACTGTTGTTCTGAACATGATTTAGGGCAGGCTGTGTCTATATATAAAACAATTTAAATATTTGAATATGTTAATGTAAAATATATATATATATATATATATATATTAAATGTCATGGATAGCAAAAATTAGAAAAAGAATTAAAAAAAAAACATTAAAGGAACACTCTACTTTTTTTGAAAATAGGCTGGAAGTACACAAACTAGCTGGGGACTATTTTCAGGCGCTGCGTAATATCCCTGTGCCTGCTGCACCCGTGTTACGGCAACAAAGTTCCTTGATTATTACGCCGGAATAAGAGTATAGTTCCTCGGAATATTGGCCTAGAAAATCACAACCTTTCATTTTCTATCAGTCTTAGTATACAATCTAACTACAGAAGAGTCAAGTTTTAAATAGGAAAAATATCAAAACTCTTTGGTCATTTTTGAGTGAGATGCTAACGGTCTAATCAGATTCAATGATCAATGCTAAGCTAAGCTAAAAGTGCTACAGCCGGACCCGGAGATCGGCTGAATGGATTCAAAAACAGTCAAACTCAACTGTTAACTCTAGGGTAGTCGGGAAAAAGATTTTATTATTTATTATTATTTTCCAAAAAAGTAGAGCGTTCCTTTAACAAACTACACATAAAAAAATTGACATGCCGATTTGAAACTAACCTGTGATTTTTCTAGAAGGTCTACAAGAATGGGCGGCAGCTCCTCAGCATCCAGGTACTCCAGTAACTCTGTTTCTTCGTAGCGAAGTCGGATTGTTTCTGAATCTTATAGGTTGGGACAAGTTTATTAACATGCAACATGAAAACCTCAGCTGATTTAACCATAAAGACAAATAAAGAGCAGACAGTACCGGATCCATTCTTTCCTCTAAGCATAAGTGAGTATCCTTCATTTCCAGGGTACAGGTTGACCACCAGACATGAGACTGACTCCTGTGAGACCAGCTTCTCTAGTAGATTCACATTTCTCCTCAGTTTCTACAGAAAGAGGGCAGAACGGAGAATAAACAGAAACACACACAATACAATATTGATAAAACGTGATTTGATAGAGCTATAAAATCCCACCCAACTTAATGTCTTGAGCGGTTGTGAATGCTGCTTCATTTTTAATGTTACAGCAGCTGAAACATTACCTTCAACTCTGGTTCTTTTTCACACTCTTCATTGTACAGTTCATAAAGTTTCTGATATAAGGATTTCCTTCCACTCGAGGACACTCGTCTCTTCGCCGGTCGCTGACGAGCACTTTCAACAATATACTAAACAAGAAACAACAACGTTATAAATAAAAAGTACAGCATTAAAAAAAAGTTTGAATAAATACTTTACCTCAGCCCGATCCAATGCATATTCTAAGACTTGTTGCTGTGGAAGAAAGATGAATTAAAATGCTTTAGTTATTCTCTAGTACAAGTCAAATATGATCAAATCCATCACATAATATTAAATCAAATCAAATCCTGTTAAAAATGCATCTTTGAACCATTTCTGTAGTTTTTACCATTGTGGTTGCTGCGTGACAGGAGGCGATGTTGTGTTACACCAGCACTGTCACCTCCACAAACACACCATTCAAGCCCTGAGATCAGAGAGAGGGACAGTTTAGAAACACACTACCACGACCATTTACCTGTCAGCTGACAGTTTCCATTCAGAACTCAACCCCAGACACCCAAGGACAAGTGTGTGACTGCGAAAACACAAGAGTATGGGACATGAACTCAGCTCGTAGAGACTGTTGTGCATCTGTGAGCATGCAGTCACAACATCTGGCAAACAAATGTGGCGAAGTTCAACACGATGATGACAAAGTATGTGTTAAAGGACACAATAGCAATAAACAGCATGCATTCATGAAATGCAAAGGAATATGTTCTCAGCAGAAGAAGGCAAACTTCAGCAGCTCCAGCAGACGACAGTCTGGCTAACCACAGCTAACAGCTCACTTCAAATGCACATATCTAGGAAACACGAGCAGCTGACAGAGCGGGGCAGAACGGGACAATGGCGACAAACATCACGAGCGACTTGCCAATCGAGTTGCATCACCACAGGCAGGAAATCCAAAGCTAGAAGCGGAATAAATGTTCCAGTGCCTTCAATGAAAAAAAACTCACAGCAGCCATTTTGTTCCAGTGTAACAACAAAATCCAAACTTCCGGTGTGCGCGCGAGCTGGAGGCGGAACCAAAGATCTAACTCTTTACGAAATATTGAAATCTCCCAAAAAAAATCCCAAATACCGTAGTTACGTCAAACAATGTTATTACATTTGATCTGTGGTAACTTGGTTTTAGCCACTAATGTTATTAGAAAACAAAATGATACAAACGTTTTGTGGGGGATCAGTAATAATCATTTTGTTTTTTTACAGTAAAAATATGGTAAACTGCAAAATCAGCAAATCATTTTAAATGCTCTACAATAATACATTATAATTAATATCAATAATTTTATTCTTAATAGTTGTAATTTTTTTTTACAGGTGTATATAATCTTGACAATGTTTCCTTTGTATTTTGATTACTGGAAGTTACCAAATAGGAATATCCATTGAATACGAATAGAAATAGGAAACATAAAGACAAAAAAGAAAGTATGATTATCATCAGAGACTAAGAAGCAAGAGAAGATATTTAGTGAAAAATAAATGTTCAGGTCAGAAGTGCCTAGCAACCTCTTATGTTCTAGTTTAAAGTAAATTATTTTGCAATGTACTAGTATATATATTTTGATTAAGATTACTTGTACTGATCTAGTAACACTTTTTAAGGTGAGTTACACGTTACTAGTACTTACTACGGTCATAACAGTAAATTATGTACAATCCGACACCAAACACTAAACGTAACCTCATAGTTAATGCATAATTGTGTAGCAAGTTATTTATAATGGAGACAAGAGCAATTATTATTATTATTAAGATTAGATAATCACTTCAAAACGTTTTTTTTTACAATCTGATAAGCTACTGGTGAACCAGAAAATGAAAAGAATCATACAGAGTTTTAGGAAAAATACTTTTATTAAATCATTCCCTAAAAAGAAAAATGTGCACATCACTCCAAACAAAAGCATTCAGAAATCTTCTAAACTGATGGGAAGATCCACTAACAAACAGTATTGCATAAACCACTTGAATGTCACAACACAATTAAAAAATTAAAAAGGAAAATAATAAGACAAGCAATGAATAAACATAAGAGAAAATGAATAAGACATCAATGACACCAGCATAATCAAGTTAACATTTGAACACACGGTCTACATCTACAACCACAGTCAAAACAAACATGAAACTCATCCAACTCATTCAGTATTTCCACAGCAAACAAACATTTGGGAAGTGTGCTTCATTATTTCAGTAACTCCAACCTTCTGTATGTCAAATCACAGAATGAACCATAAACGAAAGATTCAAACGTTTCACAAGAAAGCAAACAAAACGTCAGACACATATTGCTTCTTTTCCAGAATTTAACCATTATTACTAGTCTGCTGACTTGATCTTTCAGAGCATTACAAATGACAAAATACACTCATATAAAATAAAACACTCTTAGAAACCCCAGAGGGGTCAGTCGAATAAGTATCTCTTATAAAGAGAACAGAATTGAGAAGTCCTAGCTGATTTCTTAAAATTTTCTTTTTTTAAAGATTCTTCTAGAGAAATTACACTTAACCATGCAGACATCAGGGCAGCAGGTGGACGGGATTCTCTGAATGTCCACCAGATGGCAACACAGTCTGATCTCAAATCAAAGGCAGCTGGGTAAAACTCACTTCGCCCTGACTATTCTTTCAATTTATGCATTGACCCGAAATACAAGAAACCTGTAACAGCACAAGGAAAAAAGCCTCTGCACACTACAGAAGAGAAAACCACACATTAAAAAAAGCTCATTCAATTTTAAATATTTGTAACACGCAAATAATTGTCCTAACAAAATAAATACTGAATCGTTACCATGAGGTAACAAAGGCTTTGGTTGAGCATTCTTATATCTCCAACATTAATCCCAGCACCGAGTTAAGCCTAAATCAAAGTTAGGCCTGTGCTTAACATTTGTGAAAGACCAATCTATACCATCTAAAAACTTTCACATCCGTTCTTAATCATAACCTGTGAAACATTGTGATGGGGAAGAAGCACCTATGAAATGTCAGAACAGTTTTAAGAGTGCAACAACAAAAGAAATGTAAACTTTCACTAAAGCGCTTATGCTGAACTTCAGCACAACAGGAGAAATGTGGCTGCTTGGAGTAATGGAACAGCTATCATCATGAACAAGTTCCACTGCAATGAGCAGAGGGAGGGGAAACTGTTAACTAAGCAACAGTTACCACAGCAACACCACAGCCAATCAGCAAGCCTGAACGTGCAGGAGGAACAGCGCCAGACTCACCCAGAGTAAACAGTGATATGAAGATAAAAACTAACATGTATGAATGGAACCACGAGTGTTCGTATGGTTTCATAAACACCTCATTCTGCATTGAAACACTTTCAGACACTTTTGCTTTCAAAGTCCAGTTTTTGCTGAAAATTCGGACGCCACTTTTTAGAGCGAGGCAACTTTAAACCTCATTAGCACAGTGTTGTGCATTTCCGGTCCACTTAAGCGTCCATGAGAGTCTGCTTGAAGCTGAAGAAGATTTCTTTCTGGTCTTTCCCAAACAAGCGCTCATTCCACTGGGTTGTTGCTAGCTTTGACCCCCGCTCGGCCGATCTGGAGCCACGGCAGCTTGGCACAGTTTTTAAAGAGTTGCTCGATGGCTATGTGCCGAACATGAAGCTCTGAAGAAAGAGAGTCCTTCTCCTGCACAGCTACAGACAGCTCCTCAAACACATCTGAGGGACAAATACAGAGTCTGTGTGTTAGTATACAAGAATAATGATAACCTACATAAGAGAGGCACAACATAAGTATGGCCAAAGAGTAGATCTGTTGATTTCCCTATATCTTACATTTTGATAATGTACATGCACGTTCATGCATCATAAACGTAAACATTTGGTTTTCTGTGCCATTTGGCTGCAAAAAGTCTTTTTAAACTGGATGATATGGATGTAGGTTTTATTGACGTTTCAAGACTTGTTGGCATCAGTAAGATTGGGATGAAAATTACACACCAATCTTTTTTTTTTTTTTTTACCATGTAGACCCTTTTATTCCAGAAAAAGTTAATGAATATATGGATTATCTTGTATAAAATTACTGAAAATGAGCTTTGTGAAGAAAATGTTAAATAACCAAAAAAAAAAGAAAAAAAATTATTTAATTAATTTATATTAAATTAGATAACTTAAAACTAAAATAAGAAAATTATATAAATGAAAATGTAACATACACTGAAATACAAGTTGTAAAATGTTGTAAAAAAACAAACAAAAAGACAAATATACAAATGATCAAATACTGTAAATAAGGACGTTTATAAGTAAATAATAAAATGTATCCATAAAACGCAAATACAAATAAATATTTCAAACTGAAATTAAACTAAATGTTAAAATTAGTCAATTTCATTCGTTCATGGTTTGAAGGCCCAAATAAAATGTTGGCAGGGTAAGTGCAAACTGGGCCAGCAGAAAGCTTTTCTGTAGCTTTAATGAGATTAAGAATCATTTTTGGTCACTATATTCCAAATTTGTCAAAGGAAATAGGGTACATCACAAAACACACATACACACACGCACACGTTTTTTTTTTTCGTGAAATAGGCGTAATGGTTTTTATACTGTACAAACTGTATATTCTATCGCCATTTACCAACCCTACCCCTAACCCTAACACTCACAGGAAACTTTGTGCAGTTTTACTCTCTCAAAAAAAAAACCTCATTCTGTATGATTTAGAAGCGTTTTGAAAAATGGGGACATGGGTTATGCCATCATTAGTCACCCTCTCCTTGTAATACCTGTGTCATACCCATGTCATTATACAGAGTTGTGTCCTGATATGTCACAAAAACAAGAGCGCGCGCACACACACACACACACACACAAACACACACACACGCAAGTTTCATTCATTATCAATATCGAGTGACTTTTCGCTCCAGAATGTGTTTGGGCTCGAAGGAATAGTTCACCTAAAACAGAAAACGGTCATATTTTCTTATTTTTGGGTGAAATATCCTTTTAAGTTTAAAGAAGAGACTCACTTTGTATCTGTAGCAGTAGCTGCTCGTTCAGCTGCCGAAGCTCCTCCACACTCATCCTCACCACTGAAAGAGAAAGACTGTCATAAAGTGGCTATGAAAATCATTCTCTCGCTAGCCTTTCCAATAAAGTGAAAACTGACAAACGTATCTCCTTTCACAGCTGAAAGCAGATGCCTTCATAACGGTCCTTGAGATGCATTATTCTCAGAACGGCACATGGCGTGACCCTGATGACATATCGGTTTCTAACAGAAGCCATTTCACTGGGTGAGACAAGGACACAGACACTGAAGAACGAGGAGAGAAATCAAAGTCTGGATTGACCTCACCCTTTTATTGGTGCTTTGTGGACTATATTGACGGGAAAGATACAGAGATGCAGAGCACCAGATAAAACTCTAATGGTGAGGATATCGATTTCCGTTCTTCACTTTGTCTAAGGTGCTACTGTGAGATTTCAACAGAGCCCAAAACCATTCAAAATGTGGCTTCATTTATAATCCCAACAAAATCTTCAGTGTCACATCGATCCATCAGAAATCAATCTAATATACTATTTAGTGCTCAAGAAACATTATTAATATCATTAATCTTAAAAACAGTTGTGTCGCTTTGTATTTTTGAAGAAACACTGATTTTCAAGATTCTATGAAGAAAGCTGAAATAAAAATCTTTTGTAACAGTGTCGTTACTGTCACTTTTAATCATTTTAATGATTAAAACATTAAATTTCTTTAAAGAAAAAAAACCCAACACACTGACCCTATATTTTTGAGTGCTAATGTATATGATGAATACTCACGCTCTTCTCGACTGTGTCTTCTCTGTCTGGCTGTGTCTCTCTGCTCTCGGTTCGGTTCTCGTGGGTGGTGTCTCTCTCCAGCCCACAGTGCCTGGCGTGATCCCTGCAGCAGGCCGAGACCGAGCTCCTCAGCAGAGTGACAGTCCAGCATGGTTTTCCCATACTCTGACTCCACCATCATCGCCTCTTCCGCCCACCGTGGGGCGTAACGGGGAACCTGGGCATCGGACTGGGGCACGAGTTTCCTGCCGCCCTGCTGAGTGTGACACAGAATCTGTTTGGCCCCCCAGCGCCCGGGTGTCTCAGCAGTTATGGAGTCTTTGTTCTGGGCATACTGTATCATGCGGTTGATTCGCTGGCTCAGAGCCCGCTTCACGCCCTCGTACGCGCTGTGGGAGGACTTGGCGTGGGAGAGCTTTTGGTTGGCGATGAGATGGTACTTTTCGAAGCAGTCTCTATGTCCACGTAAAGATTTGGAGTGCAGCAGGGTGGCACTGGATACACCTGGTATAAAACACAAAGGAGGATATTTGTAATTCACTGTTATGAGCACAACATAGTAAAAATGCCATCAAATGCAATAAAAGGTCAAAGGTCAAGATGCAAGTGGTATAACATATGACTACAGAGACCATGAAGAGTGAAATGGTTTGTATGATTAAAAATGTGATTATTTGTGTGTGAAGGCATGTGTTATTAATGGCTCCGTACAACCACAATTAAAAAAAATGTGCCTTTACAATATACATTTTACATGCAATAAATGTATAAAATGTACTTTTAAATGCTAAAATTATCAAAAATGGTAGTATATGACATGATTGACCCATCTTAACCCTTACAAATGTATTCAGCGTTCCATTCTTAATTAGTCCTTCAACCCCTGACAACACTGAGAAACTAAACTCTGACAAGCTTTGAACAGCTGCAACTATAAAATCCCTCCATCTCTGAGCGACTCGGCACATGAAAACATCACTTCCTGTTTTGGGTCCTTGTCGAGCAGATTAAAAACATCTCTGCCTGGAACTCAAACTAGGCCAAGAACAAATAAAACGCGCAGGCACAGAACGAGGGCTGCTGGGTGCCTTTGTGTGTTGGTTTTGCATTAGGATGTGCCATTTATATCGGAGCTCAGATTTGTTCAAACATGTTTTGAGTTCTAATCATGCCACACAGCAGCAAGGATCAGAGAGAGAGAGAGAGAGAGAGAGAGACAGAGAGAGAGAAAACTGAAAATTCTGCTATTATTTATGGCATTATTTATTTCTCCTGTTGTTCCAAATTTTACTTTCTTCAATGGGACACAAATCAGAATTCGGCATTAAGGACTGTCCTTAAAGTCCTATTAATTTAATTTGCATCTTTATTTTAGTTTTTACTTGTACTATTGCTTGTAATTTGTTTACTTTTTTGTACATACACTGCCATTAAATGATTTTTTGTTTTTTTTTTACATTTCTTATGCTCATCAAGGTTGCATTAATTAAAAAAAAAAAAAAAAAAAAAAAACTAAACTAAAATTGTGAAATATTATTGCAATTTAAAATAAGTTTCCTATTTTTATATATTTTAAAATATAAATTATTTTTGTGATGCAAAGATAAATTTATCAGCCTTTACTGCAGTCTTCAGAGAAACATGATTCTGCAGAAACCATTCTAATATATTGATTTATTATCAATTCAGCTGTCGATAATGATTAATTGCATTCAAAATAAGTTTGTCTACATAGTATGTGTGTGTACTGTGTAATATGTATATACAAGAAAATTTGAACTTTTATATATTTACAATATAAATATCAATATACAAATATTTTCAAAATATATACTATTTTGAACTATATATATACTATGTATCTATATACTATATATCTATTATGTAAATAAAAACCTTTATTTTGGATGCGATTAATCATTTGACAACACTATCAATGATGGAATCCGTTGTGCTGGTTTTTTTGGAACCTGTGATACTTTTTTCAGGATTATTGGATGAACAGAAAGTCAAAAAGAACATCCATTTATTCAAAATATAAGTCTTTACTATCACTTTCTATCAATTTAACAAATGCTTGCTGAAAAAAATTCAAATTAAAAAAAGAAAGTCAAATTACTGACCCCAAATTTTTGAACGGTATTCAGCAATAATGTCCAATTCATGAACAAATGATTCTGATGAGTCTGATCTATTCAGTGAATCATTTAATTTAATCTTTTAAAAAAGCCAAATTGAATTTAATGAATCACTTCATTCAGTACAAAGCCACTCTGAATGATCTGTTCACAAATCACACTGATATGGTTCCAGAGTTCACCTCACTGACTTGATTCAGTCCAGAAAGTCAATAAAAATAAATAAACAACATTTTCAAAAATGTTTGTGTCCATACAATGGAAGTCAATGAGGTTAAGTGTAGTTTTGGAGTTACTGACTTTTATTGTATAGTGTTTACCTGTCATGTGTTCCAAAGAAAGTCACTGAAGTTTGGAATGACATGAGGGTGAGAAAATGAACTTTCCCTTTAAGAACACACCATATGAAGCAGCATTGAACAGCGGAATAGTCATCACTGGCGGCTTCAATTTCTTTCAAACAGATTCAAGGTTATTGTAAACTGAGAAGCCCTTACCACATATTACATAGTTTATTTCCAGTAACCTCTGCATGCAATGTACCACTAAACTCAACTTTGGGTCTCTGCTTAGGCTTGACTCACAGTGCTTTTCTTAACCAAAGCAGCTCACAGCTGAGAGAAGGCAAAAGCCAAATTCATTCACCTGTCACGATAAACCAATTTCCTGCACTTCACAGCAAAGTCTGAATAACAGGAAAGAGCACTGTAGAGTGCGATTATAAATAGAGGTACTGAAGGTTAGAACAGCACATACACACAAATCTGTGTCTGACAGTGAATGTGTGCACAAGGAGCTCGGGAGCATTTTAACTACCGGTACACTTTTCTCAATGCAATGTCTCCGAGGATTACCATTAGCCAATAAAACCAAGAAATCAAATCACTACTGTGGGATACAATGAGCCAAGCAAACGCAAAATCGGGGAAAATTCTTCTTCATGGGCGGTGGGGGAATTAGGGGGTGTGCCAGAGCATGAATCCGTATTCAGAAAGGCATGGAAAACAACGATTGCTAACGGTTGCCTGTTACATTGCCACATAAACAGAGTAAGGAAAGATGATTTGATTATGATGCGAATGATTTACAGATCCTGAGCACCACTGACAAACATCAGCCGCTCCATAAACAGAATACATGCGATTGCGAATGCTGAAAGTAAACGTGAATCTAGCAAGCGATTGTGCATTCAAAAGCCAGTTTCAATGCCAGACATAATAGCGGCTCCTTGTTGATGCCCGCAATTTTATATAAAGTATAATTATCCAATGAGAAAACTGCGAGAGAAAGGATCTAAATTTATATTGTCCTGCCGTCTCATATTTATGCCCTTAAAGGTTTCCGTAGTACACGTCATTTTCTTTCTGAACACGATATTGGGATGCGGCAGATTGCAGGGGTATGGAGGGATGTATCACGATGCCAACAAGAAATTTCATATTAAATTAAATAAAATGTATAATTTATATATATATATATATATATATATATATATATATATATATATATATATATATATATATATATAATATATATATATATATATATATATATATATAAATTATTTTGTTTAGGTTAGATAATTTGAGAAAAATATAATTGTAATAATAATAATAATGTATAGTATAAACTATCATAAACACTTTTGCTAGGGGAAGCAAAATTGTGATATTCGCCTCAAAAAAAAAAAAAAAAAAATCTGTGTGACCTTGCAAATAACTAATTTCCATATCTAGTTGATGTCTGAAAGCAGACAGAGGAAGAACTGCTCTGAATCAAACCATGTAGTGATGAAATAATGGTGCTTGTGTAACAATCTGGCCTCAACAAGTGGCTCTCGGTACGAATGACAAGAACGGAGACTGAGACAAGAGACAAGAAAAGAAGCCTTGTAATCCGTGTAACTACTACTGTGGTGAAAACAGCACCACAGAGATTAGCCGATGTGCCATGAGCGAAAGTGGAGGTAGCTGTCATGGAAACGGTAATCTTATCAAGTGCAATCTATGTCATTTGCCTTTTCATTGCTCCATTAAATCATCATTCTTCTCCGTGTTATTACCCACTTTAGAAAAACAGAAAATTCAATTACGTCATAAACAGCCTTGAAACTAATCGAGAGCATTTTATTGAGATGTACATCATGTACAAATCACCATACACTTTGTTCAGTGTTTAAAAGGATAATAATGTGTTCTCAATTTGATGGTCATTTAATGAGAAACGTTTCAATTCTTCAAATGAAATGATTCAGCCTGTTCTTCCAGTCTCATGCTTCAAACCCATCTGGGCTGCTTCTGCTTTCTGCTTCCTTACATGAAGTAAGGACACTGGATCCTTGACACATTTCAGTGTGTCAGATGGTGTATGCTGGGAATGGGGACGTGTGGTAATAGTAGGACTGCTGTGCCCAAAACAGCACCTCATGGTTAAAACTAGAGCGCAGTCAACAACAGCTGCACTGATTGACATTGTGGCTTCACGTGCACCCACAGCTGAATAAATATAACGGTCCATATATTAACCCACTCCTACAGAAGCAATCAACCACTACTGATCAGACTGGAGTAAATCCTATCCCTTGGATTTGGATTAAAATGCTCTTGCAGGCTCAAGCAGAACCATAAAAGTAGGGCCTCATGATTTCTAGGATGCAAAAAACATGAGGACATAAAGTTCACCTCCAGAGCTGCTCTGAGAGTCACTTCACAAGCATTTCACCATTTCATGATAAAAAAAAAATTCATATCACACACACACAGAAACTCACAGGTCTTCACAACAACCTGTCAAAATAAATGTTCAGTTAAACTTGACGAAATTTTGACAGAATATAGAATACACTAAAAGCACTTTGTTTGCCAAAACATAAACAAATACATTTTCATTTCACTTTAAAATATTATTTTGATTTCCACCATTTTAGATAATTAATTTATAATAAATCATACAACACAGAACTCAAAAAAAAAAAAAAAACGGATGCTAATAAACACTGAATTTTGAAAAAAATGAAATGCATTTCATAGGACTCTACACTTGCAACTTAAAAAAAAATGAAGAATTTTAAATCCATTAAAATGGCATCTAGAAAAATGAAAACAGAAAACAGTGAATTTGGGAAAAACTAATGTATATGGCCCTGCGTACAGGCCTGTCCAAGCATCCAAACCAGAGACAGCTAAAGGCATTACAATGTACAGCATTTACTTTCATTAAAAAAATAAAGAACACAAAGGTTGAGTTCAATAGTGAACTTTACATTGATAAATTATTTTAAGAAAGTAGACCAGCCAGCATGCAAACAAGAGCAGTCCAAAACATCTCCCGTGTGCATATCCTGGAATAAACCTGCTGTGAGGCAATTTACGAATGTAATACAGCATAATACTGAAACCCTACATTACCTATGGGGATGTGTTTTCCCTAATGCTTCCATTTCAAAGGACAGAAATATTGCTGAAAGCATCCGATTACTCTGGAGCATGGAGAAGCATTACTGAAATGGAAAGCTCGCTGGGCAAGGAAGCGCAGTCAGCAAATCTGCTCTCATCTACCATGCAGACTGCATTCACTGATTATAAGAGAGCTTTGCACCATCAGGGTCATAAGGTCACACTAGTGCACTATATTAAATCCATCAGTCAAAATAAACAAATGTGAGCACCAAAAAAATGTAAAATGTAAAAATTTAAAAATAATTTTTTTTAAAGAGGACCTCGAGCACACAAGTACATTCTGATTCAGCACATTGAGGTTCAGCGTTGTATTCGTGCTGCACTCTCATTGTCTGGAATACTCAGTTATCCAACCATTCACTCGGCTGATGTACGCAAGCTCATTCCACTGCTCTTACATAAGAGGATGAGAGAGGGCCTGTGTCTGCTGCGGGGAAACTTAGTCGTGCGTAAGTGTGCTTGGCGAAACAAGGAACCAGCCAGTCATCAAGGTCTTTCAGGGCCAGTGGAAAAGAAGAGTGGGCAGTAGGTTTGCTGCGATAGACGGTGCTGACAGTGTTGCTGGTGTTAAGCTGCAACACTGGTTACATCACTTGCCCACCGCGGCGACGACCCCCACCATCATTTTATAATTTAGTGTTTTGCCATCACAGATCAGATTACAATTATCCAGTGAGTCGAGATGACTGACAAGAAGAGTGAGGTGAGACAAGACGACGGCGGATGATTTAGTTTCTAAATGAAATGCAAAAGCATCTGTTTGGCATTATTTTGGATTTTGAAAAGCCTGTTTAATTTTGCTGTTTATCTTACGTGATTTTGGAAGTTTTAAAAAAAAAATTAGCTTCTTATTTAATTGGTTACACATTGTTTGCGGATTTTTACTTTATTTAACCTTTGTGAAATTTATTTATTTTATTTGACATCAAGGTGTACGCCGTGCCTCCAAGCTTTCTTACTCGTTTTGTTAATAAACGTTCTACGTTTCTTATTTATTTGGTTATTTATTATACGTTTACTTAGGTGTACGAAACTGGAAATAGGCTATTTAAACTTTAGGCAAGTTATTTGTTATTTTCTATTAGGCATAGCATGCCCTATAGCATGGCGTATTTTTATTTGTTTTGTTAACAAAATATGTTTTATATATAGGTTAAAGTGAGTTTGACGTTGTATTTGTTGCATTCAAGCAATTGACACCGAACTGCCACGAATTCAAAAGTGAAAGTAAAATGGCACGGCGCTTTCACAAGCTATTTAAAAGCAAAGGAAAGCAAGGAAAAGAGGGAACACCCCTGCCCCCGCGGTGATACTGGTATTACCAGTGTTGTCATATGTTGATTAACCGGTGGGAAATTTTTGTTCAATGTCACAAACCTAGAGAGCAGAGTCTAACACAATGGAGGAATGGCCTTGAAAACACAAAAACTAAAATAATAAATTCCTAAATCATACAGCTTGTTGAGGAGAGATGATTCATTGCTTGGCTACACAATCTGACATCAGACCTGGAAAGTACAACAAATCCCTTAGACTCTAATTAATGGTTGGAACAGAGATATAATGAGGGACAAGAATATCAGAGACTTGGGATTTTGGGTTTGACTTGCCCAGTATGCAATACCCTAGCAGAACACACTAGCCACTAGAATTGATATTCTATAATACTTCTCTTGCCAGGTCTGCATCTGCCAGAGCCAAAGCTTCCCAAATGTACAAGCCAAAATTTCGACGCTGTAAGAATTTTTGCTGTTTGTTAGTTTTTTTTTGGGAGGAAATTAATACTTTTATTCAGCAAGGACAAATGACAGTAAACCAATATTATACTTAAAATAAATGTTCTCTCTGTTCTTTTGAACTTCCTATTCATCAAACAATTCTGAAATGATAATAGGAAATGTTTAAGTACCTAATCAGCACATCTGAATGATTTCTGTAGGATCACGTGCCACTGAAAACCGGAGTAATGATGCTGAAAACTCAGCTTTGCCATCACTGGAATAAATTACATTTAAACATATTAAAATAGAAAAGAGTTCATTTAAATTGTAAAAGTACATTTGAATCAAATAAATGCAGCCTTTAAAAGAATACTTTGAAAAATATTTCCCACAGACCCCAAGCTTTTGAAAAGTAGTGAATGCACATATCAGACCATGAAAACGTAAAAAATGTATTAGTCTAACCCTTCCAACCAGAACTTTCAACAACTGTGAAATAAAACATAATATAGGCCTAACTCTAAAACTAAATCAGACACGAGGAACACTCCATATCATGCAATAAACCACCTAACTGTCACTATAATTCAAAGCAAGCAACTGACATTCAGAAGTCAAACCCCAATGAAACATTTCCCAAGCTATTCCATCAGCTCCAGACAGCATGCATCAAAGTGTTGTTAAAATAAGTAACTGGCTGAAGCAGTTATTTTTTACATAAGAAAAAATTGCAGCAATACAGGCATCAATTTTCAAAGAACACCAGACCCTTGTATAAGCTCCCAAGAAGAAAACTCAGGGTGTTTTCTGTGTAATGCAGTCTGCCCCATTCTATCCTTTTGAGTGTGCTTTTCTTTTAATATTTCTCTCTGCTTCTTTGAGTGTAGGAGGACATATTTAACCCGGCAAGTGACTTCCTGTGTGTTCTCAACACGCATACACAGACATTACAGCCTCTGTCGTCCTATCTCTCTCTCTCTGTGTGTGTGATTGAAGATACTGTTTTGAGGAAACAGAAAAGCAGAACTGCCTAGCATGGGCGACATATGATTAAAAAAAAATCCTATTCTACAACAACCACAAAACATTAGGACCAAAAGACCTCATATATCATCAGTTCGGCTGTTAAAGAAAACTGGATGTGACAAATGGAACTAGTTTGACTTATGAAGGGTATGCAGGTGTGGGCAAAAGAGCATTCAGGTCTTAACATGCACAGTCAGCTTGTTCTCGTTTACCCACGCCGAGAACATTGGAGTGTATTGTTAGTGGGAAGAGAGTGTATCTCGGTGGCCAACAGCCAATCAGCAGGAGAAGACCTGTGAGCGAGTGCTGCGCGGCCACAGGCTTGTCAATGCACCCTCACGGGCCACAAGTGCTGTTGTGCAACACCCCGGCGATCAGGCCGAGTGCTGTGGTGAATCACTTGTGACATACAGCTGGCTGAGCGACTGTGGGCTGCCTGGCCAGACCTCTCATGCGCTCTTCTGTTAAATATTCAACAGCGGCAACCTTCTATCACAGGCATGAATATTCAGTGTGTCTAATTTGTGAGCGGACTCAGCTCTTCGCCGGAGTCACAGATGCTTTCTTCTCCAGCTCAAGTCCAGACACTTCATAAACTGAGAGTATGCTTGTCACAGATAAATCGATAAAAATGCATTTGCAAAAAAAGAGAGTCTGGCTGAATGATCCCTAATTTCTGAGACCATCCAGACCGTGCTGTTGAAAATTCAGCTTTGCTTTTGAAGGTCAAGGTAGAGGAATGCATAAATAAACAGAATCAATAGAGGAAGTGAGGTACAGAAAAAATAATGTTTGTTTTTCTAGTGTCATGTGACATCCTTGGAAGACAATGCTAGTACACTAAACTGTGCTACACAATTCATCAAGGCTTCCAGCAGACAGAATCTGACATTACAAATGCAGAGGTTTACATATATAGTTTCCCAGTATTTAACAGAATCCACCAGTCGCGCTTTGATAACCTGACCTAGATTGGCCATTGACCCGACACAACCACAGAATGAACACACAGGCCTTTACTGGCAGGACGTAACACAATCAATGCTAGACATTAAATCCACATATACAGATGCACTGATATTAAAATTCGGGCCAATACCTAGGACTAATAAGCGTCATATTTTCTAAAAAGAATTTAAATGAATTTGTTTAAATTCAAAAAGGGAATTTAGGAATCATGACATGCATAGTATGAAAAAATGGATAATCAATACTTTGATGCTAATAATTACATATAATAACAATGTTATTATAAATTATTCTAAGGGGTCCCTAAAGAATCATGGTAATGAGGGACAAAAAACATGAGAAGAGGAAAAATTAATAATAGGTGGATGGAGAGAATATATTTCAAAGCTTTTGTGTTCCTGTGGCTTAGTGGTAGAGCATTGCGTTAGCAGCGCAAAATGTTGTGGGTTCAATTCCCAGGGAACACACATACTGGTTAAAAAAAAAAAAAGTTAAATGCACTGTAAGTCGCTTTGGATAAAAGCGTCTGATAAATGCATAGTTATAGTAGTAGTATAAATGTTTTGTGAGTGAATGCAAAATTTCTCAGGGAAATGGAAAAGGTTTTGCGAATGAAAACGAAAGCATTGACATATAACTTTCCTCTCATGTTATATTTTTTTTCCATCACCATATCCCTTTAAGCATTCCACCTGGGAAACTTTATCCGTCGTTATTTCCAGAGTCGTTATTTTTCTTTTCTTCAAGTACAAAAAGTATTTTTGTCGCTTCATAATGTTACGGTTAAACCACTGAGGGCAGGAGTATTCTGACAATGTCTTTCATACTTTTCTGGACCTTGACAGTTAATTTACTTGGCAGTCTATAGGACAGTCACAAGCCTCCCGGTTTTCATTCAAAATATCTTAAATTGTGTTCTGAAGAGGAACAAAGCTTTCAAGGGTTTGGAGCGACATGGGGGTAAGAGATTAATGACAAAATTTTCATTTTGGGGTGGAGTAACCCTTTAAGTTGCACAATTATAAAGCCAATACTAACCTATATTGGGGGGGGAGGGACAATATACTACCTATATAGTACCTAATATATATATATATATATATATATATATATATATATATATATATATATATATATATATATATATGAACAAAATTAGATTTTACGTTCTAATTAACCTCAGAATCCCCATTTGTTTAGCCATTCCTTCCAAACTCTGAAACCTGAAAAACACGTAACTGAAACTAATGCCACAAAAAAAAAAAAAAAAAAAAAAAAAGGCATGCGATTCCAGAGAAATTTCTTTACGCCCTAGATGCCTACTTTCTGCCATGACGATATAAAACCATTTGAAATATTAAGTGCTTTTTTGGGGAAGGTTCAGTGCAAAAAATAATAATAATAATAATAATTTGACAGAGAACAAAAGAGCAGATCCAGTGAGGCCCCTCAGGAAACTTTAGTCTACCCTTAATAAGCTGAATGTTAATTAGATGCCAAAGTGGCACTTCAAAAGCTCCACTTAATTTTTTCAGCATCACATGAAGCGGAGGAACAGAGTGCTTGCTAATAAATGAATGAGGGGGATACGGATGAGAGGATGGAGAAAGAGGTTTTACTCATTTATTATTAGCATAATCTGACCCAGAACTGGCAAGCTGAGGACATTCAAATGCTTTTACCTGATAAAAAAAATAATAATACAAATTCTTACCCTCTATGCTCAGTTCAAAGCACACATGGCAGAAGGAAAGCGTTCCTGTGTCCGTCTCTAGTTTACAGATGCTGCAGATGTTGTCATCGTTCAAGTCTATGTTCACAAAGTGCTCCTCTTCCTCCATGCTGTTTCTGCAAAGCAAACAGAACAAAGAGTCACTCAATAAATTTTAATCTCACTGAAGCTTCTCTTGATATTGATACATATGCGATGGACAATCAATGGCTACCAACCAGACCCCTTAATCATGTTTTAATCACGACATTTTCACTTCTGTATAAATGTGTGATTCAAAATTAAGTTCCCAGGAAAGATTAACACATAAGCAAGAATGCAGAGAAGGTTTTTGCCCCATATAAACAACGCAACATCAAGATAAGGAGAAAAAACTGATACAATCAGATTAACAAGACAGATGAGAAAAGATTGAGAACATGACGTGTGTTAGAAGCCACTGTACTTCTGCAATTTGTTATTGCCTGTTTTACTACAGTCTCTTTCTTGGGACCCACTTGGATGCATATGAAGCCAAAGGACTCTAGGTGTCCAGTGTTTACACAACTAAATTACCTTTGCTCAAGTCTTACATAACGCCCCCTTCCAGAATGTCACAGCCTGTTGTGTGGCCAATTCAGTTTACAATCGGGAGATAGTCAAAAGTCTTTCCATCACAGCCAAACCACGATCTTCTACTGCATAAAATTATCTCATACTGTAAACAAATAAAAAAATCTGACTAATATTTACAAATTTTCAAAATCTGAATAATGAAATATAAAATTACAATTGCATAATTGCAATAAATGTCAGAGTTGTGAGATAAAGCCACAACTGGCTGTTTTATTTATTGATTTTGTTTTATTATTCAGTAGCAGATGTGGCCATCAATAGTATGGTTATACATTTTAGTAATATTTATTCAATTAAGTGCTTCAGAGCAAAAAAAAAAACACACACACACACACACACACACACAATTAAGTTCACATCAGACACTTCAACAACTTTTAAGATTTAATCACCTTATATGAGTTTTCCCAAGCCCTTAAAATTCCCTTGTATTTTTCCATTCTTTGGGACCCCTCTTATAAACAAATGTGAACAATATGCCAGTTTTTTTTAACAAAACAAGCAAAAAATAAAAAATAAAATACTGTTTCCTTGATATCAAATACTTCTTTATAGTTCTGTTTATACCACAGACAGATGAAACAGAACAGTTTGAAACTGTGTCAAGCGTGGGCTCATGTTGAACTCCATCTGATTATGAAAGTCTTTAAACTGAATAACAACCTAAAAACAAGACTGTGTGGTTCTGTCTCAAAACTTAGTGTGCTGCATAGTCAGCTAAAAGTACTGCAGGTGAAAATGATGACGAAAAATGTTGTCGTCTAGTTAGACACAGCCAGTGTGATTATTTTCTACAGTAACTGGTTCAAGTTGTCCTAAAAATACAGAATATTTTTGAATATTTGTATTCATATCATTTGTTATTTGCTGCAAGTAAAATGTTAACTTACACATCACTTAAACTAAAAACCAACATATTAGTTGGATCAACCAAATTTTTGTGTAGATGTAACATTTTAACAATCAACAAAAAGCTACCAACATATTTTAGAAAGCTTTCATACCAGCTTAAAGTATAAAAGTTAACTTTATTTGGTATAAAAGAGAATCATAATCAGATTACAGTGGACAGAAGTTAACCCAAGAACAACAAAGCTTGAGGATTTTCAATACTTAAACACAAACACATTTTGATATAACGTTAGCTGTTGACAGAAATCCTCATTAAAACAATATTAGATTACAAAATACTTGTTTTCAAGATATTTCGTGTTGAAATATAACGACACCGTCAGCCGAAAGAACAGCGTAGCTTAGACCCGTTATCTAGCTGTGTAACGTTACCTATTTCTCACATTAAAAAAATCCTCAAAACGTCACCTTCTCGAAAAAACAGACGACACCTTCAGACGTTATCGACGTTTATTACCTTATTCTTTACGTTGTCAGAAGAAGTGTCGACACAATCCAGAGAGAAACACAGGAAAATTGGCTGACCTTAGAGGTAAGCCACGCTAGTAGAGCGGCGAGTGATGTTATTGAAGCGGACTGCAAGCAGCTACAAGTACAGTAACGACAAAGAACACGCTAACAGAAGCCACTCATGCCACTCTAGTAATCCCGCCATGTTCGATCACATGCTATGGATTCTCGTCTCTGATTGGTTCTGTGATTTTGTTTGCGCTTGGCACGCCGCTTTATCTACCAAGAAGAGTGGATAGGCTAGTCAATACCTTCATTCATTTAGAGATGGTGGGTGAGGGTAACATTTCATCATGATTCATTGTTTTATGAAGTGAATTATAATTTTTGTATATATTGACTTTATATATTTGTTAATTACCTACTCGATTTTTCTCAACATAGTCTTAGCTACAGCCTTCACTTGACAGTGAGTTACTGAAAAAAGGAAGGAAAAAGCACACATCATTTAAATTATACAACGAATATACAAAATATAGATTATAGACATTCTATAAATATTAGAACAGACTATGCGAGAGCTACAAAGCGGAATCTCAGTGGTTACGCTCCAGTTTTACGTTGTTTTAGATCAGTTTGTTCCATTTCTTTCCAAGTTTGATGTTTTAGCTTCTGTTTTAAAAAGTGTTTTCGCTGGTGAACAAAAATATACGAGTTAGTCACTTTTTGTCTGAAATATAACTTTCTCACTATTAATTAATTTTTTTACAACTGTTGTAATGCGATATAAAATTATTATTTTTTATTTTTTATTTTATTTTATATCTACACATTCCAAAATACTTTATTTAATTTATCTTATGACATTATTTACTCATTAATGAAGAACACAATCTCGCCTCGAGCATTTGCGCACGGGGGGAATTCCAGAAAGGAATTTCTCTCTCTCTCTCTCTCTCTCTCTCTCTCCGCAACACGTCAAAGCGACTCGCTTCTATTGCTTTCGATTCTCCGTCTCTCTCTTTTCTTCCATCGAAGTCTGTGAAGGGAAATAGCCTACTTACAGAACTGAAATGGCACTAGAAACAGCGCTACACGCGCCTTTATGAATGTCTAATCAAGACAGCTATTCTGCTGAGGATGCCATTATTGTCACTCTATTCTGCTTTGATATAAAAAGAAATGGCTTGTGCTTTCATCATGTGCCAGTTTCCATGGGCCCTCATTTGGCACTCTGCGCATCTGTCATCCTCATAGACAGACAGTCTGTGAGTGAGTGCTCATGCCAAAATCCCCTGCTGCATTCAGTCTCTGTCCATGTGCAGAACTGTTTGTAATGGAGTTACTCTGGCAAATCATTAATATGGAAATGAAATATATTCAAATAGAAAACAGTTATTTTAAATAGTCTAGTAAAAATATTTCAGTTTACTGTTTTCCTGTACTTTGGATCATATAAATGCAGGCTTGGTGAACAGAAGAGACTTGACTGGTAGTGGATACTATAGGCAACTTTAATTGTTCTCTAATTTCTAGCTTTTAATTTGCTTAGAAATCTATAACTGCTTGACAATAACAAATAATAATGATTTTTTTTAAATATACTACAAACACTTATTTATCACATAATAAGGCAGAATAGTCTCTATACTGTAATAAATCTATGTCAGTTAGCACTGTTTTGTTGATATACTGTATTTATCACCTGTTGGAGATTACTTGAAAAACTATATATTGCCCCCATCGTATATTAATGTCTTCGTGTTTCCAAAAGTTTCTGTTCTTCTGTCAAAACAACTGTTTTCATACAACGATAGCTGGACGCTGTTGCCCATATTAGGAGTTTCCTGGTATGACTTTTCTGCGCGAGAGCGCGCTCCGGCTTCGAGTTCGAGGATGAATGAAACACACACTGCAGGAGTGTTTAGCGCTTCTGGGTCCGAAAAAAATATCAGGTCATGCGCAGACTATCCTGTCTCTTTGAGTTTAAAGCTATATTTATTTACACCAGCTCTTGAAAACATCTATGCCAACACACTTTACTTTAAAAAGAGCGGGGGCGAATTTCCATGATATTAAAAGTGGGGGGGACACGTCACCCGCGTAATCTACGCCCCCATTAACATACGTTTTTTGTGAAATTCTAGATGTATAAAAAGTATGCTATTTATTTTCATACATTTCGTTAGCAAAGGCACATGAAAAGCTTTTGAAGTGGAAAGATTTTGCAATTAAATTAGACTAGTAATCGATTATTACAACAAATAGCATCTTATTTTGACATAAAATAAATTTAGAAATAATCCCACAGGGATGCATATTTCAAAATGCAAATGCATAAACTACAATCCAGAATGTTCTCATGAAGTTGCACATTGACTTCTATTTCTCCACAAGGTGGGGCATTGGAGTGGGAGAGGAGAACATCGGCTTGATTCATTTGTGTATTCAAGATCAAGGAAGAAGAATGCAGTTCAAGTCAGATCTTGCACTCAAGACATCCTCAAGGAAACACCTGTATGTTCAAGGCGTCACAGTCTATTACGCACCCTGACATCACCTATTTCAGAAGCTTGTTTTAACAATTTGCTTTTCATACTTGAATTGAATTTCATCCCTTCTGTTGAATCCTCGCGTTATACTGATTCTCATAGCCACCAGATGATGATCATGTTCAAAACTTATGTTATACAGTTTTAATCTTTTCTAATACTTAAATCTAATGACATTTCTTGACCTTCAACTGAAAAGACTGAAAAGTTTTTTGCAACAAGTGCGACCTGGGCCACAAACGGTAGCAGAAATAGATTAGGAAAACAATAACTGTATTCAGCTCTTTCCTGTTTGCAGAGCAGGTCAATTAGTAACTTTCCATGAGATCAACAGAGTACAACTTTTGAGTGTGTGCCGCGTATGTCTGACAGCAGCTCATAAATCAGTGAATTTGTCAGCTTTTCGCAAGCACTGGTTCTGCTCTCCGCCGCTGAGATGAGTGATGTTTGTACATGTCCTCGTGTGTACGCGTGCACGCTCAAACCTGTCGCTGCACTTTGAAACACCATCAGCTCACAACCTGACAGACGGGTCATACCAGTTTTGAGGAAAAAAAAGTGGAAGAGGCTCCATATCGTGGCTCCGCCGCTGTCTTTTTAAGATAATGAGGTGGTGGCAGACACTTATGAACAGTACGCCATTGTTTTAGGTCTGTTGTTTTTCCTGCTATGGATGTTGCAGACTTCCTGACAATAAAACAAGTCTATTTCTTCGGTTTTAAGTATATTTATGGAGCACATCTAGTCAATTCAAATACAGGTCACAGTTTAGGAGGTTTGAGGAAAGAGAAGATAATTCAGACAGACTGAAAAATATCAACATTCACAGCCAAAAATTCAACAACAGACAACTGATATTTCATATATGTGATGCACTTTAATTTCCCATCAAATATAAAAGTGTGCAAAATATAAAAGTGTGCAAACACTATGGATAAATGACAAACATTTTGTACAAAAGGGAAATGACAAGGCAGCTTTATCAACTTATTACAAAAGTCAAGGTAAAACCTAAAATAAAAAAGGTGTTGGTGTTGGATTGCTAACTGGTTTGCTACGGAAGATTTAGTTTATACAGATGTAGGTGTGTGGATGCTAACAACAACAACACAGAATCACATCCAAAAGACCCAGCGTTCAACAGCAGTTTAAAGACCTAGCAATTAAGAGGCTGTCTGTTCCAGACAGTGAAGGGTAATGACGGCTACACCCCCCTTGGCATAAAACATGGCTCGGCGCAGTGGTTTTACAGAGCGATGAAAAGATAAAGTGGTCTTAGGAATGAGCCATTGGCCTGAACATGAGGGTAAATGGGATACAGCCCTCCCTCCATGCGTCTACCCACACCTGTGATCCTCCTGAGGGCACATTCCCATGGAACAAGCCAAATGGCCCTATAAATGCACATCTCTTTTTGATTAAACCATTTTAATTATATAATTGGCCTCAGAGTATTAAGATTTTTTGTTTAAATTATAGCTATGAAGTGCAATATTAAGCTAATATAGGGTAAGCTTATTCTAATAATTTGCTACAACAGAAATGTCTAAACAATTATGGGCTGGCTTGCACAGCATCAATCACCACTGCACTCTGGTAACAACAAGAAGAAAACGATGAAATCAAAGACATCAAAAAAGTGAAGTGAAATGAAGTACAATATCCAGGCTCTATCTACAGTACATATATATATATATATATATATATATATATATATATATATATATATATATATATATATATATATATATATATATATATATATGTATATATATATATGTATGTATGTGTTTATAAACACACACAAATGCATTTCCAATCACAAAATAACTATTATTAATGAGGAAAGACAACGAGAGCCCAAACCCTGGAGGAAATATCGGTCAATATTTTGAAAAATTATTACTTACAATATGTACACATCCAGTATCAATGTAGGAATTATAAAAAGAGAAAGTGTCTATGAGCATATTTGCAGGGGTTCCTGAAGTCCATTAGGTCAAAGCCCAGTAGGATCCTCAACAAAGTGCCGATTCACAGGGAGAGTCTACAGGGATCAGTGTGTTGTCAGTGTTTTTGTGGGTGGTGAGTTTCAGAACAACCACTTTCCTCTGGAGTTTTGCTGGAGTGAAAGGATTCGGGCTCTCCGGCTCCGATTCTGATGTGTAGTCTAGCGAATGTTCTCGGATGGGCTGTGGAGACATTGGTGCTGAATCGGCTCCACGTTCGAGCAGGACACAAATGGCATCTTTGTAGCCACCGCGTACAGCCAGGTGAAGTGGAGTGAATCCATTCCGGTCTTGAGCGTTGGCGACGTCGGGGCAGCTCTGCAGGAGCTCTTTGAGGACCTCACAGTAGCCGCTCTCGGCAGCCAGGTGACTTGCCGTGCGAAGGCCGTGGTTGGCGCTCTCAGGGTCAGCACCCTCCGTCAAAAGCATTTTTACCGTTGGTAGGTGGCCTTTCTGCGCGGCCAGGTGCAAGGCGGTGCAGCCGTTGGCCGTCCGGCTGTGGATATCGGCACCGTGTTTCACAAGCAACCTTGAAGTGCTGGTGTGGCCGGTTTCCGCAGCCACGTGAAGTGGAGTGTGGAGGCCGTCAGAGGTGAGATGCACGTTAGCGCCGAGCTCCACCAGGATCCGTGCCACCCGGTACTGGCCCCTTTGAGATGCCAGATGGAGCGGAGTGCGCCCATCCAATGTCTGGCCATCAACATCAGCACCTGCCTGCTTAACCAGGAGCTTCACAATTCCCAAATGGCCTTTCCAGGCAGCCAGATGTAGCGCCGTCCAGTCATCTTTACCTTTCACATGGACGTCAGCTCCACGACTTAGCAAGACCCTCACCACATTCTCCTGTCCATGGTGGCAGGCGATATGTGTCGGCGTGCGTCCCTGAGCGTCTGTTTCGTTAATGGAAGCACAACGATCAAGAAGTAAACGGGACAGGGCTTCGTCACCGTTCTGGGCTGCGAAGTGTAGAGGTGTGTACTGGTCCTCGTCCTTGGCATTGACATTTGTTGTCTTGCGGCTCAGCAGAATCTCAGACACTCCTTTCAGTCGCTTTTCGGCGGCCAGGTGGAGGGGCGTGGCTCCGTGAATATTGGGCAAATTTGGGTTGCAGTTACTGAGTAGCAGAAACTTAACCGCTTCCTCATTGGCCAGACTCACTGCGAAGTGGAGCAGGTTGCTGCCGCCCTCCAAAAGCAAGTCAACATCTTGTGGTTGGAGGATCTTCATCAGCTTGGCAATGTCCTCAGTGCGAATGGCTTCACAAAGCTTCTTCTTCTGTAACTCACTGGAGTCTAAGTAGCATATAAACACAATGAAGAATAATAAATTAATAAATCCTAGACTTTTAGGATAATCAGATTCATCAAGTTTTTGCTCAGCAAATCTCTGACGATCAATAATATTTGCAGAATCAAATCCAAAACAAATAACAAAATAAAAAACAAACAACTCAAACCAAATAAAACCAACTCAAACTAAATTAAAAAACAAATCAAATAAAAAACAAAAATAAATAAATCAAACCAAACATCTGAAAAGTAAAAGAAAATAACAAAACAAATAAAAAAGCCAAAAGCAACACAAAACAAATAACAAGACAAACAAAACTCAAACAAAATAAAAAAGCAAAACAAAAATATAAAATAAAACAAACAAACTACTAAAAAGTAAAATAAAATAATAAAATAAACTAAACACAGAAAAAAGCAAAACAAACAACAACAAAAAATAAATAAATTAAATACCCTACAAAACAAAAACAAAAAATCAAGATGCTACTGTGGCTTTTCTCTTACCATTCACAGCATTTTCTTTTTCAAAGGACAATGTAATCGAGCCTTGGGATGAAAAAGCTGAGTCCACGGAGGAGATTCCTGACAGTCTCTTGCTGGTGTTGTCTTTGCTCTCAAGGGACTCTTCCTTGACATTGCTAAAACTGCGAGACAAGCCGGAGTCAATCTGACACAGCAGCTCAGACAGGCTGTAGTCTTTCTCAGGTAACATGGCTGACTTCGGCCTCACCGGCTTTTGGTTGTTAGTCTGTATGTGAAGAAAAGTAGAACAGATTCTTTGTAAGAGAACATTTCATCAACAATGAAGATTAGCAACCTTTTTCTTATTTTAGAGCCACATGAATTATAAATGAATACATCACCGTAGATACAAACAGTTAATCCAAATACACAACATTTGACAAATGAAGAACATTGTATTCTTCCTAAAATAAACTGTTTTATATGCTCACAGAAAATAACAAAGGGGTTCTGCTAAAGCAATGCAGTTTGGTGGCATTCTCTGTCTCTGATGAAAGACTGTCATCTTGGTAAAACATTTACACTATGTACTTAGACTAAAACAAACAAATACCAAAGAGTTGCCTAATAACTTGGGAACAGGAAGTCTAAACCTCATTGGAGGTCAATCTAAATGACTCACATGAACATAGCTTGCTGGAAACACTGCTTTACGTAATGGAAAAAGATTCATTTAAATGTATGCATCTGATATTACCTGTTCACTGGAGGCTGGGGCAGGACAAAGGGAAGAGTCTGTTTCTGAAGAAACGGAAGCTCTGGACTCGTCATGAGGTTTGGTGCACAACTCCTCAGCCTCTGAAGTGATCTCTGTAGGAGAACGTGAACAATGTTTCAATGAACAATGATAGTGAACTTTTTTTTTTTAAGGAAAGTCTGGTATACCTCTTTATAGAATTTTTTCCTGAAATTACAAAACCTATTTAGTATAAAAATGGATTGAAGAAACAGGAATGGCACATTGTTTCATGGCAGTTTATTGGTCTGGTTGTCTGGCATATTCGGTCATGTCACTGTTGCAATGCAACTCTGGCTCCTGTGACTCAGCAGGTTCATCTCATCACTAGTGTGATCGAAGTGAGAGACACTCACCTTGAAAATTGGGTCTGGCTTCGGGGGAATGTGCCCAGCATTTCTGCATTAGGGACAGGAAGCCTGAGCAGGCCTGAGGACGACTGCGAGGAATAATGCTGAGATCTGGACGAACGCCCTTCACCACCTTCACCATTATCTGCAGGATGTTATTGTCTCCTATGAAACAGACAGGAGATAAATATCATTCGTTTTTTGCCACGCAAACAGAAAATAAGTGAAACACAAAAGTTATATTTCACTCAAAACATGTCCATTTAGCTGTGCATTTACTGAATGTTTACGAACTGATGACACTGTATTTTATGTATCATCCTCTTTCATTCTTCACTGTTTTAATCCATTTTCAAATCATTTCAAAATGTTAATTCTTTACTTTTATTGTTGTGATTATTTTGATGATCATTTTAATTATATTTATGTAGAGCCCTTTAAATTAACATTATATATGAAATGTGCTATATAAATAAACTTGCCTTCACCACAAAAAATCAACAGAAAAACGATTTTGTATTACTAAAAAAATACAACTCAAAATAGTTTGTAGTACATTTCCCTTAAATTCTAATTTTTAGCAGATCTCAATCATTTTACTTCTTTTGTTTTTTTATATTAGCGTAATGCTTGATACAATGTTTTGTTTTATTTCTGACGATCATAAATATCATAAAATCATAAAAGCAGTACAATTTATTCTACAGTGATGTGTAAGTACTGCAATTTAAATTAAATTTATATAATATATTGTTATTTTTATACTAGTATACTATACTAATAAACATGGAGTGGGGGATTAACATAAGCAAACTTTTTATCTTTTTTTTTTACATACATTTTTGGTTTGGGAGTGTAATATAACATTAAAAAAAATATCAACAAGATCCTAAAGATATTGTTTTCATTAGACCAGTAAAAAGAAATCAACAGTTCTCTCAGAGGCTGCTAATTTCATATCCTGTGATTTCAACTTTCATTGTAAATCAGGATACTATTTATTTTCCTTTTGGAAAGAGTTGTTTGGCAGCCAAATGATTCCATTCACGGCTTCCAAACACAACAATTCTGCCTCTATTTTCAAAACTTTTTTGTTTCAATCTTTCACACTGAATTCTTTTAATTGCTGGTTACAAAAAAAAAAAAAAAGTCATATTTTTCTCTTCCCTTCTAGATTTACCCGGAAATCACAACCAGATAAACACACAGACACTCCCTCACGGAGAGCCAGTCAGATTGAAATGAATGCCAAAAATCCATGTTTACGGGATCTGATGCCGCCCATAGTAAAGATAAACAATAATAAGGCTTCCACACAATCTCAATACCAAAAAAAGAAAACTTTAAGAGACCGATTTTATGACTTACCTTGATATGGCTTCTTCTGAGTGAGGATTCCCCAGATAACAATCGAAAAACTGTGAAGGAACACATGTGTTAGACACACTGACTTAAACATTAAAAGGTGGTTATGATAAACAGAAGCTGATCTCGTATTTCATTTACAATTTCACACAATGACAGCAATCCAAAATGGCTGACCTGTACACGTCGTGTTTAACGTCAGAGATTCGGTCTTTTTCTATGATTCTCTCTGGAGGAAGGTAGGCGATGGTGCCACAAAACCCATCGCGGCTCATATCATCATTCCTGGCAAAGCCGTTCCACCTTGCCAGGCCGAAGTCAGAAATCTAAAAGGATGAACACAATGAATTCGGTTTAGTTTCTAGACTTCACATTTTAAATCAGATTAGGTTTTCTGTAAGTGTTATTTACTGTGATTGTTCCAGAAAGTCACATACAGTTGCTCTACTAGGTGGTGAAGCCGTCATTTTTTTGTAAATGTGTGCATGCATATGTAGGCGTGTGTGTGCCAGCCCTTCATTAACGTTGCCTAGCTTTAGCTTGTTCAGACTGGTCTGGGATGCGTGTTTACATCTAGCCTTTTCAATCCGACACGACGATTCCCACCCATCCCTCGTGACACCTGCTTACTCATCTATGGGAAGGCTGGATATAAATGGGATAAAGCATGGGAAAGCTTTTCAACCCTCAGGGAATTTTCTGGAAAGGTATGTGGGGACCGTGAAAAGAAAATGATAGGTGTGCCCTTCCCCCCGTCACTTCTGAAATCCTTATGAATTTTCCCGTATAGATGATCTGACACGACCGAGATTAAGCCTGTTGTTCGCTCGCCAGCACAGGATTAGGATTAAAATCCTTCACGCTGACAGGATGTTTTCATGAACATGGAACACATAATGTAGACTTGTAAATCAAAATGTAGCTGTTTATTTTTTCAGTGAAATACTATGTATACACTATAATCATTCCTTTAAGGTCATTTATAACATTTTAAAACAGTCTTTCCCAAATTGGGGTTTGTAAAAACACAAGGGGTTCACTGATGAAAATCTACTAATATAATTAAAATTTTTTAAAAAATGTACAGTTAAAATAAAACATTTTCAAAAACACTAAAAGAGATGAAATATTTGATTGTTGTAATCAAAATATTTGATATCTGAAAATCTGTTGTAAAATACTAACTTAAAATATTTTTTATCAAAGGTGTTCATCTTAAATCTTAATAAACAAATAAACAAATGAATACAAATTAATTTAAAATAATTGATCCATCTAGTGAATGAATTGTAGTGCTGTCAAACAATTGCGATTAATCGCATCCAAAATAAAAGTTTTTTTTACATTATATGTGTGTGTACTGTGTATATTTATTATGTATATATAAATACACACATGCAGTATATATTTTGAATATATTTACATCTATATATTTACATTCATATAATTTATACATAAATATATTTAAAAAATAAACATACACATTTTCTTAAATATATACATGTGTGTATTTATATATACATAATAAATGTACACAGTAAACACACATATATTATGTAAACAAAAACTTTTATTTTTATTTGTAATTGCTGCATCAATGCAGTGCAGTTTACTCAGGTAGTGATGAATCACTTCTATTGAAGCTTTAATGCAGTGAATTAACTGTGATCGATTCCTTGGAAGTTCCAAAACATGAGCAATAAGGTCACCACCTTTACAGCAAAAGGAGTCACGGCCTCGTCATGACCAGACGTGGCTCGCTCCGGCTCACCTTGATGTGGTAGTGCGCGTCCAGCAGGATGTTGGCAGGTTTGAGGTCGAGATGAAGGAGGGGCGGGTTCATGCAGTGCAGGAAGTTCATCCCCACCGCCGTCTCGTGGATGATACGGAAACGCAGCTCCCAGGGCAGCGGCTCCGAGGCCAGCAGAGTTTCCAGAGAGCCTGTCTCCATGTATTCCATCACCAGTCCCTGTGGATCGCCGCAGATGCCGTATACGGGGAGGATGTAGCGGAACTTGGCCGCCTCCATCTTTTTGGCCTCCTCTAAAAGTTCAGCACGCTCCCTAAATGACAAAAAAAAACAAATCAGTTCAAAGTCAGACCTGTCGTGGAATGTAAATGGCATTTATTTTGTAAGGAATGTCTGATCATGGAAGGGATCCAGCTGGATTTTAGCTGGATAACTAGCAACACACCCCATTAATCATAAAGAAATCACAGCAAGATGCTTTAATACAAACAACAAGGGAAGGTGCTAAAACCCGTTGGACCTGAGCACAAGCTGACTCATTCATATTATCTGGAAGAATTTTATGAACAATAACACAATGTTTTTTAGCTATGGGCTAAATGAATTTTCAGAGATATAAACGGGCGTCTGAACCAGCATTCATACACACACGAATAGGTTTTTCACAATGCTGTTTACAGTATATTTATCTGCCATCATCTTTTTTATTACATTACAGTATTTAACACTGATAGATATGGGGTTGTATAAATGGCTCTTTTGTACTTTGTTACACAACTCATTTTATAAAGTAAGTAAGTCAGACATGTAGGTCATATATTTTTAAAATGGACTTATTAAGGACATCTTAAAGAGTTTACAATCGGTTTGCTTACTTAACAGCACCAAGAAAAGGCCAAAAGGTCTCTCAATCATGTAACTCAAGAAATCAAGCACAGATATTACACAAAAACTTGCAACGTCAGTAAGTCTGAGATTTGCTTTAGCACTTTATCAGTTAAGTGATTCATTATTTGACTCATATGACGTCAGTGCTTAAGCCAAAGTGACTATGCAGTTCTCAGATTTTAACACATGCTACAGATTTTATATACACACACACACACACACACACACACATATATATATATATATATATATATACATTTATTTTTATTTATTTTTTTTGTAGAATATAAATTAAATTATACTTGCAATTGACTTTAAACTGTTATTTTATACTGAATGGTAACTAGCTTTAATAAAGCTAAGGGAAATCCTAACACCTAATCCATATATGAAATATATTATACAATTAAAATGTCAATAAAATGTGTTCAAAAACAATATGTAAATAATTTGATTTCAATATACTTACGGTTCACATAAATAAAAAAAATAAAAAACTTTAAATGCATTTAAAAATAATTATTTTTAGATACATTTAAGGGTATAATTTTTTATTTATTAAGAGTTAAGCTTTCCATGTGTATTATTGCATTTATTTAATATGAATATATTTCATATACTATATATATTTTCATATACTTACTGTTGTCATAGAAATTTCATAATGCTGATATTTTTTATTTAAATTAGTTTTAGGAAGATTAAGGGAACGTATACCTTTTTAAAAGAAATCATAAAATAAAAAATAAATTAATAAAAAATTTCATATTAATATATAATGTTCACACAGAAAATCCATTTAAAAATACACTTAAGGCCCGTTCACACCAAGCATGATAACTATAAAGAAAACGATAAAGATATCGTTCTAAAAATCATTCTCAATATTAAAGAATAGCGGAGTCCACACCACAACTATAACGATAAATGCACAAAGAAACGATATCGTTGAAAACACTTTCAGAACTATTTATATTTTCTGCTGAATGACAAAAACATTGACAGCCAATCAGAATCAATCCTGCTGTAATGAGCTCGAGAGTTTAAAGCGGAAGACACATGTGCGCTTAGAATAAAGAAACAATATCGTTCGCTGGTGTGGACGCTAATATCGTTATCTTTATAGTTATTGTTCTTGGTGTGAACGGGCCTTTAGAGTTTATATTTTCGACTAAAAAACAGTTGTTTTAAAATGTCTGAGGGAAAGCATAACTCTAAACAAGCAAACAAATAAATATATTAAACAATGAGTGAATAATGTCATACACATAATGTTGATATAAATTGGCTTTAAGAAGACTAAGGTAAAACATAATTCCTTCAAAAGTCTGGTAGGAGAAGTAGGAGAAGTGAGAGGTAGGTAAACGTTTAAAACTAGCCATTCTACTGCCTTGCACTGTTCTGTTCTGCCACCATTCTGAACTCAACAAAAGCTGTTCTTTTCTTTAAAAAAAAGAAAAGACCTGATCCAGTTCGACCGGTTCGGCAACTCTACTAAAGCGGAGGCCTGATGGAGCACAGGAGGACAAAGCCTGCTTTTAAGTCTGTGCCCTGTTTAGATGGAGAAGGCAAATTAGAATTCTTGTACCATCAGATCTCAGGTGCTGATAACCTGTTGTGGTGCCTGTTGAGGGTCACATGGAACATTTATAGGATTCTTTTTGTTTTTTTCCTCCTCAAGCTTGGTGACGCAAAGTGACATCCGCATAAAGATTTCAAAATCAGGTTTTGCAGGAGGACGTGTTAGATTACAGCTGATGCCACCTTGATAACCATGACTGATCAAATCTTCCAGCATTAACGACCTGTTGACGCATCCCTTTGTCAAAGTAATTCTCATATAACACATCAAAGTGCTACATATCAATACTCCCTGTTCTACTTATAGGGCTAGAGGAGTCCCAAAGAAACACACTTAGCCTGTATGCACCTGTATTCATGCTTATTCAAGGCTACTGAAAGATTTATGCCTAAAAGAAATCATTTATCACATGCTAGGTCATGCTAGAGGTGCAATTCATAGTCTTAACTAAAATAACTATCATAATAAGCAGTCTAAATGTTGGTATTTTCATGCAGATGGTTTCAGAAAGAGCTTTATATAGCATTAGTGTGTGCTTCTTAAATGGGTTGACTAGTGACTCAAGACCCCAGCATTATCCACAGCAGACTTACATAAAGACATGATATGATGTGCAATGAGGAAGAATGGAAAATGTAATATACATAAATGTAATTGTTCGTCATGAAAACATTTGGGGAATGTATATATGTATCTGCATGCATATACATAAACACTCTGGCATCAAAAGTGTGTGTGATCAGTTAGATTTTTTTTTTTCTCTCAAAGAAATTAGTGCATTGACATTAAATTAAATGAGGGATGACTTGAACATTCAAAAAAATGTTCTTTCTATTCATCAGAGAATCCTGAGATGATTTCCACATAAATATTACCCTGCCCAAGTGTTTTCAACAATGTAAATAATAAATATTTCTTGAGCACCAAATCAGCTTATTAGAATGATTTCCAAAAGTTCATGTGACACTGAAGACTGGAGTAATGGCTGTTCAATTTTTCAATCACAGTATAATTAATTGGCCCCATTTACCACAAATTCAATGTATATAAATTCACTGTAAATAAATTAATTAATTCTAATAATAAGAATAATATACGAAATACTGTATATTTATTTCATCCTCTATCCATATAACCAGAGGTAAAATGTTATGCGTGTAACTGCAACATCTGCGTGCATACCAAAGGTCTGGGTAATTCTTATGTATGGAAGGTTACTGGGAAACAAAGCTCACATACAGCCACTCCTTATCATGTCAAGACAGCTATACTGGAAAATGGATGTAGTGTAAATGGAAGTCTTTAGACAGATGTTGAGCCATATTCATGGTGTCTTAATGTGTTCGTATGTATATTTGGTGAGGCGGGGGTCATAATCATAGCTCGAGGCAGTATATTATTGCAGTTTCCTGACACAACACGTTGAGGGGTAGCGTCTTTTTGCATGCCAGCATAACAAATATTAATGTGAACAGAATAGACACACATGAACCTTCACATTGCCTTAAATACATGCACATGGACAAAAAAAAAGTTTTTTTGGAATACTGTATATCATTTAAAATAACTAATGGATAAACAAACCAATGAAAATCAATTAATATCAAAACAAACTAATGTTAAAGCATATCTCCAGTTCGACGTAATTAAACTATGGATTTCTTATCGCAAAAACACACTTTCACTTGCCCTTCAGATGATTTTGGTTAACAACCACACACACTCATTCAGACACATACACACAGCTACTTTAAGCACGCTTCCAAGAAGTCTAAACATGTAAAACACTCAAAAAACAAACTTACTTTTCATCTGAATGAAGGCTAGGAGGGCACTTGATCGCCAACCATGTTTTCCATTGCATATGTCGTACTTTGTACACCTGTCCGAAGCCGCCGGAGCCAATCTTTTCCCAACTCCCAAACTCTGAAGCGTCGAAATTTTTTAGAAGTCCCATAATCCCTGGGGAATTTTCTGGGACGTCCATTTTTCAAGCTGTTTGATACGATCCTGTGCGATCTGGACTCTCTTTTTCACATAAAAAGGTTTTCCGTCAAAGACAAACAGGTTGTGAATGGTTCCTTGTTTTTTTCCTGTCTGTACAGACGGCTTCAGTCTGGCCCTACCCCTCTGTTCAGGTGAGGGAAGGGAGGAGCCTAATGACATCATTTCCTGAGCCTGGAACACACAAAGTGGCAAAGAGTCAATTGGCCAGTCTAGTCTTATGACACATGTACCTGTTTATAAGCTAAAGGGCACTGGTGACACCCATAAAGCACTGTTTCAACTTCACTGCATCTAATACAGCGCTAGAAGTTACAAACTTCTCAAATGTCTGCTCTCATGAAGCATGGGAACTGTATTTGACATGCTTCTCCAAGCTTAAGGAATGCTGGTTATCACCCAACACCTTTATAACCTGAGATCACAAGAATTTTAAATTCGTCTCTTAACCCCCTGGAGAAATATACAAATTCTCTAGGATTGCTGAACAATGTCCTGGTTATGTGATACGGCTAAAATGAGTCATGTGGAATGTAAGAAATCATCTAACCCCTTCATATAGACAAGTTTATTTTAGCCAAAGGCTCAAGCAAGCATGAACTCAATTTAGGTCAATCTACACATAGTACCTTCAGGGTAACATTAACTCATTTTACACTGACCTGATTGAGTTTACATCCACCAGACCTTCAAAAATCGCAACGTTCTCATACATAAAAGAGAGTCACACTGCACACTTTTTTGATTCATTATGACTCAGTGGATTATGTAAGGTGATTATGTAAGGTAATTAATCTTAAATAAAATTGTAAATCTTTCCCTTCAGGTTTTTAAAAAGCCATGTAGGTGGTATTTCTGTAATTTTTAACCCATTGGAATGTCTGCCATATTAAGCCTACTGTTTCATCTTTGATACATGAATTTTGAAAAGCCTCTAAATTAATGATCAAAACAATGCTGCAAAATCTACTACATTCTGCCATCTGATTCATAGTTCATACTTTTAAGTAAGAAAAATGCATTTTAGTATTATTCTACACATTTCATCTTTCTTTTTGCTATGACGTGTTATATAAAGTGCATTTTATTTGTAACTCTCTCAGTGTCAATCATCATGGTATTGCATTTTAATTAAAACTACTGAGCCTCGATCATACAACTTAGCATTTAAATATTACTATCTTACGAAGAGATATTATTGTGAGTGACAACTGCTGATATTTATATGAATGTTATTTAAGTAGTTATTATATCACACTATACAATTCTATCACTTTGATTTAATGCGAATTTTATTTTAGGCCATATACATGACAACATCTGCATCAAATTGCATATTTTGTGGGCCTCTGATTAACAATGAGGCGTATGAGCTCCATATGTCACTGTATTAAAACCTGATGTATTATAATTTATGAGACAAAACACAAAGGCAAACTTGAAAGGTATTTTTTTTTTTAACAGTGATTTCATATGATAAGCTTAAAGTGAAACTCACTAGAGATGTCAAAGGCTGTTACATTGTCTTCAAAAGGAATCAAAGTGATGCAGAGACAGGATCATTAACAAGTGACTGAGGACAATAGTTCACAAGGAGGCTCGATGGGTTTCAGTGGTTCTGGACGCATTAAAAGTGTATCTGTTAAGTAATTAGCAATTCATATGTGTGTGTGAGAGAGAAAGAGAATTGGGTGGGGTTAAAATCTAAATAAAATAATGAAAACCTGTATGGTTCATAATCGAGAATATCTTACCTTTATATGTTAGCAAGCACGCTTATGAATTATCAGAATAGATTAATGTCTCTGCCTCACCCTAGTGGACAGTCATCAGCACTACAGTTATCGTAACACGCTCTGTAGTGTCGAAAAACGTTGCAAAAACTAAACAGGCAAATATGAAAACGTGGTTTGTGTATCTGCTCCACAAGAGTAAGAGAAGTTGACTCGTTAACAGTAGTAGATTTGTTGAAAATTAGTTGTTTAAAGTCAAGTGTGTTCAGCTTACTGTATAAAGCGTCTGTGTTATTTTAATCATGGCACTTTACGTGAAAGCGGCAGAGATTCTTGAGAAAGTGGAGCAGAAAAAGGGTGCAGTGAAAACTCTGGTTTATGAGAGTAAATTCCAAGTAAGTGTTGATATGTGTACCTCAGGCATCTATAATTAAATCGCATGCGGTGTAACTGTGTGTTTACATAATAAATATGGCTTAATTTTTAATTTTAAGTGGCGTAAATTTAAATGATATGTTTTACAAATGATATGTACCTTATTTTCTTCACACGTGTCTCATAATTCACATTAATCGAGCAAACTGTTGTCTTCCTGGTAACCAAGCACACTTTTTTGTGATAAAACTGTCTGGAGAAATAGTTGGTCGAGTGGAAATGACGTCACGACAGTCGTACTTTTTGTTAAGAAAAATTTAATAAAATGTCAATGTTTTTGATTGTTTCACTCCCCCTGACTGTAGACTGTCGTGTCTTCAAAAAATAAATCTTTTTTTGTTTTTTATGATAGACATCTCACTAATTAAAACTTGTTTGAAATGTTGTTTTGGTCTGTTCATCAGAATATCAAGCAGCTCTTTGCCCTTGTGTGTGAGACACAGAAATACTCTTCAGTTCTGCTGGAGATCATCAATAGCACCAAGCTCCTGAAAGAAACAAAACTGAGGATCCATGTAGCTAAGGTAGACCGCTGTGCTCTAGTCCTCACCTGTTAAAGCCCGTGTCTGTGTATGTGTCTGACGTGTGTCATTGTGTGAAACACAGGTGCTGGTGTATGACCTGCTCATCGGTCATGGGGTCAAATGTGGAGGTACCTGGAAGACGATGATGCTGAAGCATCGCTCCAGACTACAAGCTGCCCTGGCAAGAATCAAAATTAAGAGAAAAGTCAGTCGAAATCAAGACCTGCTGCCCTCCAGTTTCCAGCAGACTCAGGGTAATGTAGACATCAATTCTTTGTATATTGCATGTTATACTTATAATAACAGTTATTCTGAATTGAAACAACTATATATAATATAATAGTAATGCATATAGATAGATAGGCTTAGATATCTAGACCACTGCATATTCTGCTATTGGAGAAGTTGTTTTTTTGTTGTTGTGTGTCTACAGATGATGTGATTCCTCGCTATGTGAGAGTGAACACGCTCAAAACCACTCTTGAGGATGTCATTGACTATTTAAAACGAGAGGGATTTTCATATCAAGGAATGGCAAGTGGGTAAGTCGTTCTCTGTATGTCAGTTCATTAATTCAATAAATTTCTCCAGCGTCCAGTTTTAGAACGTTATGATGGAAAGTAAATGATGTTGCTTGAACCATTTCTTTAACCTTTCCAGTGAGAGCTATTTTGAACCGTTATTTCCCATTTCATAATCCCAGGCTCGAGGATCTCGATCGTCTCACTGGGAAGACATTTCTGTGTGATCTTCATCTCCAAGATCTTCTAGTTTTCAGTGCAAAAACGGTCTTTCATGATCACTTCCTTTACAAAGCAGGACACATTATATTGCAGGACAAGGTAGAATATGATACTACACCTACCTACAGTTTGCAAAACATGAAATCAGACAAATCTCATGTTGTTTCGCTCTCTGTTTGTGTTAAATGTTTCTGTAGGCCAGCTGTCTTCCTGCTTTCCTCCTAAACCCTCAGGTTGGCAGCCACGTCATTGATGCTTGTGCTGCTCCAGGGAACAAAACCAGCCATCTAGCTGCCATAATGAAAAATAAAGGGTACGGTATTTGAATTCATATCTGATACTGAAGAATAAGGGTCTGGACATAAATATAAAAAATGTGTGTGTATATTTTTATATTTTAATATAAATAAATTATTTCTAATTTATTAATATGTACATATATGTGTGTGTTTATGTGTGAATATATGCATTTTTGTATGCATGTGCGTGTGTATATGAATTCATTATAAACAAATTAAGAAATTAAGGTTAATTAATATATATTAAGGAATATATGTATATATTATCAGATCGATGTATTCCTAAAATATATGTGTGTGTGTATATATATATATATATTTATGTGTGTGAATTATATATATATATATATATATATATATATATATATATATACACACACATACATAAGATTCATTCATTAAAATATTAATCTGAATTTATATGTATGCATACACAAAATGCATGTGTATATGTAATTTTAATCTGAATATATTTACTTTTTGTTAATACATTTTATGTATATACACACACACACACACACACTAATATATACATCCGTACAATATACATATATTTTAATTCCATAATATATTTTGTACTTTAATTTATTAATTTGATTAAATGTACAACAGGAAATTGTTTGCATTTGATCTTGATGCAAAACGTCTGTCCACCATGAGCACTCTTCTCCTTCGTGCCGGGGTCACATGTCATCAGCTGGCCAATCAGGATTTTCTGAAAGTAGATCCACAGAGCTCAGTGTACAAGGAAGTCAAGTATATCCTTCTGGACCCCTCCTGCAGTGGATCAGGTTAGTAGTGTGTATAAAGGAATAATTGCATCAGCAGTACTTTTAGATTTGGCCGTTTAGACGTGTGCTTGTCTGTCTCAGGGATGGTTTGTCTGCGGGATGAGGTCTCAGAGCCACAGGATGAGGGGCGTCTGCAGGCGCTGGCTACATTTCAGCTGCGCTGTCTCAACCACGCGCTGCAGTTCCCTCAGGTACAGCGTGTCGTCTATTCCACCTGCTCCATTCACTCACAGGAGAACGAGGAGGTTGTGTCGGCTGGCTTACAGCAGAATCCTGCATTCAGGTCAGAAACTCGTTTCAGATTTGTTTCACAGTAAAAGGACATCATTTGAAACTTTTTTTTTTTTTGGCTTGTAGGCTAGTTAATCTTCTTCCAAACTGGCCAGAGAGGGGTCATGAGCCTTTCACCGAGTGCCTTCGTGCCAGCACAGCAAAAACACGCACTCATGGCTTCTTTGTGGCTATGCTGGAGAGACGCCCCCCACAGAAGGATCAACAGAACCTAGTCATGTAAGTCTGATGACTGCTACTATGTGTGTTATACATCTCAAAGAAACCTGTGATACGCTACTTAAGGAAAAAAAGAATAGAGATGTATTTGCCATCATCAGCATCTAAAACGTAGTTCATATTTCACCTAGTTATTAAAAGAAAAATACTTTGCATGAAGAAAAATACATTTTAGATATGTTAAGATGCAAAATGTTTTCAATTATATCAGCATACATTTAATGCAGTATTATCATGACAATGAATAAGTACATCATTGTTAAAAAGCTTTTTTCTTCGATCATAAATACATTAAAATTGCAGTATTGTGAAATATTTATGAATTTTCACCATCGCTACTCCAGTCTCACATGATCCTTCAAGAAACATTTCTGATTATCACTGTTGGAAACGGTTCTTAATTTCATTTTGCCATTTTTTTTTTTATATATAATATCAGATTTTTTTTCTAAGTTAACATGGTTTTATTATCGTCACAGCACAACACTGCAGTCTGGTGGTGAGGAAAAGCAGGACACACATCAATCTGATCCATCTGAAGAGGAACAAGAGAACATGGAGACCGCAGAAGAACAATCAACAAATCCAGTCTCAAAGAAGAAAAGGAGGAGGAACAGAAAGAAGCAGAAAAAGCAAGAATCCTGAAGTTCTAGAGGACTTGAAAATCATGTCTCCTCTGCTGTATTCCCACTGAAAAACTGACTCCTGCTTTTATTAAACTGTGAGGAATGATATAGTTGAGTCAGATCTCAGATTTTAATTTCGAAATGTGTAAATTATTTGTCATGAAGAGCCACAGCAAGTCAACTTTACATTTTATTGGAAACCAGCATGTCATTATCAGAGCATTTATGCAGACACAACACAATCTGTGTGCCGCTTCATTCAGATCTCCATTCACGCACAAACTAAGCATTCACTAACAGCAACGTTTGAAAATCATACAACTAGGTACAACTGCTCTCAAACATTCACAGCTTGAGAAATCCGGCTCTCATCTCATTTTCTCAACAGTCTACACGTCTCGCTTGTATTTGGTACGGCTTTCTAATAAACCGAAAGCCTGGGCTCATGCCTCCTTGCATCAGTCTGGGCATGAGGATACTTCAAAAATGTGATGAATTACAAAATGTTAAGACCCACATGAGAAAATCCATGCAAAGGGGGACTAAGATGGCTACATCATTGTAAAAACAACTGCGGTCCCCAATTCAGTGGATTTTTCAGGGTAAACCAAATAAAAATACAATACACCTCTAAAATGAATGGTGTTTTTGTGCTTCCATATGTGTGCATTGAAATACTAATTAAATCCAGTGTTTTGTGGATATACAACATCGTATATTGACAAAAACAAATATTAGACAGCTCTGTCACGTAACAGACCTGAGAACATGTTAAGACTTCAAATCTTCAGGTATCGGAGGTCTACATAATGTGTTGACTGCATTTCCCAACATCCCAAGACATGCCTTTTCAATCTTAGCTTGACTATTCACTAAATCTTATTTTAAAACATCACAAGCATGCGCAACCCATAGATTTCATACAAAACTCCAGTAATGGCTTTCATGCACATTTAAAAAAAGAAAGAACGAAAAGGAAAATGTAAATAATAAATAGCATGTAAGCCTCTCTAGGTTAAATCAAATCTAAATGAGCAAAATTATTTTAAACCAACATTCATCAATGCAAATGCCGCATTCTCTATACTCCTGAAATTCACACATTTTGGGGGCACTTTAGAGTTATTTTTTGCACTTATTTAATTTGATCACTCAGTCAAATGTTTCCAAACACAAAGTATGCACTTCTACCGAGTTTGAAATTGGACTCTTTAGTCAGTAATCAAAAATAACTGGAGTTGAGATCATATTCTCTAGAAACACATTATTATGAAAGAACAAGCATCCATTTCTCAAGAGTACAAATCTGACATCATCCGTAATATGTAACCAGAAGCAAAACACACTAAGGCACACAGAGCAATGAATGAGTAAAAAAAAAAATCCAGTGCCTGAAAGTCAAATAAACAAACACTGATGGCAGATGCAATGGGTATAGAAATGTGGTTTTGCCTACATGTTTGCGTTAAGTGCTGACTGTATAATTTTAGATCGAATGAGGCAGACTGCAGTAAATCATCTCAGCTAGGACACAGGTGCACATTTAAAATGGAGAGGTAGTAAAACAGGGCATGGTGTGTCACACTAAAAACATCAGCTTTGGTTTTAGACAGATATCCAATGTATGATAAACAGATACATAAACAGTGCTTCTCTTAAAAGAATGTGAAGAAAAAGCTATGTAAAATTTGATGGTTTATTATATAAAAAAAAAAAAAAACTAAATGAAACGGGAAACATTCACGTTTTGAAGGCTTAACAAAAATAAATACAAATTCTACTAAGCATGATGAAAAAGAATGACAAATCTACACTTACTGCAAAAAAAGAAAAAAAAATGTATTAACCGGATCTAAAAAAAGAGGGCATTTGACTACTCCAACAAAAGAGTCAAAATTAACAGGCCTGGACTGAATTTATGTGTGAGTCCAGATTTGAAAGTCTCTTTTTCTTTCAAGTATAATTCAACTCCCATTTGCCATCCATCCCCGACCCCAGACGCCCTCATCAGACATTTACAGACTCCAATAGTGAGGTTGTGGTGAGTTTCGGTGGGCGCAGCCAACAGCAGAGACGGGCTGCCCGGTACTCTAAAATCAACACCCCATGAGCCTCGATCCTAGACGCCTGACCAGCCCTGACAGTAACCCTGTAGGGTTGTAGAGATGAGGTCTGACTGAGAGCCTTGTTGTGTTTGGACCAGCAGCAGTAGCAGCGGTGTCTGGGGCAGGTGGGACAGCCGGAAGAGTGGTTGCAGAGTCCAGATGACCATAATGACAGGGACAGGACTCACATCAGCCACATTACTTCTTTCTTGGGTGCTGTCTGCGTGCTTGTAATCGTCGAGGCGCAGTGGCCTTGGAGCCTGTTCCAATAGAGAAGGTGGCTGGTGAAACACCTAAAAGGATTAAAACATTTATAAGATGGGGAGAATTATTTTGCAATATTTAAAAAAAACTAGAAGTGACTGTATTTTACCAAATGGTGAGGCACCCATTGCTCCAAATCCTGGGGTTCCAGGACTGCCGAATGGCACTGACATTCCTGCAGAGGCCTGGCCAAAAGCAGGAGTTGATGTTCCTAAGACAACACAGGACAGACAAGGAGAATGTAAGAGGACTGCTTTACTGATTTCCCACATTTTTATAAGAATGTATCTTTGACGGGAACCAACCATCTTCAAAAAAAGTTATTATCTTATAAAGTAGCATGCATGAGCACAGCTTTGCTTTCTATGCCACTGTTACCAGTAGGGTGACGAGACGTCCCGAAATCTAAACTGTTGCCCCGACTCCCGAATCTGGCCCGTGAATGAATTGTCCCAAAAATGATACTAAAGCAAAATCTTGAGTAGTTATTGTCTGATAAACATTAAAAACTGTCTGCGGAGGTGGAGTCATCTTTTTTCTAAGTTCTAAAAAAATACCGTAGGCAGCTAGGCACGAATTTAGATATTCATTTATCTAATGAATCTATATGCACAAAGACAATACAACCTTTTTTTCCCCTTTTTGTTTTAAAGCTTGATGAAGAGAGCGCAAGTTTCTGTAGCTGCGAGGAGGACAGTGATGTACGCGTACAGGAGTGATTGACAGTTCGCGGCACTGTGTACAAAAAAAGAATACTCCGCTACACAATTAGTTATTTTCGTTTAAGCTAAATTAGTGTTACAGAAAGGTCTAACTTACACACTGTTACAACAGTCATTGTTTTTTTTTTTACAATGACTTGAGTTCATGATTTTACTGTTGTTGTTTTTGTGGCAGACTAAAGACTAATGACAGACGGTTGATCTTTGAATAAAAATGTGTTTAGTTAAGGTTTGAAATTCATTATCTTTTATTATAGGCTACGCAGTAGAATATCAAAGAAGCCACCCGTCCCGTCACCCAAGACTGCAGACATCATCAGAATAGTTCAAAAAGTGCAGAAAAATTGGCTCTGGCAGCATTATTATATTCTAGATCATAACCTCTGGCAGGCACAAATCAGGAACACAAAGGGCAAGTTACTGCTAATTTTGAACACAAATTCACCGTACATGTTTTTGCACGTTTGACAAAATCTGGTAATACAAGTAACTGCTGGGTGGAGCATCTGTGGGAGGAAAAGGGAGTAAATGCCACCCAATAATCAGGATGAAAACAAACTGGTACAGGAACTGCAGTTACACACTGGTTTTGTCATGTATTCAAACAGAAAATATGAAGCAAGTGTAAATAACCACACTATTTGATTGCAAAATAGCAATGATTGTGTAGTTTATTAGTGTAGTTTTACCTGTCTGGTTTACTTACTTATTAAATCTGTTAAGTTTAAAAACTAATTCACAAAATAATTGCGCATATATATATATATATATATATAAAATCTTTTATACATAGTTCTATGTATATTTCACACACACACACACACACACGTGGTTGATAATATGAACCAATATTATTTGTATTTACAATATTTTTTTTTCATAGGCAGTGCTGATATGTGAGAGCACATACACATCATCATCCACTATAATAGATCAACATCAAATAGAACCTTCCTGACCTTTCTCAATATAAACAAACTTACCAAAAGCAGGCTTGTTATCAGGGTTACTGGCTCCAAAGGAAAATCCTTGCGTATGAGCTGCAGGCGCAGGGGTTCCAAACGGTGCTGCTGAGAGCGAAGCCCCAAAGTTAAACCCTCCAGAAGCAGGAGGCGCCGGAGTACTCGGAGCAGCGTTCTGAGTGGCTGTTGATGCCCCTCCAAAGGTGAATGTAGGAGCCGGGGCTGGGAGAGGAGCCACAGTCTGTGTGGAGGCACCAAAGGCAGGAGCCGCAGAAGGGGTTGTGGTGTTTCCAAAAGAGAAGCCAGCTCCACCAAATGTAGGCTGACTGGTAGTCCCAAACGCAGGTGCTGCTGTGCTGGCAGCGGCTCCAAACATGAATGTTGATGTTCCACTACTTCCACCGCCGGCCCCAAACGTGAAAGGCTTTGAAGCAGCGGGGGTCTGCTGTGTGGATGCTGGGAAGGTTGACGGTGCAGTGAAGGTTGAGCTCCCGAAAGTGGTTTGCTTTGTGGGCGTCTCTGAGGATGTAGTGGTACTGCTGGTCATGCCAAACCCACCAAACGGAGTGGATGTGGAGTTCTGGTTTGCCGAAAGCTGGCCAAATGTGAACGTGCTTTGGGCCTGTGGGGCGGGTGCAGGTTTTGCTGCTCCAAACTGAAAAGCAGAGGTGGTGCCACTAACATTAACAGTGTTGGTGTTTAGCGTAGGAGCAGCCGTCGCAGTCAGTGTGGCTCCAAATTGGAACGTGGCATTTGTTGCAGGAGTGGATGTGGCTGTTGCGGTCCAGCTTCCAATCAGAGACTGGGAAGAAGTTTGTGTGGTTGGGGCGGGAGATGATGTGGACCCCATCGATGACTGGGTACTGGTTAATCCACCAAATAACATCCCACTGTTCTGTGAAACTGGAGCAGCAGGGGTTGATGTTGTTGGTGTCTGCCCAAAGGAACTAATGCCACCTCCTGTGCCAAATAAAGGCTTGAAGGTGGGCTGGGTGGGTTTGACCTCTGCTGAGGAAGCAGGCGTGGTGCTTGCTGCCCCGAAAATGGGCTTAAATCCAGATGACAGGGAACTGCTAATGCTATTGACTGATGCAACTGTGGTCGTAGGTGCAGCAACTGTGGATTTAGGAGGCTTAGGTTCAGGAGTGGCCACAGGATTAATCGAACTGAACAGGCTGCCTCCTCCACCAAGGGCTGGCTTGCTGGATGTGGGTTGAAGAGGTTGGGACAGGATCTGAGCAAATGCAGAGGGCATGGAAGTGGCTGGCTTGGAGGCAAGTGTTGATATGAAGGATTGGGTAGAGAATGAGGGCTGCAGAGTGGCAAGGCCCGACTCAGATTTGACAACTCCACTGCTCGGGTTTGTGGGGGCAAAAGCAGTTGTAGAAAGACTGGACGCAGACACTGCTGGTGCTGTATAGAGTGACAAAGACATACAAGGTCATGTTAAAATGAATGGCTCAAGGACCCAAAAGAAATACATAAATCGTAAAAAAAAAAAAAAAAAATGTAAATAAACAATGTTTTAAACAAGTGCTGTTCTTTTGAACGGTCTACTCTACAAACAGTCCTGAAGAAAAAAAAATGTACCCCAAATCTGTAAAACCAGTGGAAAATAATTTCTACATACCTGCAGTGGTAGTGCCCATTAGAGTGGGAGCATTGAGAAGCGGATTATTCTTCATGTTTTTCAGGGACTCCAGGAGAGGGTTTGAGATGCTTGTAGATGGAGCAGTTGGAGCAGCTGGTGTGGTAGAGATGGAGGGGGCTGAGGTGAGAGTGAGGGGTGCAGTGATAGTGAGGTCGATAGTTGGAGCGGGAGTTGTAGTAGTGGCTGGTGAGGTCACAGGCACAGGTGTGGAGAGAGATATCAGAGAGGGCGCAGCGCTCACGGCAGGTGTAGTCCCAGATGAAGACGTTGGAGCTGGCTGAGAGAACAGGGTTAAAGAGGGAGCCGGAGTCGGAGTGGGTTCAGAAGATGGAGGAGGGATCTCTGGCTCTGGAAGAAATCATAAATGTAACAGAATTAGCTGCAAGCATTTCATTGTATTTATAGCCGATCCAGGCAAGAGTGAAGAGAACATACCAGGCTCCTCCAGGACCTTCTGTATCTGGCTGAGAGCGGCTTTCTTCTCCATATCTAGATCTTTCACTGTGATCGTATAGCCAAGTTCAGGAGGTGGTGGCTGCAGACACAATGACACAGTGATGAATATCCACTATGCAAATGTCTGGTGGAAATGGGTATCAATAGCAGCTTCGTTACTTACCAAAGAAATCTGATCTCCTCTGTTTGTGGTCACCAGCTGGATTTTGCGCTTACGTTTGCCACTGCCACCTCCAGAGTCAGATGTCGTTCTTGATGCAACATGTGCCTCAGATTTTGGAGTAGGTTTAGCTGGTAGAAATAAACCCAAAATTAATTTCTTTTTTTTTAGCATTCCTTGTGCAAAACATTTACCCCTGGTTTCACAGTCAAGGCTTAAACCTAGTCCCAGACTAAAATGCATGTCTAGGCTGTTTTACCTGAAAGAAACTTTCAGGTAAACTTTCATTTTTCGATGAACTAACTCTTTAAAATAGGTCAGTGCCATTACTTTGTCTCAAGATGCACACAAATAATGTTATTTTCTAAGGGACATTTATAAAAGATATTTAAATGTTCTAATTAAACCTGGCTTAACCTAAAGCCCTGTCTTTAAAACCATGCCATAATCTTTCATTAATACCATGAATCAATACTATATTATATAAAGTTACAATAAATTAGATATTAAATCAAAAATGCATAATATAACATGTTTCCTCACTAGTAGCAGGTGCAGGGTCAGCTGCCACCTTATCCATTTTCACAAAGGAAGTAGAACTTGGTGAGGTAGCATCTTCCTCCCTACAGCACACAAAACATGAACAGATTAAAATAAGAATGTTTTGAGCAAACCCTTTACAATAATGAGCAATTATGTGTTCATCTGACATCGATTATACATTTTACAGCTGTGTTTACTCAATAGGCACAATACAACAGAATGAAACCTAAGTCTTTAGATGCACTTTACTGAAATAAACTTTTAGCCCAGCCTGCTCTATTGCAGTGACAGTAAATACGACAAAAAAAAAATCAGCCTTGATGAACAAATCTTATTAAGGTTTATCAAACTCCAATGAATGGTGGTGTACATTTAAAGATTCCTACCTTGCTTTCTTAGCAGCTCGCTCTGGAGTCTGACACCGAGAACCTCCTGGGCTTGTGAAAGGAGAAAGACTGAGACTGGATGCTGCTCTTCTCTGGAAATACAAAATTTAAGAATTGAGTCAATGAAAGCAAAACAGTACAAAAAAAATAATAAAGTAAAGCAATCATCAATATGCTCAGTAACTACCAATTTGAATAATTTCTCATTACATTTCCTCAGTTTGCAACACTATGAGAAAAGGGTCAAATGAAATACCTGTGGATAACCCTGTGAAGAACTGTAAGAACTCCGAATGGGATTTCGGATAGATCCAGGCACCCCACTGGGAACAGGAGCACCACTTACAGAGCTGATAGAGGAGGTTCGAGAACGCTTCATAATGGACTCTTCATTGAGAGAAGAGTTCATCCCTCTCTTCAAACTACCTGGTCTGAGGAGGAGAGGAAATGTAATAAGAGATAATGTGATAAAAACCCAATGTTTAACATACGTAGAGGCAGATTTTACAATGGAAGGTGTATGGTCACCCACTTTGGCACAAGCTGAGATGGAGCTCCATTTGCAAGAAGTGGCTCAAACGCTGACTGAGAGCTTCCGCTGCTGTCATGTCGCCTAATGAGAACAAGACAATTATTTGGTGACACTACAAAAACCAAGAGCAAATCCTTTAAGTTCTACACACCATGGAAAGTTACAACCTAACAAACTCGGAGGATAAGATTGTGTGACGACTTTCATTTGGTCACTTTCTGCCCATCACATACCTCCTTTTGCTCTTCTGACCAGAAGAAGCACTCCTGTCCTCCTCATCAACCTCCCTCTTCCTGCTTTCTCGGAGCACGCTCAGAACAGCTTCTCTGGAGCAGGGGTCTGTCTGGGTTCCAATAACTGGAGATTTGACTGCTTCAGGGGAATTCACGTGATTGAAGCTAGAATCAATACAGCATTTACAAATTAGCAAAGCAGATTTCTCTCGACAATGCCCTCCAATTTAATCCTGCAGTAACTGTGGCATCTATAGACAAGGTATTAGGAGAGAAATAATCCCAAACAGGATTTAATGACACTACAGACAAATACAAAAGCTATTTTAATGCTAGTATACTTCATTCAATCTACAGAATTTAAAGCAACTTACAATGATGATCGAGTGGGGTCTGGTCTGGCAATCTTCACCGTGACCAGACTGTGAACAGCAGGTGAATTGCGTTGGGTGAGGACATTCTTCTTACGCAAACCATCCCAGTTTCCAGGTGGAATCACTCCAATGGAGGACGTCCCCGTCTGCTGAAGGGGATAATGTCTTTGGGGGGTGATGGTGAACCGACTTGCAGTGCCCACAGTGTCCCTAATGGCATTGAAACATCAACAGGTAAGTGCTTCAAAAAAGCTTTAATCAAAAACACCTTCACAAAAAATAATAATAAATCTTGCTAATGATATGGTTTTAAAGATTTTAAAATATCAAAACAAGCTTCCTATGCTTGCTCACCATTTATTTGATAAAAAATTTAGTTAATTAAATTAATAGTATATTTCTAAATTTAGAGCTCAAATATCCTTATTATCAATATCAAATACAGTTGATCTGCTTAGTATTGTTTTTCATGGAAACCATGATCGCCTATTTATTTTTTACATATTAGAATGATTAGGTGAAACTGAAAATTCAGCTTTGCCATTACAGGAATAAATGTTTAATTAAGGTCTATATTACTATTTTTTTTTTTATATTCAAACAAATAACTTTTACATTCAAACTGAAAAAAGGGTTACTTTTAACTGTTATATCTCCCAGCAATACTGTACTTTTGATGCAATAATTCAGCCTTGGTAAGCATAATACACTTATTTCAAAGAAAGAAATGCGGGAAAAAAACACCTTCTAAAAATCAAATTTTTGCTTCTCTTATGTCAGTCATTCATATAGCTATAGAACAACATGAAACAAGATTGCCCCAAAAAAACATAGGCTGAAAAGTAAAATAATACAAAAAAATCCATAATAAAACTAATGAAGTGTTACAAAAAATTAAACGGAAATACTAAATTTCAAGACTTAATGTATAAACAAACTATGAAAAAATACCTTGACTCAAGAAAACCAAATTAATTGGGTTTTCAATTCAACATATTAGAAGACAAGGATGTTGGCGACGCAAGTGCGAGCAGAGCTGTCACAATGCTGTTTCATATTAAGTGGAAAGCCCTACACGTGAACCGGTGTAGGAGGAGCAGTGCGCCTGACAAGCTCCAGGAACTCCCACATTTTCAAATCGTGGAGGGAATACTGGGACAACTTGCATGTTAGAACAAACGAGAATGCCAAACGTGTAAAAACACGATCCTGATAGACGTTAAATGTTTTATTAGAGCATAAACAGAATAATCTCTAATACATTCCTATTAAAACACGTGAGCTTAAACAGAGAAAGCGACAAGACAAAGCATTTGGTGTTTACCCGAATGACAGTCTTCTGTTAGGGGTGTGCACAGCATGATTCGGTCGGGCGAGTCTCTCCCGGAGCTGATCTCTGGGGCGCATGAAAGCCCCCGAGCCTGCAGCGGACCTCACCGCTGCGGAGGGGCTTTCTTCAGTCTTGGCGAGGTAACTTCCCATGAGTATATCCCGAGGGCTGAACACCGAGTCACTGAGCGTGTGGTCTCTTTTATGATATGAGCCCGCAAAGTGTCTATCGCTGGGTGACACGAAAGAATTACTAGCATCACTTTTACGTAACTTGTTTCTGTTGGCGGCCGGGACTCCACTTAAAGTCTTGCCCGGTAACCAGCGCAGCAGAGCCGACGGGACGCTCAGTCCACGGCGAGGATTGAGGCCTAGTCTCTCGAAGAGCTGCAGCTCCTCCGCTTTATGAAAATAAACTACAGAAGACACGACACAGATAAAAAGTATGTACAAATAAGCTGGTATGTAGCTCAAAACAAGTAAAAGGAGGAATAAAGAGAACACCGCAGCAGAGAAAACGACTAGCCGCCGTTTATCTTCAGGAGACATGGCAGCACCGCGCCGCCGAGGGAAGATATCCCATAATTCCCCGCGCCCGCGCGCGTTGTTTACGTCTCGATGATGTTGGCGACTGCACGCTTGCGGATTAGATTGATTACAGTGTTTTACCGCCCACTAGCGTTGAACTATGAAAGCAACAATAGCATTTCTGTTTGTATTACATATTTAATAGCGGCAGAAAAACCAAGCATTCACTATATTATGTTTTGTTATTACTCACAATTTTAACCCCTGAGAAAAAAATGAAAATCATACACACATATATAGAGAGATCATCAAATAGAATAGAATAGAATGAATAATAGAATAGAATCAGCATGTACGAATGATTTCAGCGACACTGAAGCCTGGAGAAATGATGCTGAACATTCAGCTTTACCATCGCAGGAAAAAATAGCATTTGAAAAATATATTTAAAAATATAAATAGTAAGTAGTAATATTTCACAATATTACTGTCATTATATATATATATAGAGAGAGAGAGAGAGAGAGAGAGAGAGAGAGAGAGAGATCTCAGATTACTGACCTCTTTCCAGTACACTTGCATTTGTTCTTCTTTACATTTGATTTGTACTTAGATTCTTCTGATATGTGAATTGATGAATGAAAGCATTTTACTTTATTTTATAGTTTTATTGTATACGTGTAGCAGTGTGACTGAAGTCACATACCGTTTCTTCCTCTTATAATTCAGTGGCAACTAGATGGCGCAAATCGATTAAAATACAACCTCAGGCTACATTTTACGTGAACAGTTTTTAGTTTCGCAGACCATTTTATCGAAAGACAATTAGGAAAAAAAAACAATTAATAATTGTTCAAGCTATACTTAATTTACATATCGACCAGAATAGTACAAATTAGAACAAATTAGAAGTAAGGACATGAAACAGTAAGAAGTAAAGAAAAATGTAATAAAAATAATAAAGGAAGAAAAAAAGTTGATACGTTGGAAGCATAGACACATTAGGTCATAAAACACCACATGTTCGCTGTGAACTAATCCATTCAATAGTGGGATAGTTACATTTACAAATTAAATATATAAACAAAGCATTTCCTTAGAAATTCACTCTGTTTCACGAATTGAGACTGCTCAAATACATCCAAGCTAGGCTTGATATCAGACTTAGCGCATTAGCTATAATGTTTGGTAACCACGTGTTGGCGCCTTCTGTTAACCCCTAAATGTTTTATTTTTGGACATGTATCACACCCTAGTTAAACAATTCTATTCTTTTCCCCTGGAATGTTGTATAAATATAATTGTATATAAATATATATCTCCAGTAACATCACTGTACCTACTATTTTGGAAGGGGAGTAGCATTACCTTTCTACTTTAGACAATGTCAATTGCTAATCAATGTTTATCTTTAACATGAGCGTTATATAAGATTCTTAAATAACTTATACATAGACATATAACATAGTAACAAACCCAACAAACTTTACAATAAACCCCAAATGTGTTTGAAAATCCAAATTAGATTCTCTCAGATGACTTGGGAAAGTGATGCACCTGTCAGGGTCTTAATTTACAGAGGCCTTTCTCAACTCATGGCACCTTGTTGCCACTGCAGATTAAAAAGTGCATGGGTAACGTCTGCACTGCAGGTGGTCCGTTGTTGATATCAGCTTAGCATTTGAATAAGCGGCACAGCGTTAACCCAGCTGCTCCAACATTTTAAAAGGGCAGGTGTGTTACCCAAAGCCTTAAAATACTCATTTTCATTCAGCATGCTTCAGCCTTTTGTTTCGGACAGTGCTTGGGTGGCTGTTTGCCAGGAGGAGGGTCTGAATCTATTGCTCTGAACGCTTTTATCATGCATGTATACACACACTCACACACAGATTGGCCAGGGTTCATTCAGGCACCCCCTTGCTTCTCTTCATTGGCCTTATTCTGTTATGAGCTGAGTGCAGATGGTGCAGACCTTCTGCTGGTCTAATGGTTTTAACCTGGCCGGGCTCAGATTAATGGCCCTGCTTGAACCAGGAAGTGCTAAAGCCAATTACATCCTGAAAATCATCCCCCTTCTGCAAATCTGCATCAGACACACATGCCTCCCCCTTTAATCTCATTGTGAGGTGCTATTTACTCAAATACGCTCATCCTCTTGATCCTCCATTGTTGATGGCCAAATATTTTTTTGTTACTATTTTGAGGGGAATCTAGTCAGTGAAAGAGAGAGAGAAAGAGAGCAAAGGAAAAGTCTTTTATTTTTCATGTAGCTAATTTCCTGAATCAGACAAGTTTTGGCCTTGTTACTAACATCAACCTTCTTCCCGGTCCCCCTCCCAAACCATCTGCTGCTGTGAGGGCAGCATAATTACCCCAAACAAGCCCCTTCCCCCTGGACAAAAGCCTCTGGGTTTCCTGATTAGATGTACCCCACCACATATGATTGTGTGTTACTCTCCTTGCCTCAGACAAGGAAAGACAAATTATATTTGGGTTAGACCTAGAGAGCAATACAGCATTTTCAGTGCTAAGTTATAGTTTTAATGAGCAGGAAGCACAACTATTTTACCTGACTTTCTATACCGGACTTACTTCTATCTGTATGTGTGTGTGTGTGTGTGTGTGTGTAATTTTCAAGTACACAGTGTCTTGGTAACATGTTACATTAACATTTGATGGCCACAAGGCTTCCGAATACCTTTCTTCATATTTTGAACAATATATATATTATTATCTATTGTGATCTGTTTCGCTTGAAAGGTTCTATCTTTTTATTTTAAAAAAATGACCAGATAAGTGGCCCAAAACTTTATTTGGGACCCCCAATGTATCCCCACTAATAATGAATTGTATTATGAAGTGGTCTGGACTGTTTAAAAGAGAGTTTCGGTCTTACGACTCACTGTTTTGACCAAATAATGAGATAAATGGAAATTCCATTCCAAATAAAATTCCATACATTTTATAATTTATTGTGAAATAGTTATTGTTTCTAGTTTGCATAGTCAATGGGATTCACATGCAGATTCACTGGTGATCTCTTTATCTGCAGCAGAGAGGCTTGATAATATTGCAGCAGGAAACACTGAGCTGTGTTTGTACACAGTTCAGAAATAATCCAAGTCCAAGAAATCACACACATGCACACGTGCACACCACAGTCTGAGATGAGGCCAGTGGGTGAATAAATCTATATAATCTGAAACCAGTGCAGAGATTACAGTATCTCTAATCCAAATACTTTTATTGGGAACAGTTTCTCATATGCATCAGATTTAAAAAAAAGAGTGTTGAGGATAGATTTTGACATTTAAATGCATGAGTTCATGATTTGTATGTATAAATCTTTTTTTAGTGCAACTTCATGCAACATATAATGTCATCTAATCTTAGGGTTTTGCTCTATATTGGCTTTGGTGGTTTGCTTGGGTTAGATTGTATATTTTCTGTACAGAGGAGCTGTCTCTGTGTCTCTCCTCATCATTCTCTCTATCACATAGACACTCACTCACTCTGTCCGGGATGGATATCGCAATTATTTTTAGACACAGTGGGTTTGGCCAGCAAGAAGCTTAGTATATACATCATGTGGTTGAGGCAGGCAGCTTTGAGGAGAAGTCGAGAGACACAGAAAGACAGACCTCCACCCTATTCCACAACTAGCTACTGGTTTAAATGTATCCCACACCTCATTTCTCCTTACCTAAATGTAAAAATACCATTCAAAATTAAAGTATTTTTTCATCTTGGTAGTAGTTGCAGTCCGTTTGGTTTTATAATAATAATTTCAAATAACTGCTAATATTATGAGTTATATACTGTAATTTATTTCATTTATATGATGATTTATCTATCTAGATTTATAGTAGTATCTAAAAAGTGAAGTGACATTCAGCCAAGTATGATGACCCATTCTCAGAATTCGTGCTCTGCATTTAACCCATTCGAAGTGCACACACACACACACACACACACACACACACACACACACACACACACACACACACACACACACACACACACACACACACACAGAGTGAACACACACCCAGAGCAGTGGGAAGCACACACACAAACACACACACACACACACACACACACACACACACACACACACACACATATATATATATAAAAAAACATTTGTATAAATCTGTTCAAATCTGCTTTGTGTGTCTTTTGTAATCCTTAAAGTGCTGTAATAGATGTTACAGGGTGTTAATTCCCTTCGGACCCTGAATAAAACAATGGATTCATATTAGTTCTGCCTGGGGGGGCACAATGTTTGTCACTCACATGGCTGCTTCTATATCATGGTTATGAGGATCTGCCCACCATCTGCTGCTGTAAACAATGTTTCCTGGCTCTGCCACCCTCTCACACACTCACTGCATGCAGAGACAGTGTACAAGGTTCAGCACAGACAGGCCTTTGGGAACATTTGAACTCTGCTCTCAAAATTCATATCCTAAATATCTGCAGAAACAAATGATTTACTCAAGGCATAAATGTCAAAATATGATGAAAGGTATCAGTATTACTTATTTAAATGCACAATACCATTCAAAAGGGTGTTATTTTTTAAAGAATTGAATACTTTTATTCATCAATGATGCACAATATTGATCAAAAGTTACAGTTACAACTTTTAACAATGATCCAAAGGACTGATATTTCAAATAAAAAATCTTTTTTTGGACTGTCTATTTATCCTGAAAAAAAATGTATTTCGGTTTCACAAAAATTGAAACATGGATGATAATATGACATTAATTGGCATATTAGAATGATTTCTGAAGGATCATGTGACACTGAAGACTGGAGCAATGGCTGCCATTTTTTATAAAATATCTATATAAAAAAACACTTTTAAATTGTAGTAATATTTCACTATATTACTGTTTACTATATTTTTGATCAAATAAATGAGAAAAAGAGACTTCTTTATATAATTATTACTATTATTCAGAACGGTGAATACACTCTTTAAAAAAAAACAATGGGAAAAGGACATTCATAAAATGAGAGCTTTATTGATATCAGATTAAAATATACGGATTAAAAATTGATTTCACACACACTTTTCTTCTTAAAAAAATCAATTTGAAATTATATATTTTTTTTAAATTGTTGGAATAGGTGGAGCGGTCCCACAGAACGATAAATACACAGATGTAAGATTGAGTGCTAAAACAATACGTGATGACTGATCATAAATACATACTCAAAATAAGACATTATACGTTAACATCCAAAACACCTAAATCAAAGAAAAAGCGACTTGTTCTGCACAAGACAATTCAACGGAACCAAAAGACACAACAACAATGCATCTAAAGGTAAGTTCACACCAAGAACAATAACTATAATGATAACTACACCAGTCGATGCTAATTTCTGTTCATTGTAAGCAAGCACTGCATTAATGTTGTCTCTCACTTTAAACGCTCATGCTTGTTAAAGTCAAGGGCTTTCCTGATTGGCTGTCAATGTTTTTATCGTTCTGTCAGCTGAAACAAAAATCATTATGGTTCCTCTGTGTCCTTATTGTTACTATCCTCCCAGAATTACAGCAAGTTTTAAAACTTTATATTTATTATTACTGTTACTCTGCTTGGTGTGAACGGGCCTTAAATCAGGAAATCGAACTCCGTTTGGTCAGCGTAGGTGATGAAAGAGTCTTTGGTTGCGCAAAGGCTTTTTATTTACGAGCCCCATCTGGATTGCCTTGTTTAGAGGCCACATTTACAAGTTGTCGATCACTTTCTTCAACAAAACACGTGGTGTGAAAGTCTGGTTTACCACTTGATTTGTGATTTAATGGCAGGAACTAATGAGACCAAAAGGGACATCACAGGCTGTGAGAACGCCTCAGTTCCCTTTTAAAGCTGACAGCTGCGGCTAGGGCGAAAGACTTAGCTCTAGCTAATGTACGCGACCTGTGCCCTAGAAATGGCATACGAATGCCTCATTTACTCCATAATCACATCCAAACACAGACAGATCACAATCTGGAGAGGAAGTGTACGTACAAACCTCTTATCAAAGCTTGCTACTTCCGCTATATAGGTCAAACTAAGACCAGTGTGGTTGCTACAGTTTACCATAAACGCAACTTCCCTAAAACGTAACAGATCAATAAATACACATATAAATAAACAACATGCAAGTGACTGGAGGAAATAAAGAGACTAAAGAAAAGGGAAACAAATGGACGACGCTTCGGTTTGAGTGTGTTTTCGCCTCAGATGAGTTAAAAGGTGCCGTGCTACATGGGTTCGTCTTTTAACCTTTCTTCACCATGGGTCCAGCCATTAGTTAAACCTGAGTGTGGGACAAAACTGTGACCTTGGCCGACCCAGAGGAAAGCAAACGTCAATTTGTGCCTCGATTTGCACACACGCACTCCCTTGAACTGAACAGGGAAATTACTCACGTAATAGAAACACTTGGTGTCTAGCTGGCACACATTCGTTCGTATATACACACAGGACATGGGTAGCGCAGCTGCTATGAACCTTGAACCCTCACGGTTTAGAGGGGTGTGTCAGGTAGAGAGATTTCCAGGGAGGAAGTTACAGCCAGATAATGAAACTAATTATTCATATGCTGCACGTCTCTTTCCAGCGTTATGGGCCGTGGGGAGTCCAGGGCTTTCAGTCCCACCCGTTGTCCTTGATCATGTGGGCCAGCTCGATGATGAACTTGCCCTCCTTGTACTTCTGACTGCTTTCGAAGGCATGCTCCTATCGGAAAGCAGAAGAGGGAGGGAGGAGAGAGAAAAAGAGAAACGGTCAAGAGAATGAGCGTGTGGTCACCTCAAAGTCAAGATCTGCTGATCCAAAAATAATAGACAGCTGTTGGGGTTGCTTTTCTAGATATGTCAATCAAATATAAGACCTTTAAATAGCAGTATTACTGTAGAAGAGATGTTTCTCTATATATAAGCTGTAAAACAAGTGCCATAGTCTAAATCTATTCTGATATGCTTATTCTTTAAATATAAGCATAAATGATGTCAAATAACTCATTTATAAATACAGCAACAATGTCGTGAACACACCTCTTATATAATGAATTAACATTCATTTGTATATATTTGTGTGTGTGTGGGTCCAGATAAAAAGGCTGAAAAGTTGTAATCTGCTTTATGAAAAGTCTTTCAGATGAATCAAATGTCAGCCCTTGTCTGTAAGTGGTCTCTGAGTGAGTGTGTGTATCCGGTCTGATCCAGAACGTACGTATTTCCAGCCCAGAGTGGTTTTACAGTTCTCACAGTAGATATCGGCCACCGCATGGAGACCGGTCAGCAGTACCCTCTCCTCTGCCGGCCCACAGCCCACATTCACCCTGATTGATGAAAAGAGGATCTTAAAATTCGGCGTGACCTTTTTGCCTTTTTTGTGTTGGATGGTTAAGACAAACTACAGGACTTACACGGAGTTGAAGAGGTAGGCCCTGCCTTGACTCCCTTGAAAAGACTGCAAAGGAAATAAAACAGGAAAGATTACATTTCAAAATCGCCCCAAAAAACCCACATCCAAATAAACACACTGAATTGGCTGACATGTGTCTAACATATTTACGTCAGAGTAATTTAACATCATTTACTAGTATTGTGACTTCACAATCAAGTAATCTTTTGGAAAAAACAATTTTCCTTCGCTGCTCCATTCATGACCTTGGCAGATAGGATTTCCCATGATGCATGATGTGAAAGAGGGGCAAGGTCATAATTACGGGGGGTTGAAAATGGTTTGGCCATATGGGCATGGATCAAAAGATCATTATGGTGGTTTCATTTTGGCTGTGCTATACTGGATAGCAATGAAGGCGTTCTTTCTCTATCTTTAAGCTTAAATAATTTACAACACCTGAATGAAACCATCACAACAATGGGTAAACGCTCGAAACGCATTACAATATACACATGATTCTCAATATAAACTCTTGTAGTATGTTAGTTAATTTTCTGTTTAAAATCAATTAATTCAAAATGGATTAAATGATTAATTCAGACTTAATTTAAATTCAGTGATTTAGCTGATTGACATCAATGATTTCAAATGAAATGTAATTCTTCCTTGCCTTGATTATTTTAAACCGATTTTCAAATAAAACATTGAATCTATTGTTTTAAATAAATTACTTAGTTTTTTTTCTGTGCTGCCAATGTAAGACTTTAATTAATAACATTTAAATATGGATTTAAATCGTTTTTTAGACTAAAAAAAAGGTTTTACAAGTTTTAAAATGTATACGTGAAAACTCTCAAGTATATTGAAAGTGGAGGGAAAATATTATATAAATAGTATTATATTATATTATTACATTATACACACATCTTTCAAATGTTTGGGGTCTGTAACATTTTAATATTTTTAGATTTATTTAAATAAAAAGTAATATTGTGAAATATTATTACAAAATCTAAAATGGTATATAATTGAAAATGTTAAAGCTGCATTTCCAACAAATTAAGACTCCTTCATTCAATGATTGAAATGGAAATTATTAATATCATTCTTCCTCGCCCCAATTATTTTAAACCGATATTTTACTACTTTTGACTTGCATGAAATATTGAATCTACCTGGCTATGACTGTGCAATTTAAATGATGATCCCACATATTTTCACTGTTATTTTTGAGTACATTAGTTTTGTATTTCAGAGCTGCCACAGTAACACATTAATTAATAACATTAAAAAATTTTTACTACCTGAATGTTAAATCAAAAACACAAGCCTCCTATTGTGCAAAGTCTATTAACCTACTTTTAAACTACTTTTATGTTATGTTATTTGGTTCAGAGGGATTTAAACTAATTGAAATCGAATTATCATTTTAACCTCAACTCCACCCCAGAACTGCCTCCAGTGCTCTCGCTCCCCCTGCGACACAAGTAAGTCTCGTCAGGCCGGATACCGCTGGCTTTATTTTGCAAACACTGTATGTGAACAACTAATGAATGCAGCGAAAACAATCTTGTCTAATCTGCACAATCTGTAAACATACACGGCGCATTCAGAAACCTTGTCTGAGACAAAAAATGGTATCAGACGACCAAAACCCTGTGTGCAGATTTTAGTTCAGCATTACGGGTATACGTGGGTGTCCTGGATCATCTGCGTATACTATAGAGACGTGATTACTCTTACTTCTGCAGCACACAAAAGCCCAGACGATGACCTGCTTCCCTTGATCCTTGATTGTGTGACATGTACGTCAGGAAGCTGAGTGCTTTACTGACCCACATTCTGCCCACACACACAATCCATGCGCAGATAACTCGCATGCACAAAGTTCACGTTATTAATTAAAGGTGCTATTAATAATCTTTGACACATATTTCTCCGTGCACACACATATTGACACACACACCTAATAAAAAGCCCCATATGGTGTTTTAAAAGTGTGCCACTGGAGGAGTCTGTGCACATGCCGTACAATTAAAGTGGGATTATATGGTCTCACTAATGAAGACATAAACTGTTTTTATGTATGGGTCCGTTTTTTTAAAAGTTTACCCAAAATCCACAGAACAATCCAAAATTGCACTCCTGTTCAAAGGTTTGATTTTTAAAATATAAAATATAAAAAGGAAACAAAGGCTGTATTTAATATAGATAATATGTAATATTCAATCAAATGAAAAAGAACTGTTTTCTACTCGAATATATTTTATAACGTAATTTATTGCCGTCATAGAATTGCAAAAAATTTAGCATCATTGCTCCAGTCTTCCGTGTCACATGATCCTTCAGAAATTATTCTAATATGCTGATACCTTGATGAATCGAAAGAACAGCAATTACTTGGAACAGAAATCTTTTGAAACATTATATATGGCTATAATAAAACTATTCATTTCTAAGAAATTAATAAATTAATAAAATAATAAAATAATCTTAATGACCCCAAAAGCTTGAATGATAATCATATATAAAATGCAAAAGCTTTTAACATATAACATAAAAACACACATATACATTTTGACACTGTTATTGCGGACACATGATGTTGTGGATGCTAATGTAAGTTAAATATTGCCTTCAATTCATGTGCAACTAATCTGAAAATCCTCTAAAATATTGTTTTCATAATGTTCACATAGTGTTTCATGCCCCTCAACAGGAAGTCCATTAGGATGGATTGTACAGAACAATCCAAAAACTGTTTTTACAGAACATACCAGCTGACAAAACATCTTACAAAAAGACTTTTAACTGACAAAAGTCTAAAAAACAGTTTTGTGGGAATTTTATACAGTGCATGGCGTTGTAAAGACTGTAAGTTACCCCTCAAAGCGTTTTCATCCACTTCAGTATGCTGTCTAACCCGGGTTATGATTAAGATGAAAGATGCTAAAAGAGACATTGCAGAATACCTTTGAGATGAGCTCGTCATGGTTGGCCAGGTGTGCTCGGCAGTGAATGCAGCTGTAGGTGCGATGGCAGTTGGGCAGGTAGGCCTGGAAGGTTTTGGAGCGTGTCATGGTGACCGTGGCGGGAGAGACGGCTCGGGGGCGGAGCAGGAAGGGCCGGTCAGCCCAGGACGACTCGCAGGAGAAACAGTGGAGCACACAGGTGAGGGCCGTGGTGAAGCTTCGGAGACACGAGAGCAAACCTGTGGGGAGCACACACATTTGTAGGAAAAATAAAATACCACTAAAAGGTTTGGGATATTATTATTTATTTTTTTTGTTGCAAGGAAGCATTCAATTGATTAACAGCAACAGTTAAGGCATTTATAATGTATCAAAAGATTTCCATTTCAAATAAATGCTGCTTTTTTTGAATTTCCTATTCATCAAAGGATCTTGAAAAAAAAAAATTCACAAAAAATAGATAAATATTAAGCAGCAAAAAAAATATTTAACCATGACAATATTAAGTGCCATTGTCAATATACTGATAATAATAAACTATAAATAATAATAAACAATAAACTGATAATAATTGAGCACCAAATCAGCATATTGGAATGATTTCTGGAGTATCTGGTGTAATGAAAATTGAAAACCCATCTTTGTCATTAAGGAATAAATTACTTTGTATATATATATATATATATATATATATATATATATATATATATATATACATACAAACACATACACACACACACACACACACACACACACACACACACACACACAAAATACTACACAACATTACTGTTTTTACCATATTTATTTTCAAATTAACACTATTGATTCTTATTAAATTATTAAAATTATTCCAAACTTTTGACCAGTAGTGTATAATTCAGAAATCATCATGTGTGACACCACTAACATAAGCATATTAACATATAACAACCTACGTGTCAAAAAATAATATAACACATTGACCTTACACATTGTAGTCTTTAAAATGCAGTTGCAAAACAGCCAGTTTAACTTTAAGTATCAAAGAGAGAAAAAAGAGATTAAATAAAAATATAAAGTGTAGTGGCCCCTTTAAGACAAGCTTGATGTGTTGTAGCTGTATAGATGAATGTACAAAGACATAAATAATGATTAGATATGAAATGTTAAAGAATTCTACAGTGTATTCCTACATTTCTGGTGTCATAAATGACTGATACGAAATAATGCTGAAAACGTCACGTGTACGTCAGCAAGACACGCAGACGGTGAATGCAGCAGACGTCATTCACAAGAACACAGTGCAAATGCAGGCAAACAGGCATGAATCAGAGCGTCTGTTAGCTGTTGTCTGTCAGCTAACTGTGATTGTGTGGTCCCGTGTTCATCCTGCCCCTGGGTTAGAAGAGGGCTGTGCTCTATGAGAGGCAGCTTTTTAATGCAGAGAGCTGGAGACCTGCCAATGACGTGGGCTCAAACACACGGAGACAGCCAGACAACCAAACGTGTATGATTTCAACGCTCCTCTTTGTTCGATGGATTCATCCCTAATGAAATGTGTTACATTTAAACAAAACAAATCCATATGTTATCACACAAAATGTTGCCTGGGATGTAACAGAACGAATGAACATTTACACAAATTTTCCCTACACTTTCACTCTGAAATGTTAGTTTAAATCATGATCTACTTTTATGGTGCTTGGTTGTCCTTTTTTGAAACTGACAGCCTCGGTGATTTAATGGAAAAGAGCAGCGTGAACATTATCCTAAATATCTCCTTTTCAGTCAGACAGGTTTGGAATGAAATAAGGACGAGTTGCTGATGATGCATTTGCTTTTTTATGAGAAGAACTACCCCTTCAGGTCACACAAATTTTGTTGTTATTTTCTGAATTCAATTAATAAGTCCGCAATCTGAGTATTATTATGACTGCGTGCCCTCTTTTATGTCATCGTGGCATGCTGGCAGCTTTTCGCCTGTTGAAGGAAGCAGCTTTAGACGAGATTTAAGGCAGAACTAATTACTAAAAGAATCCGCAGGCATCTAGTTTAATTACCCAGAAGCGTGGACAGCTATTCGTGAGATCGAAAAAGGGCCTTGTGAGTGACATCATCACATATTTGAATTCCAACCACATCTCTGCAAACCGACGTAATTATCACATAAACCAAAGCATTTTTCACCAATAAACCCCGCTGAAGTCATAAAGCACATATTTAGAGAGGAACAAATGTAAAAAAACAAACAAAAAAAACAACCACAATACAAATGGTAACACTTAACAATAATGCTATAATACTACACTGGCTTACATAAGCTACAGATAAATAATACCTCTACAAGTAATTAATCTTAGATGTTAACTAATGCACGAACACAAAAACCTTCTTGTATAGTGTTACCATACAAATAAAGCCACATGGCCAGTGTGACTGAGAGAAACTAAAAGAATAAATTCTTTTTTAGATATCACATGAACTCAGTGACTCGATTCATAAAAGGCTGCAAAAGGAAGGTTTCCTGGAAAGCTATTTGTGATTATATTTGCTTTGGGACAGATGTGATCAAACAGGCCTTACAGAAATACAGCCGAAGAGTATTCTAGTCACCAGCGTCAGGCTTGAAATTGGACTCTCCTTGGCATAATTAAGCATCTTTGGGTGCGCTCTGCCATTAGGAACACTATATAACTTGGCCAAATGGTGCAGCAGAATCATTTTTCGACATCATTTCCTCATGTGACTTCTAACGCAATTATACAAAATCAACAAAGGACATAAATGTCACCGGTACAAGGCTAATTGGAGGTAAAATGATTATGGGGAAATTTAAGAAAGATGTGGAGGCTGGAATTCATTGGGATCTCGACAGATGAGATGAAGATAAACGGTTGTCGCCAGTATAATTACTGAAGCCATAATCACAGAAACGGTGCCCACTTTGTCTCTGTCTGTTTTGTGTGTTTACCATTTCAAATTAGTCTGGAGCAGACCAAACACACGTATAATGAAGGGATCTCATTCATCAAATGTTCAAACATGGCTGACCTTTCTTCTTCTGACCACACAGTTGACGACTCGACAAACAAATCTAATACAGACTGCTGTAACAAAACCAAGACTGCAATTATGGTGGAATATCAGGGGAAACGCACTTCCCTTAAAGGAATAGTTCACCCTCAGGCTATACAAGATGTAAATAAGCTTGTTTCCTAATCAGAACAGATTTAGAAAAATTGACTTTACATCACTTGCTCAAGTCCTCGAACCATAATATTGCTTTAGATGTAATGGTTTAAAGTTAAATGATGGATTTGTTTCTTATAAACACACAGCTTTTCACTGCACATGGGACAAATGCTAAATTTCACCAAATCTATTCTAACAAAGAAACAAAGCCATCTAAATCTTGTATGGTCTGCGGTTGAGTACATTTTTGGTGAACCACTCCTTTAATTTCTATGGTAGTTAAGACTCTGACAAGTACTAACTTAAAGGCAGTTAATCCTTGTGACATTTGTTTTTCTTCTTTGTTTATGCATGCATACATCAGAAAACTAGCTGAGGCATCCCCAATGTGCTTGGAAACACACAAGGGTTGTTTTCAAGTGCATAATATTGTAAATCAATACCATCTCTGTCTCAAAGTATCACACTTAACACAAATCAGATAAACCCCTGTTTTTAATAAAAAAATCCATGTTATGTAACAATAACACATGGCAGGTACATCAACACAAAATCTGCTTTTAATAAATGGCTATGTTTGTTTTGCTTGTTAAACTAGAATGTAATAAAAGGTCTCACGCATTTTAAGCAGTAAGAGGGCATCGAAACATACAAGGACCCCCAGACAGGTGGCGAATCCCCCCCTCGTTCCCCCCTGTCCCTCACATAATACACAGCAGGCAGCTCCCATAATAGCACCTTTTTTTGCTGTCCTTTGAAATCTGTCAGCACAAATTAAAAAGCCCCTGGTGCGCACACACATATGCTTTGATATTTAGTTCTAACTAAATTGTTGATCATACATCTGGTGGATTAACACTTTATTTTACAGTGTCCCTGTTAACATAATTACAATACACAAATACAAGCAGCTCTTTCATAATGATTAATAAATGCACACTAAAAATTACATTTTACAGAGATGTTATTATTCTTTTTTTTTAAGTTTGGAGAAAATACAATCCTGATTTTTTATTTTAACTTTTTTTTTTAATAAAAAAAGCTCACTTCAAGAAAAATAAATTAATTAATTTGTTCTCAAACAACCTCTAAGTTAATATATCTGATTTGAAAAGGTACTCTTCTGCACTCATCCCCAAGTATAATCTCCCAGTCCATATTCTGATGGCACAAACTGACAGAAATACCCATGCATCTGCAAAGCTACTTAAGGGCAAGAGTGTTGGAAAGGAGTGGGTCAGATGGAGAGACGGAAGGATGGATCCAGGTCAGATGAGTATGTGCGGGTGACAGTGTACCAGCTTCTATGTAGGCCATAGTAGATGCCACCAGACTGAAGTGCAGATGGCAGCACCAGCTCAGCACCTCCGGCAATAACATCTTTGAAAACACCCACAGCTAAACCAATTCAGAAAAGCCAGCTTTAAAATGACAACAAGCCTGAGCGTCACTAATATAGGTTATGATGACAAAACAGTACACAATATCAACACTGCAAAATATTTAATAGCCACACTTTCATTTTAAGCGTTCTAGCCCTCAATAATATCAACATGCACGTTAATGTTAATTTAATAGTTTTTTGTGCAATATGAGTAGCATGAGCACTTTCTCACAATTTTACAAGTCAATTCCCATGTTCTTTTTCATGCAAAACAGCATATAGAAAAATAAAGCAGATGTATTTATTTAATCATAGTTAAATTCATATGAAACATCATGAGTACATACAATTTGTGTTCATTGCCAATGACTCTTTAGATAAAGTTTTTTCTTTCTTCTCCTAATGTAACGTTTGCTGATAGTGACATACAACCTATAATAGTCTAGAGTTAAAGCACACTTTGGGAAAGCAGATGACAACTATAGTATAGAGTATAATTGTTGACAATTTTTATTATGTATTGATGCATTCTGTGTAGATTACGTTTTAAACCCAGATTAGCATATATCATCGTCAATTAAATTTAATCTGAACCTAAAATGTAAGTTTTATTTACAAGGTTATTTTTTAGTGAGCTGTCATATACTGCACGTTACTAAATAACAAACGTAACATTATAAAAAGAGAGGAACTTCCTATAATGTCACTACAAGCATTATAATTGGTCGTATGTTACCTTTGAATGGAAAGGTATCGCGCAAATCCAACTCTCTCACTCTTAAAACTGCAACTTCATGCAAAACAGCAGGGCGATCATTCCTCACAACACAAAGTTTCCAGGTATCTTCATCAGCCACGCACCTCGAGAGCAGTGCTCTGTAAATACAGCACCGTTGCGCAGCGGGCCTCGTCATACAAGCTCCCACTCTGATTGACAAGCAGGCCAGCAAATAGAGGAGACAAAACAGCCTAGCAACAATACGCTGATTGGCCAGCCTAAAAAGTGGACGGACCAATGAGCGAGCGCAGAGGACATGCAGGCAAAAACCCGACACATTTGTTATCTTTGTGATGTGTCAGCTGGATACGTAATAAAAACTAAAATCGAAAGTACGTCTTCAATAACTTTAACCTCAGAAAATATTAAGCATTTACAAGATTTTACAGTTGTCACGTTGTATTTTCTCAGTTCACTTAACTAAATAGCGCCTCTCTGTGTCGTGTTTTTACTAGCTATTATTATGTAAAAACCATAACAAACTATAACAGACTGATATCTAAAACCACAACCATAACAGATTGATATTTTAACAGTCTTTCTAAAGAACAAGTGTTTTATAAGATCTCATTTTATTTACTCGGCTAAAAATAATTCGTAATATCAACCTCAAAAGTCCACAGCAAACAGAAAATCGAGAGTGGACACTATTTGGATACACATTTATTAAGTAAATTCAGTTTAAAATGATATTACTGTTTTATAATGACACTGTTCACAGTTTTTTTCTTTCTCACTGCATGTATTTATTTACTGTAAACGCAACATTCCTCAATTTGATTGCTTGTATTTACAGCCACGATTATTTCTAGAATTTGGTTAATAAAAGAACCGGCACAGAAAATGAACAGAAGCGTGGCACCAAGACACCAATGTCCTACAGATATTACAGATATCCCAGCAGTGCTTTTAAGTTCAGAGTGTTTTTTGTTACTGTGGAGTTGAACTAGTCGTGTTGGCATGCAGAATGCCTCTCAGCACCCTGAAGTTTGCCAGTGGCTGGTTCTCCTTGGGAGGGTAGCATGGTCCACGGTCTGTCACGTAGGCATAAGGGAAGCGTAATACCCAGAGTCCATCAGGGGGCAGCACCACCTCAGGCTGCTCCGGATGGAAGATAGGACAAGGAGGGGGACCTGGCTGGACCTTTGAGAGAAGAGAAGCACAGAACAGTGTACTTTAATGGAGAAAACGTATGTGGTACTCATTGTGAATACTTATTTGAGAATTACATTTACTGATTTATCACTTTTTAACACATTGTACCTGTGGGTTTAGGACAATCTCAAGAGGAGCATCAGGGACAACGATGAAAAGACGAGCCAGTTGAGCGTAATGTGGCTTTATCCCTCGTCCTTGAGCTGGAGAGGGAATGTATATAGGCATATCAGAATTCAAGCATCTAGTTGCTGGCTCCTTTGGTCCACCTTGCCCAAGCACTTTGACTACTTTATCAGGGCCAGAACTAAGGAAGCGGCGCCCTCTGCTGTCCTCATACTCGAAACCAACGAAAGCACGAGCTACATCATCCCGTCTGCGCCCTCGTCCGATTCCTCCAGCGCTGCCTCGCTTTCCAATGGATGCTTTATTCGGAGCTGGCCAGGAGGTTGGGCCTCCATCCAGAGGCTCAAGCGATCCAACATCTTCCTCAGATCGGCTCCGAATGACAACATCCCAGGGCAAGAGGAAAGCGGAGCCTGGGAGGAATCCAGGTTGCTCTAAACCAGAGAGGCTGTTGTAGGCCTTAGCTGGACCAAGTTTAACAAGAGACCAACTCGAGAACTTGGGCAACAGTCCCTTCGGGCATCCAGAATGAAGCATCCCGGGAAGATACTCCACTGTGGAGGGCTGTCTGTCCACCAAGCTTGGCCTCTTCTCTTGTCCTTCTGCTCCATCCCCATATGTTCCAAGGCTGTCAGTTGACTGGCCCAAGCTAAGAGCTAGACTCAGACTTGTGCTATCACCAGGTGTGTGAGTGCTAGTCTCTTTCTCCTTTAGACGGTCAGCTTCACCTGATGGAGGTACCTCTCCAGGTCTGGGCACCTCATCACTAGCAGGAGCAGGGTCGGGGGTGCTTGCTTGGAACACTGGGAAATTGATCCTCTCCAACTTCCCACAGCACTTCTCCTCAAGCATCTAAGGATGATAGACAGAATGATGAAGAATAGATCCAAAGCTTATGTAGTGAAAATTTACGGTAGAAGAACTTGACTGCTACTGACTTGATAGAAGTCATAGTTGGCAGCTTGGATGTCAAATGGATCTTCTCTTGGAGACTGCTTCCGACCACAGTTACAGGAACTTGTAGAGCGGCCTCTACTATTGTGGTATAGAATAGGTGGGTTGTGGTCCATTTCCGGCTTCTCTCCTGTAATGTGAAGAAAAGTGGTAACTGAGTTAGAGAGAAGTATGTTTTGAAAAATGCCAAGGAAAATAATTTTGACTATACACAATAGCCGTTTCCATCACCCTGTTTTTATGCACATTTGGACTTATTGCATCACAAACCAGTGATGGAAATACCAAATTTTGTGAAAAAAGGGGCATCTGACATGTTGTTATGGTCCAAAATTGTGCATGGGTTAAATATGCATCTTTTTTCTGTCAAAATGTTTCGTTTAAGATTCTACAAAATCTGCCAATGGTAAAAAAAAATCTGTGCTAATTGACAGTATCATGACAATTTTTTAATGCATGCATCTGCTAGACGCAGAGACTTGGGAAATACACATTTTTATCAGTACTTGCATTACCTGGGACTCGAGGAGTCAAAGCCACAACCTTGGCATCACTAACGCAATGCTCAAGCTACAGGAACACCGTTTACTTTGAAACACTCTTTTAATATTAACTTAATATGAACAATATTAGACTAATACAAACAATCTGTTTTGTATAAAGAGCTACTTGACTAACAAGCATTTAGGAATAAACACTCATTTGAGTTTTTTTAAAGTATCATTATGCAGATTTGTAAAGTAAATAATCACTAGAAGGTACAAGGGGTCATCAGTCTAAATAAAAAAAAGTTTAAAAGAACTCAGAGTATGGCGCTAGCAACACCAAGGTAATGGGCTCGATTGCCAGGGAATACAAGAATCTTTACCTGACTTTGGCAGCAGATGAAACTTATGCACGCAGTGCTGATCCGTAAGGCTGCGCTCCTCACAGAGCTGATGCCCGTTACTCCAGAACTTGTAGCAATCCTCGTGGAGCTGTAAGGCGTATCTTTGAAAGGCGACTCCCCTCGCATGCTGGCTGTACACCCTTAGAGCCTGGGCCAGTTGATTCTTGTGCACTGTGGTGGTGTAATTATGGGGAAGATTTGACTGGTACGCACTGTGAGCCACTGGCAAGGCTTTCTGACACCTGTTTTCCGAGAACTTCGCATCTGCGTCAAGGAACCCCTCTAACACTTTGAGCTGACCCTGCACCTTGAGGGAGATCTCGGCTGCATCATCCTCACCGTTCTCTATCATGACCTGATAAAGTCTGTGCGCGACATGCACCCATTTGGAATAAGTAGGCAACTCGAAGTGTGATGGCTGCGGATTGCGACCTACACTGTCATCAAAACCTTTCTTGGTCAATACGAGATCGACATGCTGCCAAAGGAACTCTTTTAAAGTGCAGTCCACCAGCTGTCCTCCTGAAGAAAGACTGCTTTCTACATTGAAAGAGGGTTGTCTATTGGAGTGTCTCATCTGTTGGTACCGCCTTTGCCTGGGCACAGGCGTGCCTCCTTCACTTTCTCGAAGGACACAGTTGGACCGCAGGTGCCCCAGAAGAGAGCCGATGGGGTCCTCGTCTGGTCCTGGCACTACATATACAAAAGCTTGATTAGCAGGGACTGTAAAGAGACAATTACTACTCTGATTGGTCAATACACGACTTTTCCGGAATATCCTATATATCTGATCTTCCAAAGCATGCTGCAGTCTCCTTCTTGGGGAGTGTTTTTTGGGTTTATCCCCTCCAGAGCCATCAGTCCCATTCCCAGCAGTGCCAGAGGAGGCCACTCTGAGCGCTCCGTTCATCTGGAACACGAACAGCAGACGTGGAGGGCACGGCCGACAGTTTAACTTCCATTCTTTAGACACTGGCGAGTCTTTAATCGCGGCGCGCAACAGCGGGAGCGCTTTCTGACGTAGCGCGTCCAAAGCGCGAAACATTTTATCGTAAGTGACGTCGAACGAACATGTGGGATGAACCAGCAGAAGAACATGGCACAGCGAAAAGAGATACAGCAGCTGCAAACAGTGGTCTTTCTCTGCTGTTTTCCAAAACTCATGCGCTTCTGCGTGACCCAAACCCGCCGTCAAAGACTCGCACGCGCGAATAAGCTGGCGGTTGTCAAAAACTGATGTTAATACGAGATACAGCACGCGGTTTTCTTGATTATAATATGCATGAATGGATGTTCCCCCGCACGAGCTGTCAGTGTCGTCGCTCCCGAAGAAAGAGAAGACGTGTTTATCCGCTAAGGTGTTTATGAGAGAGTCTTTGAATGATCCCGGTTGCATTGCGCTTTTCCCAAATATGCCTAATATGCAAACGCCCTCATCTTTGTCCACGGTGTCTTCTATAATTTCTGATTGTAGCAGTTCTCCGATATTCACGGGCACCGCCATTTTTACTTGACAGAAACAAATGGGCGGGGCTTTGATGAGCGCAGAAGAAGAGTCCGGGTGGATACATAAATCTGCAAGTTTATGTCCGGACAAAAAGCATGAAAAATGTTATTTGTAAATAGTGTTTTTTTATTGTTAACTAAACCTAAAACTATTAAAAATCGTTTTCGGTAATGAAAATACAAAAATAAAATATATTATGAAAGTTAGATAACGCTTAAAGGAAAATTTGAATCGTTGGCTTGTCACCAAACTAAAATAGGATTTGGTTAAAATATTAAAAGTGCTAAAACATAACTTAAAGCTGGATAGAAATAAAAAAAAATGCACAAACAAAAGCACAACATTTACTTAAGCTAAAATTGAGAGGGAAATAACAAATTGTAAACAAATTCAAGCAAATTAAAAATTTTGATGAAATCTATATTTAAATATTATTTAAAAAATCTTAAAGGTAAATCAGAACTGTTGCCTTTGTTGCTACTTGCAGTAACGACTAAAGAAATAAAAAGCAAATAAAATTAAAAAAGCAAATAAAATTATTAAAACCTAAACTAAAATGTTTTAATAAATTGTTTAATAGTATATAAATAATAATAAAATAACAATGTACATTTTATAAGTCAGACATTAAGCCTTTACTTTGTTTTTATATAAATGTACTCATTTGCACTGTAAAACCAACCCAAAAAAATTCTGTAGGTACAATATTTATTAAACATTTTTAATTAATTGCAATATATTTGCCATACAAATAAAAGTGGCTTTAGAAAAATATTGCAAAAGACCCTTAAAATAAAACATTTAGAGATTGTTACATGTTGGTGTGGTGTTACCCTTCAAGCCCACAGGTAAACATACAGTAATACATCCTGAGTCTCACAGTAACATTTCTGGTTATGTCAATCTGTGCTTCATGTTTTACCACACACACACACGCACACTATCAATGGCATATTGAGTTTATAGATCAATAACTGACTTCTCGCATCTGTACAGACTTTGATACAGTACAATATTTTAAAGCCAAGTTAGTTTGCACATTCCACAGTCATTTTCAGTAACACTGACACTGAACCACATGTTCAATTATGAAGTTCTACCAATTATAGTATTAACCAGATCTAAAAACATGCTCAAGATGACGTGCATTTAATTTGCATACCGTGTGCATTTGTTATGCTTGTGAGCCTGTTTTGAAAAGGGGCGGTTCTGATAGAAAAGCAGCAGGAAGCACATTTCACATGCAACAAGTATTTAAAATAACATAGCAGCAAGTAACTTCAAATATGGACCTGTCAATAAAATAGTTACCATAGTAACATGACAGTATGAGAACCAAAGCTATTAGCGCAGTCACAGCACACATGTAAAAACACAAGACTGGCCATGCAATAAAAATAAAACAGTCAATTTCTTTGTTTAGACAGCCTTGAGTGGTGATAGTCCTTTTGTTAAAGCACTCTGCAAAAAAAACAGAAAAAGAATGAAATAAATAATTTTCAGATCATAAATTCATGATTTATATTGTTAAATAAAATGATCTTTTGAACAAATGAAACCAGCGGTCTCAAAAAGAACTTTAGAGGAATAAATTCTGTGAATCTTTTTGGGATAAAGCCGTTTACATACCAGGTACTGGTTTCCTAAACCTCTGGTCATGCTTGGATCCAGGCTTGAATCCATCACATCCTTCTCTTTGTTACACAGTGGTGTGCCGCCAGGACTCCTAAGAATAGAATGAGAAGTATTTAGCTAGATGTGATGTCTGCAGTTTTAGGCATGTCTTGGCTCTGATTCCAACAATACAAAGTAAAAGTGATCTTGCCTCATTAAGTTCACTTTTCTAAGCTGCACCCGAAGATTCACGGGATTTTTGGTTGGTGTCCTACAGACAGTCCTATAGAAAAAAGCACAAATAATGTACAGCAAAAACAAATGCATTGCTTCGAAGCAAAATAAATACATTTACTAATGCAGAATTTGACCTGCAAAGGCTTGATCTAGACTTCAAGGGGATGTCAGGATTAGAGCGTCGTAAACGGACTTTCTGCAAGTCTGCGAGTGTGACCACTGGTGATCTTCTTCTCTGTGGAGACACCTGTGAACGAATGTACCATCAGAAATATCCACTCAATGCAGAATTTAATGGAGAACTGAGGACACCCGCAATCTTTCACTCACTTGCGTTTTTTGGCCTACAGTCACTTTCCTTAGTTGTACTGCTTGAAGATCTCGAAGAGTCACAGCAGTAAGGCCATTTTGCTTCTCCTGTTAGGGGACAGGAGGAAAATTAGTGCAAACCTTCATAACTTGTTTTCTCAACAAAGTGGAGTGAACTGAAAAAGAATCTATTGCCTTCAGAGAGCTAGTTTGTCTAGGTTTTGGGGGAAGTGAGGTCATCATCGGAGCAGCAAGTGTCAACAGAATCTGAGGAGGAGGAAGAGGAGGTGGTGGTGGTGGCGCAGGTGGAGAGAGCTGAACACCATCAGGCATTTCACATTGACCACCCACAGTCTTGGCCTCTCTGTACAGCTATGAGGAAATATTTTATACACATTACAAGCACTGGAATTTTGAGAATACTTCAAGAATATCCCTTTCAGTACAGCTGAACAGTTCCAACCTTTAAAGTGGAATGCAATAGTGCTATTTCTCTTTGCAGCTCCTCTACTTTTTGGTGAAGGGACTCCACTCTTTCTGAATAGCCTCTCCAGAGAAATACGGCATTCAGAAGACCAGAACAGATCTAAAAAAACAAGCAGGTCAGACACTGAAAAGCTCTTTTGAACTCTAATAAATGGAAAAAGAACACTTACTTGATTAATTGTCCTTCTGCATTTTTGCATCACACGTCCGACAGCAGAAAACAGAGCTCCAAAACTTAGTGATGAAAACAGCTGTTTAGTGGCTTGAACACTTGTCTCCTCTATAGTTTCCACCTTTGATTGGTTTTCTGGACTGGATGGAAGTATTACCAGAAAGTTTTTTTTATATATATTACAATGGAAGTCAAAACAGGCACCAAAACTGTTTGAACACCAGCATTATTCTTCAAATATCTTCTTTTCTGTTTTCTATCATACAGATTTGGAACAACATGAGGTCGAGTAAATGATGAATGAATTCAACTATCCCTTTAAGTCTCAAAAATAAAGATCAAAGGTGTTAGCATTAAAAAAAAAATACTGCTTAACAGATATTATTACAGCAAATTAAGTTATCATTTTGTCTTGAGGAATATATGCTAATATTTATCTAGCATATTTGATCTTAACACAGAAGTATATTCATGGCATCTACAGGATATGTGGTACAACAATCCTAAGCTATGCTGCAAGTGTACATTAAAAGCAATGTATGCTTTTGTAGATGCACAAGTAACGTTAATTCAGTTGCTCACGATAAGGCCGTTGATATGGCAGGAGTCCCGAGTGGCATCTTGCTCTTTTTAGCCCAGGGTCGACTGCTGCCATTTCCCATCCTCCGCCGCTGAAAGGCACTGCCGAGACCCTGGGGAAAAAAATACACATCGTTTAATGATTCTTGATTAACCGATTTAAGTAGCTAATAGTAACAACATACCCTGCATCCAAGCATATCCGGAGTTGCTGACAGCTGTATGTCTGATTTTGAAAACAGTTCCTTATTGTTTACTCTCCAATAGGATTGCAGCTGAAGGGCTATGGGGCGGGTTTTAACTTTTGATTGGTTAAGGAAAACGGAAAGGGTTTGCATCTGGAATGGAACGCTTTCAACCAATCACTGCAGCGGTTTGTCTGTTACCATGGCTACCATAGCATGAGCGTAAACCACTGATCTATAATAATGTTATATATATATATAGATCAGTGGCGTAAACAAAGAGCCTGTTGTTTGATCAAAAGGAAGAACTGATTGTCTAGTTGGGTTTAATAAACATTTCGAGGAATAATATTTAAAAAAGCTAAGTTAATTCAAAGAATATAAAGTCTCATCCTTTCGCCGGGGCCATGCTAATCTTCTCTGTATCGATCCAATTTTAATATATGTGCCGCTGTGGCGATGTACGGCGTAAAAATATATGTAAAATATATGTAAAAATACATTAAAAAGTATGGCCTGAAAACCCAAAGTAATCTGTGAATTGAACTAGGTTTAAAAAGGCTAGGTTTAAAATGTGTCTTACACATCAGTACTGCAGAGACAGTTTTGATCAGTTCATTCGAGAAAATGTGCGTTTTTATTGGTATGTACTGGGAGATTTTTTTGTCCATGGGATGAACAATAATAAAAAAAATAATAATGATAATTATATATATATATATATATATATATATATATATATATATATATATATATATATATATATATATATATATATAAATCTGATGTTCTGTAATGAAATCATATTCAGCAGTGCAAAGCCAACATGAGGCCAAATCGAGGATTTGTACAGCAACTTTCTGGCTGGGAACTTCAGACTCTTGGGAAGAGAGTGACGGATATATCATAACCCAACTACTGACAATAACAACATTTAACAGAAATGTGCATATTCATATTCACGGACTTTCTACAATTACTGATGATACAGACTCATAGATTTTATTTAATGTTAATAAACATTAAAATAATATATAAAACAACTACTTTCTGTAAATTCACGATAGACAATATTAGAATGTAGAAAATGGTTAAGATTTTCATACACTTTAACACACACACACAAACACACACACGTTTGTTTTTGTGAAAAGTGGGGACATCCCATAAGCGTAATGGTTTATATACTGTACAAACTGTATATTCTATGGCCCTACACCAACCCTACACCTAACTTTGTGCATTTTTACTTTCTCAAAAAAAAAAAAAAAACTAATTCTGTAAGATTTATAAGCGTTTTGAAAAATGGGGACATTGGGTTATGTCCTCATAAGTCACCCTATCCTTGTAATACCTGTGTCATACCCATGTCATTATACAGAGTTGTGTCCTGATATGTCACAAAAACAAGAGCACACACACACACACACACACACACACACATAATGTGTTGTAAATTTAATAAACCTTTTAAAACGCGCTGCTGTCACTCCTATGACATAATAAGAGGTTCTGTCTACAATTTCAACACTGACCCTGAAACTCTAGTTATTCACATTTGGTATATCCCCTCTGCCTCTTTATGGGCGTCAGTAGGCCTTCAATGACGTATCTGTCTTGTTTTGAAAGCGCTCATTGGTCAGATTGCTGGAAGGGGCGTTTCATTATGCCGCGGGATCGGTCTCTGATTGGCTACGCTTTTGTAAAGCTGCGTTCAGATGACAGACGTCTGTCAAGATAGCGAGGCTCTCCGACTCCGAGAACGGTGGAACAGACCGTTACCCTCTTCACTCTTATCAGGGAACACTAACGTTACCTTTCATCAAATACACTCTGAAAATGTTATTTAACCCGACTGGTTTGACCGAATGTTTACAAGAATGGGAGGATCTGGAAAAAGATTATCAACAAGTTCAGGTGAGGAGTCTTTCTTTCGCCACTGCTAATCAGATAGCACAGCTCTGAACTATGAGATCCTACTCTTCTATCTTTAAATGTTTTTATATACAATATATTTTTTTTATTTACAAATATATCGAAGTATCGCTATGAATAGCTAATTGTATCGATATGCTTCAGCTTTGAGCACTAGCTGCTTAGCAATTCTCACAGCAAAAACTCACAGCATAATAGTGGTAAAATAAAATAAAAAACATATTTTTAGCTTGTTATTAATAAATGGCACATTCAATTCCCACAAAAAAGTGTAATTGCTATATATGAAGTATTTTGCATGGCATTTGTATGGGTCAATGCCAAACAAAAATGTTCAATATCATAAAAAGAAGAATTGTTGATACACATGTCAAGTTAATAGAAATATCAGCCCTTGATTAATAACGGTTTCAAGTATTTATGAGAAACATACACACAATTATATATATATATTATTATGAGAATCTAAAAATGTTGGATAGGCCACACAGATTGTGAAATAAAATAAATAGCAATAATAAGCCTTTAAATACACCAAAAATATCAAAATGACTGTTCATCATGAGATGGGTATATACAAATTTGTGATGTCTATATTTGTTGCACAGGAGACACATCGACTTTACAAACAAAAGCTGGAGGAGGTTTCGAAACTGCAGGATAGCTGTTCTTCTTCAATTGCACGGCAGAGAAAAAAAATAAAGGATCTCAATGAATCCCTGCAGGAGTAAGTCATGAGTTATATATACTTTGGCTACAAATAAATGTCATTGAGCTATATCTTCTATTAATTATTATTTTTATTTCATAGATGCAGAGCGGGAGTGAGTCCAGAAGATGTAAATAAAATAGACGAGATCCAAGATTTTATAAAGGAAAGATCAAATGTCTTCTTTGAGATGGAGGCCTTCCTTCCAAAGAAAAATGAGTAATCACTCTGTCTGTCGCACCCTCTTTTAAAATACACATTATCAGCATTTACTATTCAAAGCAGGTCATACAGTTCTGTATTTGCCTGTTTCTAATTTAGTGTTGACTAAAGGTGTGGTATAGAATTCATATTGGTGTGTGGATTTGCAGTTTAGCTTGTTAAAACTATACTATGATTCAGCAAGCACTTGATGCTAACATGAAATACTTGTCTCTGTGTCTGTTCCAGGTTATACCTCAGTCTTGTTCTCGGAAATGTTAACGTTACACTCCTTAACAAACAGTCCAAGTAAGTTCTGTGAACAGTCCTATGAGATTCAGATGTTCTGAAATATTGTAACACCACAATCATCCTCTTTAAACATTGTGGTGTCACGAAATCCAGTCATGTTAATGAGTCATGAATCATGTGATTTGTCTGACTTTTGCCTGTTTCTCAATTGGACAGGTTTGCCTATAAAGATGAGTATGAGAAGTTCAAACTATACTTGACTGTGCTGCTCTTGTTGTTCTCATTCACCTGTCGGTTTTTGGTCACCTACAGGTACACGCTCAATTTTTTAAGAGTTGGTCTTTTAATTTCCTGTAGAAACTGCTGTTTAATCATTGATTATATGTAATGCTGCATGTTTCACTAATAAATGTCAAATAATCAACCAAGCTTATTTTTGTCTTTCTTCCATTGTGTTTTGACAGGGTTCTAGATGCACTTTTCAACTTCCTGTTGGTGTGGTATTACTGTACATTGACAATAAGAGAGAGCATCCTCATTAATAATGGCTCCAAGTACGAATAATCATATGATTATACTCTTAAAAATAAAGGTTCATTTCATGTAATACATGTAACACTGCTGTTAAATAAAGGATAAAGTGAGACTAAAGAAAGAGAAATAAAGACACAATGAACCCTAAAGAGGTAAAACAAAAGTGTTCTTTTGGGGAACACTTCTTGGTTCTATGGCATCATAGTGAAAACCTCCTTTTGAAACCTTTATTTTTATTTACAGTGTATGTAGTATAACACGTCTTCACATTAGTACTACTGGTTATTCTGTAAAGTTTCATTACTTGGCATGTGTTTCAGGATCAAGGGCTGGTGGGTGTTTCAACACTATGTCTCAACGTTTCTCTCTGGAGTAATGCTGACCTGGTATGACAAACTTACATTTTTTTAACACTGTGAGATATTACAACATTACATCTTTGAATCTTTGGTACTTTAATAAAGAGTATTTTCATTCATCAGACGAATCTGGTTTGATTAAATGCTTGAATTGAACTGTTTTTAAGTAGGCTAGTACACTTATAGTCATTTCTGAGGAACAGTAGAAGTGTGAAAAAGACTGAGATGGTATGTGTGAATATCTGATGCGTGTCAGCTGTTCATGTGTGTCTCACAGGCCAGATGGTGAACTCTACCAGATGTTCAGAAATCAGTTCCTGTCCTACTCCATGTATATAAGTAAGAACTGCTGCCTTACACCATTAGTGACGTTTCCAATGTAATAATGATTTATTGTTTGTTTAATTTATTCATTCATTTTTCGTTGTTTGTTGTCCCTTCAGATTTTGTCCAGTTTCTCCAGTACTATTACCAGAGTGGCTGCTTATATAGACTCAGAGCTCTTGGAGAAAGACACAACATGGACCTCACAGTTGGTGGGTAGTGTGTTGTTTTATTAATCTATTTTTCCTTATTATATTGCAGAATGATTAGCTAACACATGTTTTCACATGCGCTTTATGATCAGAGGGGTTTCAGTCCTGGATGTGGAGGGGTCTGACCTTTCTACTGCCTTTCCTTTTTTTAGGCCATGTAAGTTTGATACTATATTTGTTAATCTTGGGTTATTTTGCAATAAATGCAATCATCTTGCATGGACAAACAGCTCACTTCCTGTTTTGTGGCAATGTAATCATTGTTGTAAAGACTTCTTCTTTGGCACAGAGTATCAGTTCATAATTTACCAGTACCAGAAAAAAGAAGACCACTTAATACTAACATAAAATGTTGACATGGGTATTCAGAAAAGTTCTGGTGTAATTCTATTGTTATTATGCGGTGGTTCTAACCGTCGTATTATGTTCATCTAGTTTTTCCAGCTCTATAATGGAATTAAACTCTTCCAAATGGCCCAGCTTCCAGAATGGAAAGAGTGGCAGGTCAGTTTTTCAAAATAATTTAAAATGTTTACATCATGTGCCAACATATATTAAGCTAAATGACATTATATTTAACTATCCAAGATGTGTATATTGCTTTAAGCCAGAAGTATTAGTGTATCTTTTTTTGTGATTATGTTGAAATCATTTGTAATACGTTATTTTTCTTAGGTTCTCATGTGCGGATCTACTTTCCTCGTTCTGTTCATGGGAAATTTCTTCACCACTCTTGGTGTTGTTTACCACAAATACATGGATCAGGACAAAGCCAAAGCTTTATAAATGACTGCGACAAAGGCACTGCTGAACTCTTGATTAAAGCAATTAATGCTTGAAATGTATGTTTTTTTATGTTTTATATTAATGTTTGTTTGTTGTTCAACCTGGCTAAGTTATGATTTTTTTAAATGTGTCACAAAGTGTAAGGGATGGAATGTATTTTGCCTAAACCTAAAATATTTAATATTTTGCCTTCATTTTATATTAAAGCACTAAGTGTCATTGTGTTTTACAATATTCCATGTGTCAAAGAAACATATAACTGTGTGTTTGTTTGTCCCCCCCCCCCCCCCATATTTTTACACCATGTTTAAAGCTGATTTGAATGAGCAAGTTAATGATCTTAAAGACAGATATGGAAATCATTGGCTATCAGTGGTATTGTTCCACAATGTCACCACATGACTTTACCATCATAGGACTATGACACCTTCATGTTAGTAAGAAGCCTGTGTTGTCAGCAACTTTCTAGGAAAATGTTAATTCATTTTCAGATATTTTCAAGAACTGATTGAGGAAGCCCTGTCAAGCAGAAATGGGAAATAGAAATATCCCTTAATTGCCTTCAGCAGACCATTCGGTCCAAGGTTTTTACTACTGTAAAATACATTTAATCAGCTTGCATTTTAAACCAAAAATTCCAGTAAAGAATTCACCATATTGAGCATAACAGTTTTTAAATTATTTTGTCGTTATAGTGGACAACATAGCATTTATAATCGACAAATAACTCAGAATAACTTTACGGTCTCAGACTGTCGCCCTTTAATTCTAAGTGGGGAGAAAATGCTGCAATGGACACGTTAGAATAAAAAGAAAATAATTTCGAAGAACCATTTACGGATTCTAAACATAAAAATTTTAATCAGTCCAGACAGCTGATTTATACCAAACCGGGGGATTACAATACGTAAGGGGTTATTTGAACATGCGCTGGCAACCCGGCGTTTCAATATGTGACGTAAGCTCGTGCTGCCCTTGCTCCAGCTAACCGGAGGTATGCGTTTTAAGTGTGTGTTCTGTCGTGTAACTGTTGAATTATATTAGTATACATTCTTAATAGTTTAATTTTAAACATTTTGTGAATTCTTAAACAAAAAAAGTGAACATTTTGATGTATATACGCGTATGTCTGCCCTTACAAAAAGTACTATGGCGATGGTAGCATAGTACAGTGATTGTATCAGATGGTAACGTTACACAATGTGACTTTGCTACGTGTTACTGAATGATTGAAATATTCATGTACAATGGACATCAAAATATTTAAACAGAGACATGTTAAATGTCCAAAAACATTTCAGTGTGACAGTTCTTCAGTTGTTTTTACGACATGAGGGCTATTTTGTGAAACGTCATGGCTGTTATTTATTGAGCGATAAAAGTTTCTATGCAAGGAACCAAGGTGGTGAAAAATTACATTAATTAGGAAATGTTTTGTCATTGGTCATCATTATGTAATTGCACTGAACATTCAAAAGAGGGCACAACATGACAAAGTCACAAATTCTATTTTTCGTCAATGTACTTAGACATGAGATTTACAGTGGCGTGCGAAAGTTTGGGCACCCCTTGCAGAATCTGTGACAATGTGAATAATTTTAACAAAATAAGAGAGATCATACAAAATGCATGTTATTTTATTTATTTACTACTGTCCTGAGTAAGATATATAACACAAAAGATGTTTACACATAGTCCACAAGACAAAAAAAAAAAGGCTGAAATTATTTAAATATCCCCATTCAAAAGTTTGGGAACCCTTGGTTCTTAATACTGTGTGTGGTTACCTGGATGATGTACGACTGGTTTTTGTTTTGTGATGGTTGGTCATGAATCCCTTGTTTGTTCTGAAAAGTTAAACGGAGCTCTGTGCTTCAGAAAAATCCTTCAGGTTCTGCAGAGTCTTCAGTTTTCCACCATCTTTAGTATATTTAAACTTTAGTGAGTTTGAATCGTCACTTCAGTCAGTTGTAGACTAATACCAAGTGATGTAAACAATCTGTTTTCGCAGACATATCTGAATTCTGTGAAAATGGAGGACGGAGAATCGCAGCTGCTCTCTGATGAGGAGCAGACTCCAGAGCCTTTCCTCAGCTCTCTGGACATCTTCCTTTTCTCTCTAATCGCAGGACTGCTTATCTACTGGTTCTTCTTCCGAAAAAAACCAGAGCCTGTTCCAGAGATCAAGCCATTCACTCCAGTGTAAGTGCCTGAATTTAAATCCCCTTCCCCCTTCAGTTGTCCTCAAGATGGAAATATTACACCCACACACATTTTTCTGCACGACTGAAATGTTGATCAGAGCTTTGAAAGAGTTTTGTAAAACACAAGCACAATATATCTGTTCCATCCCATAAAAGTGTAAATGCAAATGATAAAGTTACAAAATTAACTTATGCATTACAGCTCTTGGCAAAAACTGTGTTATGGGGCTGAAATTTGCAATAATATTTTTGTTGGATGGCCTGTGTATAGTTTTTCTCCCTATAGACCTTTGGCCTTGTTTGAACAAAGCATTGTTTCTGCACCATAGCTCGCTCCTAAAGCACTTTGTGGTTCGGTTGGTCATGGGTGCCAACATTGCAAAGTGTTGACATCATGGGATGGAGAGAATGTGCATGCATTACATTCTGTCTCAGCTTTATGGTCTGTAGCAGCTAAGATACAGTTCATATACACAGTGGTTATGTGTCATGGTGAATCCCAACAGATACTTCTTTGTTCATGAATTTTAATTCATGCCATGTATGAAAAAAGTGAATTTTCTGTTCGGTTTTCAGAATGCTTAACAGTCAGTGACTCCGTTAGTGATATCAAACATTTAACTGAGCTGTGTAATAAACAGAAGCATTATATATGAGCCTGGACCACAAAACCAGTCTTAAGTAGCACGGGTATATTTGTAGGCAATAGCCAACAATATGGGTCAAAATTACACATCTTTCTTTCATACCAAAAATCATTAGACAAGGCAAGTTTATTTAAAAAGCACATTTCATATGAGATGGTAATTCAAAGTGCTTTACATAAAAGGAAGTAAAATTAAAAAAATTAAAAATAATCAAAACAAGTAATAAAAAAAAAACATTTAAATGATTTTAAAATACATTCAAAATGAAATAAAACCGTTAAGAACAAAAAGGCAATTTTCTCAAAATGTAGAATTTTTTTTTTTTTTTTTTTGCTTTGCTTCCTCAGATTCCAGATTTTCAGCTAGATGAATGTTGGCCAAATATATAGACCCTTATGACTGGTTTTGTGGTCCAAGGTCATGTATGAGCTTGAAATGAGCATTGTTTGTTCAGATGGAGTCACAGGATGTTATTCTTCCTGAATGTTCCTCATAATCCTTGCTAGTCAGTTGTAGTGCTGTTAAACTTGTGACCTATTCACCCTTGAAAACAATGAAAGGCCTGATGACTTGAGCATCAAGGTACTGCTCAAAAATCTTTTGTTTTTTTAAAGAAAATATTTAATAGTTTTATTAAGCAAGAATGCATTTAATAAAAAGTGGCCGTAAAGACACATAATTATAGTTCTTTCATTTTTTTTAAATAAATTTTTCAAAAAAACAATCAAAGTATTGTTTAATCAATGTATCATGGTTTTCACTAAAATATTAATCACCAAAACATTGAGAAAAATTGGAAATGTTGAGCACCAAATCAGCATATTTGATTGATTTCAGAATCACGTCACATGACACACTGCTGAAAATTCACTTATTTTAAACTTGTTCAAATAAATGCAGACTTGGTGAACATAACAGACTTTCAGAAACATTAAAAAAGTACATTTTGGACAATAATGTGCACAGCTTTTCCTTCCAACATAAATCACTTTTCACTATTTATTGATTGTGTTTTCTAAAAAAGCAATAGATAAAGAACAGAAAAGAATACAGGAGGAAATGATGTATAAGTAGAGAACTATTATCAGTAAGACATGTTTAGCGAGCAGGAAAGGATAACCTCTTCCAATTCTCTCCACTTCCTGGTTCACATTACTCACATTGAAGAATCGCAGCCAGTCCAAGCCATCCTGCCAAAGTCCTGAACAACTCCACTGGTCTTTCTTCTTTAGTTGTTTTAATCAAATGCATTTATTATGTGGTGTGTGTTAAAAACCGAATTAAATCCAGAAACTTAGATTGCCTTTTGTTTAGTGATCTTTTGGCTGGGAAAGTGAGGGAATGGACTCCTTGTGTTTGCATTGGCAGGAGTTTTTATGCATGTGTGTGTGTGTGTGCGCGCGCATTTAAGATCGGGGGTTTAGTAACAGCGTTGTGCTGCAGAGATCCATGGGAAATGTTGTATATTCCTGTTGCTTTGCAACCACTGTGCTCTGGCCAGATGGCAGGAGAGAGAGAAACAGAGAGCCCGTCTCAGTCAGGACCTCGCCTGCCTCACACCCCCTTTTCCTGCGCTGAGGAGCGATGTGTTTTCTACAGAGCCTCCTAATGAACTTTAACACAAGCCAAAGGACTTTCTCAGGCTTTCTGAGGGCTTGATCAGAACGAACCCGTTAGAGACGAAAGTGCTCTGTATGCCGAGGGTCTTTTCCCCAGTCATGGGATGCATGTTTTCTTTGCCTCAGGACAGACTGGCTGCTGCGGAGAGGTTAGTCTGGGACAGTAGGATGTTTATGCCATGTTCCTTCTGGTGTGATCGATATTTAAGGTGCTATTTATGACTTTTGTGTAATTACTTTAGCTGGAAGAGATTGCTTCTAATCTTTTAACAGTGTCGTATGAGTGGTGTTCAAAAGCAAATTGAGGTTTCTAATTTTCATTTGCACAAAGGTATGGCTATTTTATGGAATGTCTTTTGGAATGCTGTAAGAATTCTCTAGCATAAGCAGCTAATTTGTTTCTTTCGTTTGGAGTTATGTTGGGGAGAAATCCAATGTTTTGCACTGTGATGTCTTGCCAGTGCAATGATGGTTGTGTTTAGTAATTTGACAGTTTTATTATACATTATGTACCCTAACCCTGAACTCTACAAAGTAAAAAGTTTGGGCATGCTTACAAGTAAATTAATCTACAGTCTATTACACTATTGTTCAAAAAAGTGTATACTATTGTTTGGTGTCTGGAAGATTTTTTAAAATGCTTTTAATAAAACTCTCTTTTACTCACCAGTTCTGCAAAGTTGTTTGCAAAGTTGTCTACAAAGTTTGTTGCGCAATTTGTTTGTTGCGAAATATTGTGAAATATTACAACTAGGGAAGCAGGATAAATATCGGCATGATATTAATGTGCATCTCATCACCACTGATTAAAGAACCGGTTTTACTGATGAGATATGCATTAATATATTGACGATATTTTTTGTGCACCCCTAATTACATTACAAAGACGACTGTTTTCTACTTTTAAAATATTTAGTTTTAGTAGAAGTAGAATTTTCAGCATCATCACTTCAGTATCACACGATCTTTCAGAAATCATTCTAAAATGCTGATTTGCTGCTCAAGAATTTTTTTTTAATCAGTGTAAAAAAACAGCACTTGTGCTGCTTAATATATATATATATTTTTTTTTGATGAATAAAAGGTAGAAAAAAACAATCTCCTTGTCTTTACTGTTTTGTTTGATACATTTAAAGTGTTTTGCTGTAAAATGTATTAATTACTGTGACTCCAAACTATTGAATACTATTCTTAAAAAACAAACAGATAGATAGATAGAAAAAAAAATGTAGAAAGTTTTTATTTTATATTTTGTTTACATTGTACAAATAAAGAGCATTTTAATAGGAGTAGAAAACATAACTGTACATTACTGTATCAAACTTACTATGTCCAAGTAAGGTTTTTGGGCTTTGTGGACAACCGTCTGTTCTTCATCGCTGAATTAACATGAAAGTTTGTGGTTTTCATTAGTTGAACAATGACTGAAAGCAGACGTGTTCTAATGCTGTGGTGCTCTCAGAGGGGTGTGAACTTCAGGAAGTTCTCCTGTGTGGAAAAGGCTGAGAAATGAATGGCTCAATCCCCTATTCATTACCAAAAGAATTGGTCTGGCATGCTTTTCAGCCTTTTCACATGTGTTTTTTCTTTCTCTGTTTTCTTCTTTTTCTTTTCATAGAACACCACAAATACGTGAGACCAGCTTTATTGAGAAAATGAAGAAAACGGTGAGATTTTCAGGAACATTACCATAGTAATAAATAAAGTTCTAAAAAGTTGAAATAATTGGCAAGCATTCCACCATCTTGAACAATTTAAAAAAAATTGATTTTTTTTATCTTCCTATTCTAGAACCGAAACATTGTGGTGTTTTATGGATCCCAAACAGGGACTGCTGAGGAATTTGCTAACAGGCTGGCAAAAGATGCCCAACGCTACGGCATGAAAGGCATGGCCGCGGACCCAGAGGAGTATGACATGGTACTTTCACCATTATTTCTTTCTGTTTAATGCGCACTTCTAAAAATCAATCCGTCAAGATCAGAACCGAGTACTTTTCAACTCTTTTGACTTTTGTCATTATAATCTCCCATTCGCAGTCCGAGCTTTCAAGACTGAAAGAGATTCCTAATTCTATGGCTGTGTTCTGCATGGCAACCTATGGAGAAGGAGACCCCACAGACAACGCCCAGGAGTTCTACGACTGGATGCAAGGGACTGATGATGATCTAGAGGGGGTCAATTTTGCTGTGAGTAATACCAATAGCAAAGTGCATAGAAGGCTAATTTGTTTCTTTTTGTGATTCATTTCTATGGTGAGTAAACTGGGATCAAGAGGTTGCATGAGACAACCTTGCACCCTGTAAAATTCCTGGCCTTTTTATGGAGTGGTACCTATTTCCTGGGCAGTCGGTGAAGTTCTTAACAAGCCTGAGCCCGAGGCTGTCCCATAGTTAAGGGGCCCATGGTATCCTCATCAGTTCTTTCTCACCAAATGGAAACATCTGGCCTAGCCAAACAAAGCTAGAGCTTCATCCCAGTGGAACTTCTCTCTTAGCGGGACTCTTTCAGATGAAACTGGATCACTGGACCTTCTGTTTCTTTGATTCTGGAGACATGGGTGTCCAGACGCCGCTTAAGTTAGACCTGCATTCTGGATGAAAGCCTTGTGGTTTCAGTCTGGAGTTCTCGTATTCATTTATGTGGTTGTGGTGGGACAGCGTGATAAAACATGTGGTTGGAAACATCAGTGCAGTGCGTCTACAGCATCAGATAACTGTGAGACAGGCTAGAGGAGGTTAAAAGATCCTGCAGACAATTTCATTATTCTGTTGAATTTTACTCCAATGCATTGAAGTCAGTTTTAATTATAAATATATATGACGTTTTTTGTTCTCCAGAAGTCATAATTAAGGTTTCCACTTAGTGACTCGTATCTCAATTTGATCTTTTTGAACTAGAGAGGAAATTTTGAATGATTAAGCAAAACCTTCTAGTAGATTGAACTCGCATCTAAAAAAATAAAATAAAATACAAGACGGTTTAAATGTTTTTAGTTGACTTTAAGCTTTAAAAAGTATTGTTTGTGTTTACTGAAAGTTTGGTCTTTTTTACTCCTTGCAGAGATTGAATGATTTTTAAATTTTTTGCCAATTTTTCATAGGTGTTTGCTTTAGGAAATAAAACATATGAGCACTTCAATGCCACAGGCAAGTATACAGACAAGAGGCTTGCTGAACTGGGGGGAAACAGGGTCTTTGACCTGGGCCTCGGGGATGATGACAGCAAGTGAGTGAACAAGAGATTGAAACAGATACAACATGTGCATGTTGTCTTGTTTTGTTTGCCTGTCCTAATTATTTAATCTTAAATTATTTGTAGCTTGGAAGATGATTTTATCTCTTGGAAAGAACAGTTTTGGCCTGCAGTTTGCGAGTTCTTTGGTGTGGAGGCCACGGGAGAAGACAGCAGGTATATATATATATATATTTTTTTTTTCCATGTGCTTGCTTGTCTTGTAATTGAATCTGAAATACAGTATTGATAGGCATCAAATAGTAGAATCTAAAAGAGCCAGACCAGCTGTGTGAGATTGTCTGGTTCAAACGTGATGTTTATTTGATGGGTATTTTATGGCAACACAACACATGCAGTGTCTCATCTCCATATTAGAGGAAACCAATACATTTATCATGTTCTTCCATAACAAAAACCTCCCCTGTCCTGCTTTGAATAGGTTTTTGCATCTTATTAAACATCATAGGTGTTTTGAGTGCTTTAAATACAGGCTAGGATGAGATCTCCAATCCTTTTTTTTGTGTTCTTTCAGCATTCGGCAGTTTGAACTGGTGGTTCATAATGACATCAATATGAATGAAGTGTACACCGGAGAGATGGGGCGGCTCAAAAGCTTTCAGACACAGAAACCGTGAGTTCATGACACCGATCGGCATTTTAAAAGATCACTCTTGATCTGTACATTTTATGCTTCAGTTGTTTACAAGTCTATAAAATGACCTTCAGTTTTATGTAAAGTTTTTTTTTTAATTGTGGTTTTGTGGGTTTTATTTTAGGATTAGCTAGAGTCTCATGTTTTAAATTTATATACTGAAATGTTTCACTAAAACATTTGATCTGAATGCATTGTTATTCATTTGATTTGTGCAGACCGTTTGATTCAAAGAATCCTTTCCTTGCAACTGTTACTGGGAATCGTAGACTGAATGAAGGAGGAAATCGACACCTGATGCACATTGAGTTAGATATCACAGACTCTAAAATCAGGTATGCTTAAAAATGCACTTGTTGGGTGAATCTCATGAAAACATTTCCAGGTCACGTTTCACCCTAAAAAAAGAAAGGGGAAAATTTTCATTTGTAGGAAGAAAATTAAGCCTGTTTTTATTATTAGCATTTTAGTCTTATATTATATAAATAATACATATAACATTTTATTATAGAAAAATTGTTTTATATTTTAATATTAAATACGATTTTTTTTTCGTAGGAGGAAAATTTAGCTTGTTTTATTATGTTTTTCATTTTGCATTATGATACATATACAATTTATTATATAAAAAATAACTGTATAGTTCTTTATTGAATATAATTTCCTCTTCCCCCCCTTTTTTTCTTGAGGGTTTTAATGAGATTCAAGCTCTTATAATTGTGTTCATATGATGATGTGATGTTGATTCAACAATCAGAGGTGATTCCACAGTTACTAAATTATTATACTTAATATTACAGCATTGAACAACTAAAATGGTTTAAATTATATCACTAATACAAATAGCAACACTGTTATTCATATAATGTATAAAATAGGTTTGCATGCATACTCTGCATAATATCATCATTATTGAGTATATATTCATGCAGTGTCCAGAGTTTTTTTTAATGTTCACATATAAATCAGTTGATTACCAAACTTGGCAGATATGATTCTGGAGATCATGTTGCTGTTTACCCCACAAATGATGCAGCGGTGGTCAACAGAATAGGAGAGAGACTTGGAGTAGATCTTGATACTGTAATCTCGCTTAAAAATCTGGATGGTATGTACTTATATCTGAAATTCATATTATATTCTATAAGTTAGAATATGTTTTTATGTGTATTGTAATGTGTTATGATTGCCTTTTGATGTTTCGATTCTGTAGAGGAATCCAATAAAAAGCACCCGTTTCCCTGTCCAACCACATACCGCACGGCACTGACTCATTACCTTGACATCAACAACACGCCTCGCACAAACGTGCTGTATGAGCTAGCGCAGTACGCCTCTGATCCGCAAGAGCAAGAAAACATGCGCAAGATGGCATCTGCTTCAACTGAAGGAAAGGTTAGGATCACATCTTAATCACTGATGTATGGAAGCCCGTTTCTGCTACTGAATAAAAAATAATAAAAGGTATTTGCACATGCTCAGAAATGTGAGATATAAACTCACAGTTGCAAGTTATAAAGTCAGTACTGCATGATATAAACTTGCAATTATGAGAAGAAAAAAAAAATGTAAACTCGCAATTGCTAAAAAAAAAACTTGCAAAAAAAGTCAGAATTGCAAGATATTAACTCTCAATACAGACATTTTACAGACATGAAAAAATTCAGAATTGCAAAAATTAAACATGCATTTGTGAGAAAAAATTCTGAATTGCAAGAAAAAAAGTTGCAATTGTAAGGTTAAACTCGCATTTGAAAAAAAAAACAACAGATTCGCAAGTTTACTGCTCACAAATCTGACTTTGACTCGAAATTACTAGTTTATATCTAACTTTACTATGAAAAAAAAAAAATCTGAATTGCAAGTTTGCGGTAAACTCGCAATTGTGTGGAAAACAAGTTTTTTTTTGTTTTTTGTTTTTGCAGCAGAAATGGGCTTCTATACTGATGTAATAGTAGTCTATAGCAAAACTTGAACATTTTTATTCACCATCTGATTGGTCTTTTAAAGGCTTTGTACCAGAGTTGGGTTTTGGATTCTCAGAGGAACATACTAGCTATTCTAGAGGATCTACCTTCCCTGAATCCTCCTATAGATCACCTGTGTGAGCTCCTTCCTCGACTTCAGGCTCGATACTATTCCATTGCCTCTTCCAGCAAGGTAAAACCTGCAGTTTTTGATATTATACCATGAATTAAAAACTTCTGAGGTTGACAAGCTTTGCTAACCCTCATTTCAGGTCTATCCAACCTCTATCCACATTTGTGCTGTGGTGATAGAGTACGCCACCAAGACAGAAAGAGTCTTCAAGGGTGTGGCCACCAACTGGCTTAAGAACAAAGAAGTGACCGATAACGGCCATAAGCACACCGTTCCCATGTATGTTAGAAGATCTCAATTCCGCCTGCCGTTCAAACCCAGTAACCCTGTAATCATGATCGGGCCTGGTACTGGCATCGCCCCCTTCATGGGCTTCATCCAAGAGAGAGCATGGCAGAAGGAACAAGGTGAAGCTTGAACTTGCTTAGACACAACTTGAGTATAATAATATAGCATAGGTCTCTCACTCGGTTTTTACTTTCTGTTGCAGGCAAGGAAGTTGGTGAGACGATACTGTACTTTGGTTGTCGCCATAAGAACGAGGACTTCCTGTATCGGCAGGAACTGGAGGAGTTTGAGCGGGAAGGTGTTTTGACACAGCTTAACGTTGCCTTTTCCAGAGACCAGGAGCACAAGGTGAATGACATAGGGATTAAGACAAAAGACATTTATGATATGACAAAAGATTTCTATTTCAAAGAAATGTGGTTCTTTTGAAATATATTCTTCAAAGAATATTGTAAAAAAACATTTATTTTACAACGATATCAATGATTTCTGAAGGGTCATGTGACACTGAAGACAGGAGTAATGGTAGCTGAAAATTCTGCTTTGCATCAGAGGAATAAATTACTTTTTAAAATATATTAAAATAGAAAACTGTTATTTTAAATTATAATAATATTTCACATTACAATTTTTTTTTACTGTAAATAAATGCAGCCTTTTTCTTTCAAAAACCGTACCATATTGGAAAACAAGAATCAGATTAATATATTTATTTGCATCCAAATTTAAAGATGCACTGCATATTATTATTATTATTATTATCATCATCATCATTTTTCATCATTATTAATCTTCCTAAACAACCAATGTTGCCAAGTTGTTTAAGAATTGGGCTACTTTAACACTGTTGCCGCGAGTTGTTTTTCATGTCCACAGGTTAAAGTGACAACAATAACGTGAGATTTAGCCCCCGGAATTCGATTTTTACCATGGAACCCCCCTCAAAATGCAAAAACCTGGCAACCCTGTAAACAATCAATATGACTGGTCTTCATTACCATAGATTTCAGCGTTATAAAGAAAAGTTTTCCTGATATTAAAGATTTCCATTTTAGTTGGGAACTGAAGAGTAATTCTTTGGACTGTGTTGTTTTTCCAGATCTATGTGCAACATCTTCTGAAGAAAAACAAGGAGCAGTTGTGGAAGCTCATTCATTCAAATAATGCCCATATCTATGTTTGTGGGTAAGAACCAGAAGTCGCTTCTACCACAGATGAATAACATTCTTATGAACACAATCCACACTAGTAGTTAACTGGCAGGATTTCAGTGGAACAATAAACAGCTTGAAATAATTATAGTGCTTCCATATAATTATATGATTTTTCGAGCATAAAGTGGTCAATACTGCCATTCATCAGTATAATATTGTATCCTTAAAAGCCACAGTATCTCTTTCCAGCAGCATATTTGCTTGAGTATGTAATGAGAATGTGTCGTTGCAGAGATGCACGTAACATGGCTCGGGACGTGCACACGGCCTTCTATGATATCGCAGAGGAGGTGGGCGGCCTGACGCACACTCAAGCTGTGGACTATTTCAAGAAGCTGATGACCAAGGGCCGGTACTCGCAGGATGTTTGGAGCTAAGCTTGATAAACCAATGTTTGCCACTTTACCTCAAGCCATCATTTCTCTAAAAGCTAGAGCTAAAACATTGAATTTGCCTGGACTGATTGGTTATATAATAAGAGTTGTGATGAAAGATACTGCACTCCAACATCACACAAAAGCATGGTTTAACATCGTTCCTTCAGAGGAGTTTAGGATATTTAATGTACTGCAACAGGAAACTGATTTGACTGCATTTGAACCCTAAGTATCATTGGATGTTCATGTATACGCAAATGTAGGTCAAGGATACAAAATGCTTTCTTTTTTTTTTTAAGTGAGGCCTTATAAAGAATATTCATATATAAATGTTGTCATACTCTTTCTATTGTTTTATCTCTGTGTGTAAAGACTGCAAGGATCACTTTGTGACGTACTGTAAAAACTTTAGAGTTTGTTTCTGTGATATTGTGTATGAAAACATCCTACAATATGTTACAGGAAATTAACATTTAAGGTCAGTTTTTTTTTGTTGTTGTTTTTTTGATCATGTGATGTTTGTTCATTCTCATTTCCTGTGGTTTCAAGAGGTTTAGCCACTCTTTTTATGCATTACTTCATACTAACTTTAAGTAGCATGGAATGAGCAATTATGCAATCAGCATGACTCCCATCTTTAGGTGAAGTGTTACATTCTGTTTGTCAAAACATTTTTTTTTCAAGTTTTAGCAAGTGGTCATGTGTTAATTGTCACAGAAGTATGTATTTTCCTAACATTTTAAAAGGTGCATTTATAAAGAGAAATGTAAGTTCTCTTATTTTCTTAGGCTTTTCGCGGCTGATGTACATTTTCCACTGATTTCTACTCCTGATTATAGAATGACCTCCTAAATTCATCCCCCTAGTGAGCCAAAGCTGAAACTGCATTGCCCAGCATGGCGGTCTTAAAATGAATCAAGCTTGCATTGGTGTCATTTTAAAACTTAATGCATTAATACACCTTGAGAAGAGAAATGCCATTGTCAGGTGTTTTGAGCAAAATTTTCATATAAGTCATGCAATGTTTGACAATTAAAGAATATGCACAAAAACCGTCGCCTCAAAATGTGTTTGTATAGACATGTTAAAAACAAAATACTGCGGTGTATAAAATGGATAAAGAATGAGTTTTTATTTTAAGGTACAAAAATGTTCTTAAGCAAAACAGCAACTGTACAATATTAAAAACAAGCCGTTTGAATTCTTGTAACGAGACACGAGGTAACAGAATAACGACCAAACAAAAAACCCTGCAGATGAACCCCATCAAATCTCTAGAATGACAATGACACAGGGGGTCCGGAGTGAGTTGTGGGAAAGGCAGGTACTCCAGTCTCTGGCTGTGAGATTGGAGGAGTGAATGGCACTCCTGGCTGAGGTAGTTTAATGAAGGGCTGATCTGTCAGGTTGACTGGTGGCCTGAACTGATGCTGAGCATATGGGGACATTGGCATCCACGGGCTGCCTGTGTGATGGCTGTGCCCATGATGATGTCCATGTCCAAGATTGTGACCAATGCTGACTTTAGTGTAAGGTGAAGTAAATGTGTATTGCTGCTGAGGATACAGTGAGACGGGCCAACCATCGACTGTGTTGGGCAGACTTCCTAGAACTTGACCATTGGTGGGATTTACTGGAGCGTAGGCCTGGACGGGGTATGACCCTGGTGGAACGTCTCTGGAATTACAAATATAACAAATATATGTAAGTTCTTCTCTTATTTTATTAACATTTTGGTATGCCTTTTCCACTGATTTCTACTTAAAGGAATACTCCACCCCAAAATGAAAATGTTGTCATTTAAAAGAAAATAGAAAATTCTGTCATCATTTAATCACCCTCATGTCTTTTCAAAACTGGGTGATTTTCTTTCTTCTGAGGAACATAGAAAATATTCTGAAGAATATTGGCAACGAAGCAGTTTCTGTTCCCATTGACTTTCACTGCATATTTTGATCATACAATTAAAGTCAACGGGAAGCAAACCTGTTTGGTTACCAACATTCTTCAAAATGTAGTCAACAATATGACAGTTTCATCCCTTTTGGGTGGATTTTCTGTTTAAGACGATTTTAAAGACCTGCATAAATGAAATGAATAACCTCCATGAAGAACCTATTGACACAATCTTAAAAGAAATGTTAATTAGACTCTTTTACTTAAACATCCTGTGGCACACATTAAACAAAGACATAATGCTTAAAAGATACCAACAATAACCAATAAAAAAAGTTAAAATGCATCACTTTACAATTGCAAGCTGCTCAAAATGAAGAAGCTAAAAGCTGTACTCTTAACAATCTTCTATACACTGCAATATGAATACAGTAAAGTAAACAACAGGGTGAACATATGTAATTGTGGCACTGATCACTCACGTGAGGTCAAGTGGCTTCTTGCACTCTTCTGTCGATGCAAGAATGAACTGGACACCAGGTATATGTTTTAGCAAGCGAAAAGGGAACTTCTTCTCCAAGACGGAAGCTCTAGATTCTGACATCTCTAATAATGAAAACCATCCCATTCCATCTAAATGTACTAAGTTAAGGAATAGTATTAAAAATACTCTATATACTGATTGAACTACATGATATGATTGTAAGCTTTATGATTCAGGATTGCCGTATGAAATGAAATGAAAAAAAGTTGAGCATTCTATATGTTTTAGAATAGATTAAGGATACGTAACATTCCTGTAATGATGGCCAGGACGTTGCAAAGGAAAAAAGCGTTTGGAAAGAACAGGGTTAGAATTATTAGAATAATCCAGGGGAGGGACGCAGAAGGCACACTGACGCCCATGATATACGCCTTCCGCATAGCAGAATTGATGGTTATCATTCCCAGGACAGACAGGGCCAATGGGACAAGCCCATTTACTGAGCTCCTACTGGACGGGGAGAACAGCAGTGACTCCAGCAGCACATGTAAGAGTCCACAGATGGACGACAGCAGCAGTGACCGGTAGAGGAATCTGACCGTTCCAATCCCTCGCTCCAGCCCACTACAGGGAAACGCCATCAGGACGCCACTTAGGATCAAAAGCATCATATTCTTGTGGTAGAGGAAATAGGTGAAGAGTTTGTAGACTGTGAAGAGAGCGGACAAAAATTAAGTAACACGAAAAAATGAACCAATATGGTATTTATGGTATATTTTGTTTATTTTAATATATGATAACATAATATAGCAAACACAGTGCGCTAACTAATCCAGTAAACATTACAATATTTTATCTGAAGCAAAAAACGTATTTGGAAAAGCTAATAAAGTTGACTACAATCAAAGCACTATAAATGACATAAAAATTATGGATTAATAGGAAATTATTAATTTAAAGATGTTTATTATGTCTAGATTGTTTTTTTTAGAATTTATTGCAATATATATAAATTCAATAAATAAATGTATGCATTTAGCAGACGTTTTTATCCAAATTATTTACCTAACGTGTTCCCTGGGAATCGAACCCACAACCTTGCGCTGCTAACGCAATGCTCTACCGTGTGTGTGTGTGTGTGCGTGTAGTTTTGAGCATAGGGAATTTACTTGATTAAGCATTTTATAGGAGTGAGCACAGGTTTCTCACATCTTTTTCATTTCATTTCAATTATTTATTCTCTTTTCATGGTAATGCAACACAAAATACCACAACAACAAACCAACAAACACACAAAAATACATTCCATGACAAGAAGAACAGGAGTAAGATGAAGAAAATAAATCTTATAAACTCCTACCCCATTTTTATATTAAGAAAATTACAAATTACAAATTAGATGGCCTCACTGACATGACATATATAAAAAAAACACAAAAAAACAAACAAACAAAAAAACAACAACGATGCAATAATGACAACTCCAGCAACAAAAACAATGACGAAACCATCATTGTTGTTATAGTTTTAATGATTTTCACATTCATCTTCGTACAAATTAAATATCTTCTGTTTACACTTATATTTATATTGAAGAATATTTGAACAACATTTAAAATCATTTTCTAGAAAATTCAATTTTTTCACACCAGAAACTGAAACACACATTTGTTCGAGGGTATTTCCAGCAAAAGGTTGTTTAACATCATAATTTCTTCTGCTTGTCTCAATATTTACAGTAAAAAGGGTTTGCAATCCATGTGATAACAGGCAGTGTTTCGCTTTATGAACAACTAATAAAGTTTGTAAAGAAACCAAATCCTTCAATTTGAGTAGTCCTGACCTCAGAAACAGTCCTGTAGTATGTTCTCTTGGAGCAACTCCATTAGTTATTCTTATAACCCTTTTTTGCAAAATAAATAAGGGCATTAAATTAGTAAAATAAGAGTTTCCCCATACCTCCAAACAATACATAAAATATGGCAAAATAAAGGAACAATATAAGATTCTCATTGCCTTATAATTTAACATAAACTTTACTTTGCTCAAAACAGCAATGTTTTTACAAATTCTATTTCTTACATAAGCTATGTGTGACTTCCATTTAAATTTTTCATCAATGAGTACTCCTAAAAACCTAAATTCTGACACTCTCTCAATAATTATTCCATTTAAAGTCAAACTAACATTATCAGGACATTTTTGATTTGTAAACAACATACATTTTGTTTTACTTAAGTTTAACAACAGTTTATTTTTATTAAACCATTTCTGAAGTAGGACCAATTCTTGTTCAATAGTTTTCATTAATATGTTTAAATTCTTCCCCGATACAAAAAAATTTGTATCGTCCGCAAAAAGAACAAAACGCAAAATCTTTTAATAGTCACAGAGGTCATTAATATATAAAATAAATAATTTAGGCCCCAGCACAGAGCCTTGAGGGACTCCACACTGTATTGTTACCAACTTAGATTCATGGCCTATATACTCTACACATATTGTTGTCTATTTTCTAAGTAACTAATAATCCAATTTAATACTACACCTCTAATTCCATATGTCTGTAATTTAGATATCAATATAGCATGATTTATTGATCTAAACTCAAGTCGTTGGTCAATGCTGCCCGAGAACCACCTCCAGTCTTTATGACTGGCTAACATACGTGGAAGAGGCTGGGTGAATCTTAGGGATCTTTATTTAAATAACCAATAAACTTCAATTGTGGGGGTAGCCTACTACTGATGCGGGATATTCTCCTTCTAGCGCTTTTAATGCTCAAATGTCAACAATATTGCTGGTCCGTTTTCTCAAAGAGAGACTAAATGTAAATTTAAATGTATTAAAGTGAATTCTGTCAAAGTTTATTAGCAGACAGCTGGCACCAGAGGTATAAGACATGGACGACAAACCACAAAACTTTAATTTTGAGGTATTTAAAGTACGTTCTGCCCAACATACATTCATTAAGACAGTAGTTGTGGGTCACAGGCTACATCGGTCTACAAAATGCAATGAGTACAACTTATGTTCAGGGAGCTGAAAGGGAGCTGATGGAGTTATTTGTGACTTTTAAGTTTTAAACAACTCTTACCATGGCCGCTGATGACAGCATTGGACTCCAGACTGAAAAAGTGCTCTGAAATATTGAAGTAATATGGTATGACACTAAAAATACACGACAGCACGATCACAATCACTACTCCACAGGTCAGCTCTATATCCGGTGCAAAATCTGCAAACGACTTCTTCCAGTTTTTCAAAGTGCTATGCATTTTCAGGGTGGAGAATGTGCATCATTTACAAGACACATTTAAAGAACAATTATTCACGGAGAGCGAATCCCTTTCGTGCTTTAGATTGTAGTTCCCAGCACTTGAACCGCAACTTCCGCGTTAAAGGAAAGGTCAATCAAGGGGGATAAAAATGCGCAGCCTTAGCGCAGAACTGCAGACTCTTATAATTTTTTCAACCTCTCATTACTTAAAACAGAGCGCCTAAAATAACTGTCAGCGAATTTCGCTAATATAATATACCTAATATTTTCAATGGTCATGAGAATTATTTCCAGCAAGTTGCAAGTAAGCTTCAGTGAAGCTTCCAGTAAACAGGGAACATAATGAGCTATATGAGATAATCTGTGTGTTTTGCTTATTAGGAAACACCAGATCCAAATTAGGTTAAATTATGAACCAATATAAATAAAAATTTTCAAGGGAGAATAACTGAGGGTCATAATAGAGGTCACAAATGTAACATAAAGTTCTATATATATATATAAAGGGAGCTCGCAAAGGAAGAAGCTTCTCACAAACAAGAGAAAAACACATTCCAATAACATGGTTCATTTTAGTGACTATTATTTACTAGTATGTGGTAAATAATAATTTTCTTCAATCACTAACAATTTATGAGATTAAATACTGATTAATAACTTGATCAATTATCATGCAAAAGGATCATAAATATATTTTATGAAGGCCATGGTGGATCCAGGAACCCATTCCTTCAGTATTAATGGATTTAAACATACACAGATTTAATCTGGCTCTTATGGATACAGGTAAACAGCCAAAACAAACACGGGGAAGTTGAGGTCAGGTGCAAACCCCACCCGCTCTTTGTTCAGTTCATGAGACAGGTATACAAAGTCATTAGTATGATGCAGGTATGGGTGGAACAACTTGAACATACGCAAACCCCAATGCGGTTATTACATTCCATTGAAATAAAAGCTCTGACTGTAAAAAGTCGCTTGACCTGTTAGTCCATGAAACTGATTTGCAAGAGATAAATGAAATAGTATCCACATCAAAATAACTATGTAAATGTACATAAATGTGTTTTAATTGATGGCTAATTGCTCAAAAACATTTATTTTAATTCAACTTATTTTAAAATATCTCTAAATATCATCATGCAATTTTCTCTGCAGTTCTCTGTGGTTCCCAGTTTTAACCCAATATATTAAAAATATGAATATAAGGGTATATACTGACAAATAGGATTATTATAATAATCATTAATAATCAAAAATTATTAATTGGTCTAAAGTTAATATTTAGCTTTGCTAGAGGGGAAGTTCACTTCCTGTGCTTTGAAGGCTGGGTGTGTTTAAGTTTTGATTTAAGGAGGGTGTGCACATAACTCAGTCTTCACAGATACTTCACAAGACCTGAGAGACAAACCTAAGAGTCTTTTCTCCGTCTTAGATTTTTTGGAGTCTGAAAGGACACATTTTGGTTATTCTGTGGGAAACCAGGCTGTGGTTGTCAACAGAAAGAAGAATACAGTATATCCATGGTTTGGTGTGTCAGTACAGATCATGATGTGAAGCACAGCAGGCTGTCTATAGAAGTGTCTACAAGGTATGTGGTGTAAAATTAATTAATATTAATCGTGATTAAATAAATACATATTAAAAATTTGCAATGTGCTGAAAAATATTTTTTTATCAAGCGGATTTACATTTTATTATCTGTTGGTTTGGTGATGTTTTATGGATTGTTTCTTGTTATTTACATAAATGTAATTGATATTATTTATTGTTAATTACGTGGATAGGTAGTACAAGTTTGATTCAGTTATACATTATAACTAAATTATTATATAAATACATTATATACTGAAACATTACTTTCAGTTGTAAGTTATGTAATGAGAGACTAGTTAAACCACTGTTACCTTATCAAATAATCAAAAATACTGTCTAATTTAGAATAGCTTATTTTATATGATATTAAATATAAACTACTTTTTTGAAAGAAATTAAGACCTTTAGCTAGCACGGACGAATTAAACTGATCAAGTGACATTTATGTTACAAATATTCTATTCTGTTTCAAATAAACGCTCTTCTTTTAAACGTTAAGATTCCTAAGAAAGTATCATGGCAGTTTTCACAAAAATACTTAGCCTGAACTGTTTTTAACTGATCAGAAGAGAATTTCAAAAATATTTCCATAACTTATCAACTCTTAATTCTAGGTAGTGCAAGTTAATATAAAATTGAAAATTTGAAGACATTTAATATTTTTACTTTCTTTTAAAAAATGATTAATATCAAAATTATGAATACTTTTTTTTTAGCATTAGTTTTGAAAATTGCAGCAAAAAAGAAAAATAATGTTTCTAAATTACATTAATGTATTTGTTAGCACCATGCTCTACAGTTTGAGTTACAGGAGTGTATATTTAGCTATTCATTACTATACTCTTTTCTTCTTAATGCCTGATCTCTGACAACATTTACTTTTAGATTAGATTAAAATTGAACATTAGATCCGGTCAATTGTGTTTGATAGAAATACACACCCACCATGGATATTCCATTGAAAGCTCTCGAAAAACCAGACCAAAGGTTTATGTATTTATGAAATGTATTAAGTTAGGGATTAAGTTAGCCATATTGAAGTAACTGAATGAAATGTGAGTTGAGTTGTACCAGGAAGCGGATGTGTTGAAGCCTCATGAGTTTAATTGTGTTACCTGTACCACTCTTTTGTTTGGGAGTCACGTCATGGCCAGTGTATTGTCTACAGTAACATTTACATCACTACAGTTCAAATTCACAAAATGTAATAATTATTACTTTGAAACTTTTGAAGTCATTTTTTTTGCTTCTGTTGCTTCTGTTTTGTGTGTGTGTATGTTTTAGAGCAATGGTGACCAAACGATTAAGTAGATGGAGTTTTGGATGCTGGAGCCATCTGGATTATGTGTTTCTCCTGCTCCTGATGCTACTGTTCCTTCCAGGTGAGGTCTGATGCTCTACTTAATTTTAGGGATTGTCCTCCTGTTTGCTCACCTATTGTGCCACAATAGGACTCTACATTTGAGTTTATAGAACAAAGCTAGATGATGACGAAATATAACGCCTGTTTGCACAATTTAGTAACATTACACAATGGTTTGTGTAACTTCTAATGGCGATAAAGAGCTCCTCAGTATCCTCTATTTTGCATTTAGACATAGGCAACCCAAAATAATTATATTGAAAATATCTAATTTATCACATTTTATAGAGTTTTTGCATTGCTAATTTTGTAATCTGTTGTATGATGAGCTGCATGAACTTCACAAGTTTGTGTAGAACAAGATGATCATGTGAACCATATTGATCCAAATAACTTTTTTTTTGTTTCAATGGAAGAAATCTGACATTTTGCATAAAATGTTTTCATGTGTTCATATGATGCAATTTCACATTTTCCTTTCTCTGGAGTGTTACAAGCTCTTGGTGCATAAATAAGATCTGTAAAGTTGCAAAGACTAAATTCTCAAATCCAAAGAGATATTCTTTATCAAAGTTAAGAGTCAACCAATCCCTCCTAAAACGACTCGTTCTAACACGCCCCAACATGTCTACATCACGATATGTGAAGATTTGCATAACGCACATAAAGAAAGAAGGCGTGTCTTTTATTTTCTCTGTTGCCGCCGGCGTCATGTTGTGGAGACGCTGTGTGAAAGGAAAGCTACTTTGTTTGGCCTTCCAAAAGAGGACAGAACTAGAAATCAGTGGTTAAGTTGTATTTACAACACTGTTCTGGAACAGTTCAACCAAAATATTCAGATGTGTGCAGCGGATTTTGTGGAAGACAAGGACTGTTTCCCGTGAGAGCAGCCTACAATGTTTGTTTCTATAAAGTGAAAATCCAGGTATATAAGTACATTTTCATATGTCGAGGATTTGCCACTGGTGATTCAAATGTGAGTTTTGAGCAGTGTAGAGTAACTGTTAGAGCTTGTTGTTTGTCATTTCTCCGATCACAAATGCATACATGATTTTATGTTTATGCAGCACGATATGCAACGCAAAGCCTAAAAAGACAGTATAAGTCATTATAATCAGTAATTATGTCTCCACTGGATGAAGGAAATGCCTCGTTTGTAATGAGTTTTATTGGTTTTTATTGGTCTGGCTGTGCCGGGAGACACCATCACAGTATGTTAAGGGGTGAAACATTTCCATACTCTTGAGGTATTCAGCCACTTACAATGCACTGAATAGCTGGCCAATCAGCATAAACCTCGCTTTTCAGAACGATAAGCTTTGTAAAAATCAATGCGTTTCAGAAAGGCAGGGCACAGAGGAGAAAAATAATGTACAGTATGTGGAAAATAATGTGTTTTTTTTACCTTTAACCACATAAACACATTGCATCACACCAAATGATGTTCTTTTTAGCAACATCATATGACCCCTTTAAAGTGACATGGAAATCTTGGTGCATTATCTTAAGTACATTTTATTCCTGTCACATCGTGATGTTTTCATTTACCTAACAGCAGTATTTAGTTTCAGACTATGTGTAAGTGTCTGCATGTCTCTCCTATAGTGTAAAAAGAGACATCTCAGAAATATTGTTCAGTATTCCTGTAATAGGAGCGTAGCTGAGTCACGCAAAACATGGGCTGTGATCACTTTGAAACACAATAGCCTGACTGAACCAACCATACAAATATAGCTCAGTCAACCTGCTGGGCATGTTTTAGTCTGGAACAAAACAAAAGCCAATTTCTACTTATGCTTATGAATCAGCTCAGTGGACAAACAAAAAGAAAGAGATGGATAAAAACTAGCCCTTCATTAGAAAAACAACAACAGCATGATGATGCTTACCAGAAGAAACTGATATTTTATTCTTCTATAGACAAAATAATGAAGTTTCCAATAGCCGTGTGTGTGTATTTATTTATAAATGCAATACATTCTTGGTTAAATTAAATACATTTTCCTGCAGTAACATCGAGCACAAATGGCACAACAATTGGGATTTCAACCTTCACACCATCTACAGAACTTTCAAATTCAATAACAGCGACTGGAGGAACGGCCGCTAATATTACCATAACAGATTCATCTTCAACCAAAGGTTCCAGTAACTCATCAACAGTGCCAGTAACACCAAGCCATGATGTGCAAAATACAACTACGATGTCGGAGACCACAGTCACGTCTTCTAACATCAGCACAATGATCCCAGCAACAACATTCACTCCTGAATCACAAAGAACTTATAATCAAACTGTGGAAAGCACACCATACACATCCACTGGAAACATGACTTCTTTTGAACCAACACCAAACTTCACATCCACTGGGTACACAACTTCTTTTGAAACAACGGCAAACTTCACATCCACTGGAAACACAACTTCTTTTGTAACAACGGCAAACTTCACATCCACTGGAAACACAACTTCTCTTGTAACAACGGCAAACTTCACATCCACTGGAAACACAACTTCTTTTGTAACAACGGCAAACTTCACATTGACTGGAAACACGACTTCATTTGAAACAACTACAAACCTCACAACATTTACAGCAACAGTAAGTACAGATACACCATTATTAGCACCAAAGTACCATTTACATCCTACAGTATGTTGTCAGGCACCATATTAATAAACTCATTACTAATATCATCTTCAGCCCGGACCATCCCCCTCCGCCAATATAACTGATACAACACCAACCATTAACCAAACATCAGCAACGACAGGTAAGACATACAGTGTGAAAAAACCCCTCTGTGTACCACAGTTTACTTCTAATATCTAACATTGAGGCATTCTTGTCTACATACAGCACCCACACCTTGTAACTTTAATCAAAGCTGTGTAAAAGGTAAGTATTACAACTGCAGCAAACATAATGGGCTGTTTTTCTATTAAATGTTAGGAATACAATGCATAACTGAATATTTTGGTCTTTATTAGCATTTTACTGGATGACCGTTAATGTAACAAGAACACTTGAAAATGAAATACAGATCCGGACATGGGTAAGTACAGGAATGATCCTCACTTAGAAGAAGTGATATTGAGAAGCTTTATTTGATTTGATTTGATTTTAACTGTTAATAATATAGAAAACATTAGAATGTAAATTATGGAATAATTATGTATAAACATTTTTAATTGGATTTCATGTACGCTGTGTTCCAAATCATAATGCAACTGACATATAAACAGGATTTCGGTACAATAAAGAGTCAGATTTTTGTGTGGGTTGTTTTTCACATTATTTAAGCTAACTGGTATCAATCTCAGATTGGTTTGGTCAGTAGTTTGCCAGATCTTCTTAGGTAAATGGGAACCCTACTTAAAGAGGTTGTTCCACATTATTTAGCAAGTCACAGTTCTCATGAAACATGGTGAGGAAGAAAGATCTTTCTGAAGAAGAAAAGTATGAAACCATGCAATGTCTTGCAAAATGCATCAAAACAAACAATATTTAGCAAAAAGCAAATAGAGATTATTGAACTGTCAAAATATTTGTGAATAACTTAGAGCACAGAAGATGGAAGGTCAGAAGGTCAGATGAATATTAAGGAACGTTTCTGTCAAAAAAAAATGAACTGTATTGTAATGCCAGCTGTAGAAAACTGTAAAGCTCTTTCTTCCTCACCATATTTCATGAGAACTCTGACTTGCTTAATAATGTGGAAAAAAACCTCTTTAAGCAGGTTTCCATTTCCCTAAGAAGACTGAGATTGATAGTTACCTGAAAGGATGTGAAAAACCACACAAACAAAAATCTGACTCTTAATTGTACCGAAATCCTATTGATATGTCCCTTGCATAATAATTTGGAACATGGTGTAATATGACAATATTTTGTTACTTTTTATATATTTTTAAATATATTTTTGTTAATATTATTTATATTTTAATATATAAAAATACTTGTACATAATATATAAAATAACAACATTTTGTACCATAATATTGTTAATATTGCAACTAACAGTACATGGAACAATTACAGTTTTCTGTCATTTTTTGAAAAGCAGTAATTAAACTCAATCATCTGAAATGTATTTTTCAGCTTGAGCAGCTTTACAAAAGCAAACTAAATGCATGTGCAGTTATGGCAGTGGCGGCATTTGACAGCAAATTATTAACAGATGTGCCTACAAGCATAAGGTACCCCCAGTATACTGTTTTGACCTTTTCTCATGAATGAATGCATACTAATGTTCTCACTTAAGGCTCTTTAGACATGTCAGTACTTTCAAACTGAATAATAATTATGTGTTATGTAATTTGTCTACTTTCCTCAACTTTAAAAAGCTGTATTTTATCATCATGCATTAATAACTATCGCCTGTCGTTATTTAATCAGAGATGTTTAAGGCACTTTCAGTTTCCAGTTATTTCCCTGACCTCAAACTTACTGTGCTTTGAAAAGCTAATAAATGAATCTGGTCTTCTTTCTGTTCTGCAGTACACAGACACCCATGTTTGAAGTAAGTGCAGATTCAGTTGTCATTGCAAGCTGCATATTTTGGCATTTTATTAGAGTTTGTCTGAGAAGCATACACAAACTTTGCTTTTATTTTTTATTATTAGGGCATGGAGGTCACGTGCGATCCAAAGAATAGTACAAAGTCAGTATCAAATTCTGCTCTTATCCATTTGAAACATACTCAAATAATAAATAAAATCATTGCACTTCTATAAGCTTCTCTTACATCATCCTGCTGTTTTTCTGACAGGGATGCACTGTGCAATATTCTTCTGCAGCTGAGTGCACCTGCCAATGTTTGCTGCATTAGTGACGCTGTTGTGAAGATGAGCTCAGAAAATGTCACTGTCAGTTTGGTGGGAACAATAGAAAGAGTGGGTTAGTAAAATTCCCCTAATCCATGACTTAATAATAGTAATTTTATAGTATTTATAGTATTTCAGTATCACATAACATTTCTAAAAGAAGTCAGATTGGATATGTTTTTGCACAGGTGTGTGTGCAAACAATTCACCAATTTTATCCGGACAATATGACAAATGCAGTCAGACAGCAATCAATATTGATGTATGTGCAGCAGGACCACAGAACATCTCATGGTAAGTTTAGACACAGACTGGAAAAGAATATGGTGTAGCATGCTTACATTAATCCTGATTAAGTAAGATACAATCTAAAAATCTTTTTATTAAACAATCATTTTTTCATTCTTGGTCTTCTGTCTCATTTTCTTGTCATTCTTTTTCATAGTGGGAACAATACAAATGTGATTATTCCACTGGCTACTGGTCTTCAGGACATCTGTCCTACTAGTCCACGTAAGGCTTCTTTTATCCTCTTTATTAATGAACCTGTGTGCTTTAAATGAATGATATTTCATTGTTTAGAAATGCTACATACGATAAAGACCTTGTCAGTTGTAAAAATGTTAATGTAAACTTTTACATTTACAATCCGTGTGCCTTGAGGTTTTAACTTATCTTTTCATTTTTCCTAAAGCACCGCAAACATGTAATTGTTCCTCACGCTGCAATAACTCAGGTAAACAAGTTAATCATGTAAGAGTCTGTGAATGCACAAAAACCCTGCTGCAAATATAAATGCATTTGAAGAGTAATTCAGATGAAAGGTTATATGTACACATCCTCCTCTGTTTTAGATTTCTACTATTACCATTTTAATGTACGGTGGAACCAATACTTGGAATCCAACTTGGCGCCCCAGTTTGTGAGTATCATGTGTAGAATTAAAGTCAGAACGCTGGATGTTCATTCATAATCTACATACTGATTTGTGATAGTGCTATTGATCCTTGTTTTGATGTTTTTTGTTATTCATATTTTTCTACAGTTTTTGGACTTGGCATGCAGCAACATGCCGTGAGTTGAGACCATTTTTATTGCATCTTTTTGTTTTCAAAAAGACAAAGCAAATAAATCTACCAGCTGAACTACAGAATATCTACTAAAATATGATAAAGACTTTAGTAATTCATTTTAACAGTCCTCTTCTACTTCTGCATTTTAGATCTGCAAGTAACAGTTCGCAGACTCGCATGTGTCACTTTCTGGTAAGATGTCTTGATGTCAGCCCTGAAAGTCTTTTGGTTGTAAAATGGTGCTGATTTCTGATTTCTAATTCTGACTCTTACAGGACGTAGGTGTGTTTGATTGCATAAAAAGGTATGTTGATTCTCACTGCAGCATGAGTTTATGGAAAAATGTGTTCTTAAGTTAATGGGTGGTTGATGTACTGCTCCTTCCTTTCCGGGCTCTAGCAATCAGGGCAATACCGAGGCCCCTGCAATCAAGTGTAGTGTTATAGTGAAACTAGACACAGCTATGGACCCGTGTGACGTTCTCTCAATTGTAGAGGATATCTCTGAACTTCAGAAAAACTTCACCTTAGATGGAGTTGTGAGCAGAGTAGGTAAGTGTCTGTCTTCTGTAAACATAGCTACGTCAGATTCATTTCTAAATGTATATCTGATTATAATTGTGATTATTTTCAGCGGTCTGCTCTTATTCTTCGGATCCTTTAAGCCAGAATTTCATGTGGAACCCGTCTTTAAGTACAAATTTCAGTTCTGAAAGCTGCATGGAGACAGATTTGTGGACAGATTACTGGTTAGTAAAGTTCATTGTCTCCTTTGCATATAGTGTGTCATTTATGTCAGTATGTCAGTATTTATAAGCAATATTCCTCTGCCACAAACACATACAGTATACAATACATGTACTATAATATATGCATGAAGGTGTACAGTATATATGTGACCCTGGACCACAAAACAAAAAAAAGTCGCTGGGGTATATTTGTAGCAATAGCCAAAAAAACATTGCATTGGTCCTTAAAACGTCACCACACACACACATTTTATATGTGTCATTGTATAGACATAAGTGTTTTCATACTGTAAAAACTTTATAATGGTTTTTATGTTGAACAAACCATATTTTATATCCCCTTACCCTAACCCTACCCCTCACACATTTAATTTTGTATGACTTACAAGCTTGTTTCCTCAAGGGGACCAAAAAAATGTCCCCTCAAGGTCAAAATAAACTGGTATTGCTATCCTTGTGGTCACCATAATGTAGGGAATACCAGGACACACACACACACACACGTGCATATCTGTTTTCTTAACAACACTTTTATTTCATATGTTTACAGCTTAACAGGCGTTAATGAAGGCAGGTCAAGTATTGTCATTCCCCTGAATGGCAGCTGTAATTCATCTGCACCCACTTTTACAAACAGTACCACAACTCCTCCTTTCACAAGTACCCCCCTCTCGAACACAACCATCCTCAATGCTACAACAGAGTCTGTGAATGTAACAACTTCTCCTGCTAATGTAACAGCCTCAGGTAATTACATACAGTACATACACTTCATACACTTTTGGGCACAAATTCTCACTATTAACTACAAATTGTACTTGAATAAACGTGTAAGGTTATAAGGAAGTTGTGAGGTTTAGGTATAGGATTAATGGATATAAAATGCAGTCATGCAGAATAAGACATTAATAAGTGCCTTGTAAGATCTAATAAGTAGCCATTATGCTAGTAATATGCAGGCTAATAAACAAATTGTTAACAGTAAGATTTGGTCAAGATTAATAAAGTGGTACCATATTTTAATTATTATTTTTTTGATGTTTAAGAAATTAAAGCCCATTAATTTCAAGTTTTTTTCATATTGTGACTTTAGTTTTTACAGTACAATTTGTTTTAAATAAGCTTAAAAGCAATGCAATAAAAAGCAAGATGATAAACATATGTACAATTGTTTTTTTCAGGCATTATCATTTTATTATATTTATGCAAATATCATTTTCGATTTCATTCATGGCAAAATTTGACCCAGACATGTTTCTGACAGGTTTAATGAGATTCGCTCACCTTGTTACCGTCATAAGTTCAATGTAATTATTAATGCTGATTGTAGAAAAAGGGGCATTCAAGAACAAACCTGGGATCCATCAATTGACTAAACGACTGAATATTTACCTTTTCCTCTTTGTATATGTCCCACGTCAGGGACATTAGATGCTGAAGGATTGTTGAAGTTAAGTGCAAATGCCTCGTCTTTAAACGGCTCTCAGGTGGACCAGATTTTATCACAGCTAGAGTCGCTCCTCTCTGGGCCCAACATCAGCCTGGCAGTGGCAAACACTTCTGTCGGTATCGTCAACAACCTCCTCGATGTTCCTGTAGCTGTAATAACTCCTTTCTCAAAGAGGTGAGACACATTCATCTGTGGCCAGGTTTATTACTGTTTTGGCCCATGCGTTTATTATGACATAATAGTAAAGAATCAATCTTTAACTGTACATAAGATTCAATAATACATATTTTCTGATACACTATATACAGTCAAGCTGTTTGTCTCTGGTTACTAGGGCCATTGGGGTTGTGGACACAGTGGGTCTTAAACTGGTTGTGTCAGGAACGAGTCAGTCAATAGTTTCACAGTCACTGGCTCTGGCAGTGAAGAAAGTCGATGGGACCAACTTTCAGGAGACGTCCTTCTCCCTAACCGAAGCATCTAGCGTGCAGGTAACATCTCCATCAATAATTCTTATTCATCTTACAGACTACAGATAATGGAAATGCTGCTGTTTGCTAGCTAATGTAGAATAAGAGAATACAAATAGAGATACAAATGTTTATTCATGTGTATAATTGGACCATTACTGGATGAAATGAAATGATTCTTTATAATAATAATAATTTTGAGCATCTCAGAGTAGCTGATTTGGTTCTGCTGTGTTTGGAATCACAGATTCGAAGTAACCCCAGCATGGAGACTGAAGACGTCATGGTTCAGGTTCGAGCCACTCCTCTGGGTTCAGTCATCCTCCCAGCGTCCCTCACACAGAACCTCACGGCAGATCAGCAGCGGCTCGCATCCAGAGTCCAGTTCAACTTCTTTCCAGAAGAACACCTTCTTTCAGGTCTGAGACAGAGCAATGCTTCTGACTCGAATTAGTTAGTTAGCTTTGTGTTAAGACGACTGCTGCGTATTAGAAACGGCTGAATGGTGTAATGTGAACTGATGTGATCTATGACTTAGTCTAGACATTATCTAGTTGGCACATCTCAAAACAATTTACAAGTATGCTTGTATTGGTGTAGTTATTGTGTCAAAAGCTTTAGTCTAATACATGTGACTTTTGTTTGTAGGACAAAGCACTGGGTGAACGTAAAATAAACAGCGGGATTGTGAGTAGCAGTGTGGCTAACCTGAGCATCTCTGGTCTACAGAACAAAGTGCTGATAACCCTGCGAAACACAGGGCCCATTCCGGTCAATATGAATACTACATCACAACAAACACAATAACAGATTTGTACTTCATTACAATACTGCTTACTGTATCTAACTCTCTTTTTATTCCTCCACAGGCTAACTATGTAGCTTCCTGTGTATTCTGGGACTTTGGATTAAATGGTATGTTGTCTTTTAATGTTCCTTTCTTTAGTGAATAGATTATTTTTTTCGGTTGAGTCATGTGTTTGAACCGTTGGTCACAGGTGGCTCGGGCGGCTGGAGTAAATCAGGGTGTGAGGTGCTGAATACTTCAGCTGAAGAAACTCAATGCGCCTGCAGTCACCTTACCAGCTTCGGTATTCTGCTAGTGAGTTACATCATAAAGAAAAGAGCTGACCTGAAATATCCTAGTCTAATATTAGATTAAGATTCTCTGGGATGTTATTTATAATTGTGTTTCGCCCGACAGGACATTTCAAAGACTCCCATCAGTGGACTGCAGGCTGACATCCTGACATACATCACATACATCGGCTGTGGCATCTCAGCCATTTTCCTCTCTTTCACCCTTCTCACATATTTGGCTTTTGGGTATGGACCCCTCTGACCAGTGAAGACCCGCCATTTACCTTTGATTTAATTTAATCTGTCTATCTATATAATACATTTTTTTGTCCCATGACAGTAAACTGCGCAAAGACATCCCGTCTAAGATCCTGATTCAGCTGTGTTTGGCCTTGCTTCTGCTAAACCTGGTCTTCCTGTTGGACGCCTGGCTGGCTCTGTACCCAAATGCCGTGGGCCTTTGCATCTCCACTGCTTTTTTCCTGCATTATTTCCTCCTGGCATCCTTTACTTGGATGGCACTGGAAGCTGTCCACATGTATCTGGCCCTCGTCAAGGTGTTCAACACCTACATCACCCGCTTTATGGTCAAGATAGGACTTGCTGGATGGGGTACGTGACTGATTTGTTACTTCGGTTTTACTTGCACTTGAGTTTTTGAAGGCTGCTTTGTTCAAATAGTTTAGTCTGTCTGAGAGGAGATGAGCTCATAATGTTTTGTTTCTTTAAAGGCATTCCTCTCGTGGTAGTCATAATTGTCATAGCCATTAACAAAGACCACTATGGCCTTGTGACATACGGGAGGTTTGCAAGCGGAGCGACTGATGATTTGTGAGTAATAATCCCAATTTTTCTCAGCACTATATTGATATGAAATATATTTATTCTATACAGATTATAGATTAAAGGTTCCATTACTTTAAATGTCAAATGAAACCCTGCTGAATTTGTTTTATCATTTCTTTCATGCTTTTATCTTACAATTGATCCTAAAATTTGATTTCTCCCGACAGCTGCTGGATAAAAAACGACATTGTCTTCTATGTTGCTGTGGTGGCGTACTTCTGTCTCGTCTTCCTGCTGAACTTTACCATGTTTATCGTGGTACTGATCCAGCTGTGTCGCATTAAGCGGCAGAACCCTCACAATGTGCAGAATCGCAGCGGCTGGCAGGAGATGCGCAGTGTGGCTGGACTCACCGTGCTCCTGGGCCTCACCTGGGGCTTCGCGTTCTTCGCCTGGGGTCCTGTTAACCTGGCCTTCATGTACCTGTTTGCTATTTTTAACACTTTACAAGGTAGGTCCCAATTTGCACAAGTGCGCTACCATTCTTGAACGGCTAAATTTACCCTATTTGCTATCTTAAAAACGTCTCTGGTATTAATGTGAACTACTTATCATTGCAAGAAAAGTAAAAAGTGTGGTTTCTTTGGAAAATCTGAAAGGGGAAAGAAAAAAGATTTTAATTTTGTTATTTAGAAATGTCAAAGATAACACGTAAATCACTGTGGGACAAAACATTTTTTGAAACTACAACACAAATATATCTTAATTGCATTGGAAATGTCTGTCTTTAGGTTTAAAGGTCTAACATTAAAAGTGGACATACAAAAGAAGCACTTAATATAAATTCAGTATTTACCAGATAATATTTCAATTTAATGTAACAAATTATTAATTCATTTAATTCATTTGAATTAATTAATTTAATTTATTTAACATTCATTATTATATATTTATTTTTTATTATAAATTGTTATTTGTATTTGACTTTGGTACAGTAAAAACATAAAAGGCAGTTATTTAATTCCATATTATATCACACTTCTCATATAGTATAAAAGTAGTCTTTACATATACAAATAAATGGCTTACTTACAATTTCTTAAAAATGTTAAAATCTATTTTAAAATGTAGTTTATTCCTGTTATGGCAAAGCTGCATTTTCCAGTCCTCAGTATCACATGATCTTTCAGAAATTATTCTAATATGCAGTAGATCATTTCTTATTGTTGCTCAAGTAACTTTTACAGTAATGTACAGTGTCTAATATTAATGCATCATGTAAAAGCTCATTTTACTGTCACTTTTGATCAATCGAATGTGTCTTTGCTAAACAAAACTGAACTAAAGTATTACATAAAAAAAGGTTAATGACCCCAAACAAACAAATAAATAAATAATCTTGATCTGTGAACAGTAATCATTTTCAGTACTGTTAATTTGTCAGGATCATTGTGTTTATTAGTTTCATGTTACGCAAGCCACTGTGTCAGAGTTCCTTTGTGGAATCCATAATATTATCAGATAAAACATTTCAGGGTTTATTTTTAGCGTTCTGATGGAATGCTGACGCTAATGCACCTGTTCCCTCGCAGGATTCTTCATCTTTGTGTTCCATTGTGCCATGAAAGAAAACGTCAGACGACAATGGAGGACATACCTGTGTTGTGGCAGCCTGAGGCTGGCAGAAAACTCCGGTAAAAGGCCTTTAGATGTTTATGCAAATGACTGACTTGCTTTTATGTGGCATATTTATCTAATAATTGGCCTTCTCTCTTTTATGTAACAGAATGGAGTCGCACAGCAACGCAAAAGATAAATAAAGCCAACAAAAAAAGAGGCTTTTCATTCCGCTCTGCGAATTCTAACAACTCTAGCTCGTCTTTCCTGAATCATGACACCTTGGTATCTGATACGCCAGTAGACGTCAGTGAGTATGACCTGCTAGACAGGCTGTGTGTTATCATCTTTCCAGATGTTTATTACCTGTAATTTCTAGTTGAAACAGCAGGTGATGCTAACTGATCTTTGAAATAGACAGAACAGAACCTATTTTTAAGGGAATAGTTTACCCCAAAATGAAAAATTGCTTTACATGAATTTTACATCAAGCATTATGTCACTTAATCACCAATGGATCCTCTGAAGTGAATGGGTGCCGTCGGAATAGAGTCCAAACAGCTGATAAAAGCATCACAATAACCCACAAGAAATTTAGCAAATTTTCATTTTTGGGAGAACTATTCCTTTAAATGTTTAAAGTAAATGAAAACATCTTTTATGCGTGTAAACATATAGTTCAATATTAAATCTGAATGTTACGCTAGTTGAATAATCAGATTAGATCTATTGTGCAAAATTTGAGCTGTTTGTCTGTGATTGCAGGCAACCCGATAGACGACAGGACAATAACTGCAGCTGAAGAGCCTAGCTCAGGTTCTGACGTAGTACTGAATGAGCTCAATGACCAGTACCGAGGTCAGAGGTCATACTGAATGAACTGATCACAGCCGGTATGAGTGTGTGTTCATGTATGTAAGTATGTGTGTGGTCTGGTCTAATGGAACACGCTATTTCACTGCTATTTTAAACTTACATAAAGTATTGCGTGTTGTATATACAACCGAAATCTTACTTCAAATGAAGCACTTTAATTAATGCAATTAAATAATGAAGCTACTGCAGTCGTGTAAAACCTTTTAAGCCCAACAACAGAAATATCTGATGGTATAGGTTGCATATTTTTTTTCTGTGAGTAGTTGGATAATTGTACAGTTGGAACATTGGATAGCTGTTTATGAAATGAAATGATGTGCTTAAAATATGGTTTCGATGATTTGATTATTTAATATATATATCTATGAGTCTGGGACACTCAGAATAATTTATGTTGTCGCATGTATTTTATTTTTGTATTTTTATAGCTTTTCAAAATAATAAAATGTACAACATAAGAGTATAACAAAATAAATACAAGTTGAGTGTCTAGCTGGTAGTTTTCTTCACAAACCCACTTTACACATACACACACACACACACACACACACAAATACAAATGCATTCAATCTGATGGTGAATGGTATTATGTTACTAGTATTATGTTAAGGTTCTTAAGTATTTGTTGTGTGTTGCTTTTATGGCATACAAAAGCACAATCTCTAATCCGATTGGCTGGATGCTACACAGTTTTTCCATGAATCAGAGTGCACAGGTTTTTAAAGTCTACCAGGAAATAAAAGTTGTGTTTACAAGGAGCAAGGCTTCTACTGAATCAAAACGTTCAAGAGTATTGTTTGAGGCAGTTAATAGCAAGTATATCCCATTTTATTGTCTTTTGGAAACATGAAATCTGTCTATTCAGTTTTTTCTTTAACTATAATGTTGCATTTTTTTTTGACTAGTGTTATGCTTTCACAGATTTCAGATCTACCCACAACTATGTATAATACCATTTTTTTTTTTAAAAGAAATTAATACTTTTATTCATCAAGGATGCAATAAATCGCAAAAAAATGACAGTAAGACATACTGTTGCCAAAGATTCTATCTCAATGATTTTTTGATTTTTTTTTATGTACAGTTTCCGCAAAAATATGAAGTAGCCTAGCAAAGCCGTTTTCAATCATTACTAATAAGATATGTTTCTTACATTTTAAATATATTGAAATAGAAAACAATATTTTACATTATAACAGTTTTACTGTTTATATATATATATATATATATATATATATATATATATATATATATATATATATATATATATATATAAATTAATGCAGCCTTGATGAACATAGGAGACTTCTTTCAAAAACATTAAAAATCTTACCAACCCCGAACTTTATGTAAATGTCATGGGTGAAACTCTGAACTGTGATTGGTCCCTTTACCTGTCACTCAGACACTTGCTGTTTAAGTGGGCGGTTCCAAGAGAAAAACATGGCCTAAACTTTGACGGGTCAGAAGCCCTACTATGTAAACTAGCATTAAAGTGTTCATTTATTTCATTTATTCACAAGTTATAATTCTTGAGCATATAAAGAAGGTTGGCTTGCTTTGGAGTTTCTGCTGTCGGATCTAATGAATTCTAGGAGATTAAACCGGGGTGGTGGATGGATCCCATAAGAACGGTCACAAGAGTCAGGTAAGCAACTGCTCAGTATATCCTTGAATGAGATGAACATGTTCCTTGCATTTGAGGGTTTATGAAAAACGACATTCCTTCAAATGCTATGAGAAAAGCAAAACACTTAAGAGCTCTCCATATCTCCATTTGGATTTTTCCCCAGTTACACTTAAACAAAACTGTCCTCTTTGTCAGGTCACTTGTGCTTATTGTCAGAGCGTTCAGTTTGTCTTGTGCGATAATATTACAGCAACTGATCCGAAAAACTCAAGTTAGAGGATCAGGAGTAGATACACCAGTAGATGATGTTGAAGAGAAGATACGCCACTGGAAAGATGATTCTGGAGTACGAGTCAATCATGTAGCTGTTGCTCATTATGAATCTGATGTTTTTGCCGACTGTGCGTTTCCTCCAGAGTCTCGTGCCTTCGGTGGGCGGAGGCTCGGTGGAGGAGGCTCTGGGTGGGATGGTCCGCGTCGTGCTGGGTGTGGTGGGGAGCTCGGGGAAAGGCGATACATCTATGTCATCATGAAAACAGCCGTCGTAGGCCATAGCCTGGGTTGCATCGTAGGAAACTGGAAGCTTTTGGTAGGAAGAGAAATATGAGAAAGTAAATATCTGTTGTGGAGTTCTAACAGTGATTAAAGAAAAAAAAGTATATTAATTTAAATTAAATTAAAAATTTAAAAATTAAATTTATGCATTTAGCAGACGCTTTTATCCAAAGCGACTTACAGTGCATTCAGGCTATCAATTTTTACATATCATGTGTTCCCGGTATTTAATTTGTATTAAAATTATACATTGAAGTCAATGTAAAAAAAAACAAAAAAAAAACATTTACAAATCAGTCAATTTGAGCTGTTACTACTGTAAAGCAAAAATACATTAATTTGGGCTATTTTTTTCATTGCAAGAATTTTTATTAAAACAAAATAATTAATTTTGTTAACGTTTTATTTTGTAACTATTGTTATTACTCTGGGAGAAAGATGTTTTTAAAAAAAAGATAATTTTGTTAATACATGTTATAATTATAATTTATGAATTAATAATTGTACTGCTTTCAAAATTTCTGCTGTATTTTTTAATAACATTATAAATAAAATAACCAAATGTGTGTTATTTATGAATTAATTATTGTTATTGTTGTTATAGTATTTGGGCAGAACCTATGGTTAGCAAGGTAAATTTTGTTAGGTAAATGATTTTATGTTCTATTATTAAGTTATTTTAATTATGTTTTTAAATTATAACACACACACACACACACACACACACACACACACACATATATGTATATATACATATACACACACACACAGAGACAGACACACACACATGCATACATATAAACTTTTTTTTTTTTAATTTGTGTTGACTTAAAACTACCATAGGGGGGCGATGTGTAGCTTAAAAGTGAAAATTCAATCTTGGTCATAGTTACCAGAGCAAATATCACCAAATACAATCTCTGATCAATCCGTGACCCTGACCTTTCCTTTCTGAAGTTTTTTCATCTCTTCCACCGTGGTGAAGTAGTTCACGGCAGCATATTCAATGACCGACAGGAAAACAAAGAGGAAACTGGCCCAAAGGTAAATGTCCACCGCCTTCACATAAGACACCTGAGGCATTGACGCTGAGACGCCTGTTATTATAGTAGACATGGTCAGCACTGTTGTGATTCCTGAGACCGAGAAAGAGGGCAGAGGGATGAATAAGAAGCGGGTTCACGGGAAACAAAGATAACAGGTTAAGAGGAAGTTCAGAAGTTCAAGCATAAATATTTCCATCTATTGCATCTCACACAAGAGTCCCCAGCAGATTATGGACGGTCAAACTGGGAGTAAATGGAAATGCATGACATTCAGTACAAATGTTCTATAAATTAGTCACTGTTTATTCCAAATTCTAACACTTCTCTAGTTCTTCTTAAGAAAACATACAGGAAGACACACATTGTGTGGACTCTTTCTTCTGCTGTGACTCTCACTGGGTTTGTGCTATGATGTCATCGACGTGTATAGAAAGAGCAACCTCCTGGCTGGGTCTGTAACGCCTGCTGCCCTGACTATAATACAAGGTTTTTTTGAGGTAATTTAACTCTGTTCTCTCTAAACCGGTTTGTGCTTGTTCCTGGAAAGCATAATAACCAGAGAGAACAAAGTAGACACACACAGCTCACCAAACAACCTGAGGCAATATTACAGAAACTTCCTGTCACAAGTCTAACAGTAAGATCTCACAGGTTAAATAGAACAAATGAACAGAATATCGTTTCTGAATGTGTTTGTAGATTCTAAAATGCGGATGTTTGCTCGAGAGGTTTACCTAGAGAGACACGGGCCGGTACGGCTCTCCTGTCGATCCAGAAGGACACCCAGGAGAGCATGACCATAAGCATTGTGGGAAAGTATGTCTGCAGCATGAAGAAGAATATGTGTCTCCTGAGGATGAAGTTTATGTACAGCCTGTTATACCAGCCTGAGAGAAGCAGAGATTATGCGACATTTACAACAGATATGAAGACAAAAATTCAAGAAAGACCAATATTAAACTTTATTACAAATGACAAAAGAAAAAAAAGATCAGAATACACATGTCCCCATGAATTACTGTTGACATATTTGACAGGATAATGAACTTAGATACTTAATTTAATTTAACTTTAATTATTAAAGTTATTATTAAGTAATATTTATGAATGTTTTTGTATTAAGCTTCTTGTGCTCACTAAGGCTGCATTTATTTGATGAAAAATACAGTAACATTGCAAAATATTATTGCAATTTAAAAAGATGGCATTTATTTGATGAAAAATACAGTAACATTGCAAAATATTATTGCAACTTAAAAAGATGGCATGTCACGCTCGATGATACAGGAAACCACGGAGAGAGAACCAAGTGCAGGTATGACATTTATTGAGGGGTAATCCAAAGGGGTAAACAGTCCAGGCAGGGGTCGATATCCAACAAATCCAAACCAAACATAAACAAGAAGACAAGAGCATGAACTGATGGACATGAATAATATTTAGACATTAGACAAGGACTCCGTGACACATACTAAGACAGACCGGGTATAAATACACAGAAGGTAATGAGGGAACTGGAGATAGGTGGGGAATAATCAGTTAACCCAAACAAGGAGGAAGGTGACCAAATAAGGGAACAGGAAGTTCATAAAGTGACAGACACCGTGGGAAAGGAGAACATCTAGTGGAAACCCAGGGAACACAACCCAGACACTGTGACATGGCAAAGCTGTATTTTTAGCATTATTACTCCTTCAGAAATCATTCTAATATGCTGATTTGGTGCTCAAAACCATTTCTTATTATTATCAATGTTGAAAACGGGTGTACCACTTAATATTCTTTTGTGGAAACCATCGTACATTGAATTTTTGATTAAGAATTTATTTGAAATAGATTTTAGTCACCTTTGATCAATTTAATGCATCCATGCTCAATAATAGAAGTATTAATTAAAAAACAAACAAAACCAAAAGCTAAATTTAACTTCATTTTAGAATTAAAACGGAAACATTTAAAACCCAAAATTAGTAACAACTTCTAGTAATTTCCCCATATATAATAAAATATCTAAGATATGGGGTAACAGGTTTCCTGAGAATGACCAAACGACTTCAAGGGAAAGAAAAGCACTGCATATATCCAACTGTTTCAGTCAAGAATGCTGGGAAATCTGATTTTCTGCACTCTCTGTTGGTTCGCTGTGATCAAGCACATGGTATTACGGTAATAAAAGCATGCAGGAGGAAGTGAAGCACACATACCGGTGCTGCTGTAGAAGGCTAGCCCGAAGGAAGGGTGGAATTCTTCAATAAAAAACTGCGAGAGTGCAATCTCGTCAGTCCTTAATGAATCGTTCCCATTCTTCCAATAGAGCATGAGGTCGTTCTCATTGTAAGCGTCTTCAAGAGAGCAAAAATAAGACGTGGGAAGGTTTGAAACAGCAAACTCTCTTTGAAGATACATGGGCGGCACTCCTCAGAGGAGAGAACACCGAGCATCCAAAACCAGCTCCGCCATCTCTCCTCTGAAGAGGAGGCCCATGTAAATCTGTGTGTCATGGCTGAAAGACACAGAGATATCTGAACCAGTTCAGCTGTGCAATTATTTCATATCTGCAACAATGAAGCCTGTACAAATATGACTAATAAGAGTTATATGATATACCACTAGCAAGTCAGAAAGACATAAAACTCTACTATTAAGGGAGTAGTTCACCCAGAAATGAAATATTCATGTAAACAGTTCATTTGTCCATTCCACACATTAGGAAAAGTTTTGGAGAATGTTCCCGCTGCTCTTTTGACATATATAATGAAAGAATATAGTGCTTGACTAGTACAAAACTCAAAAAGCACCACAAAACTGGTCCATACCAATTGTGTTGTTAATATTATCTAAATTAGCTTTTACTTTAATATTCCGTTTTCATTTTTAGTTTAAGTTTTATTATTTTTGTCATGGGCTTAAAAAAAATTAGTAAAAAAAAAATAAATAAATTCTATATAGGATTAATGCATTTTTTATTCAGTTTTAGTCATTTTCGTATTTTAACTTTAGCTTATTTACGGTATATTAGATATGTCCAAAGACAACATTTATCATTTTTGAGTAAAATTTTTAGCTTTTAATGAAATATTTCTATTTTATTTTAATTCAGCCTTTTTTGGCTACCAAATGTTTTTTTATTATAATTTTTTTATTTAAGACTCATGACTTATATTCCAAGCCTTCTGAAAGAAACAATAGCTTTGTTTAGCAAACAGTCCATTGTTATAACCTATGAATATACAGTATGTACAGTTTAGTCAGGTTTGACGCTAATGATACTAAATGCCAAGAAGAACGTGTTTTCACTGAAAATCTAACATTTGTTTGATATGAACCACTTTTATAAAGGTGACTGCATGGTCCTGGTAACGGTATACATTACTATTAAAAGTTTGGGGTTGGTTATTGGTGTCACATGATCCTTCAGTAATGATAATGCTACTCACAAATATGCTGATTTGGTGCTCAAAAATGTTACTATTAATGTGGAAAACTATTGTGCTCTTTAGTATTTTTGTTGAAACCAATGGATTTTTTCAGGACTCTTTGATGATGTTCAAAACTTTCATTTAAAATAGACATTTTCTCAAAATAATGTGTCCTTGTTGTATAAAAAAGTATTAATTTCTTCAAAAAGAAACATTATTGTATCATCTTTGTACAAGCTGTGAACATCCTGCGAAATGTCTTCTTTTTGTGCTTGGCTGAAGAAATGAAGGTGAGTAAACGATGACAGAATATGTCCTTTTTGGGTGAACTATCCCTTAAACACAACAGTAGGCTACATTTAGGATATGTTTACAGGTATACTGAGAGCGTAGTGCTTTGACTTATTATTTCCTTGTACTCTGTTGATAGTACTTACTGATGAGTGTACATGCACACACAGACGGTCATACTCACAACTCTCCAGCTCTAGAGAACAGTTCTGTGTGTCTAGAGGAAACCTGCTGAAGTCCATAGAGCAGAGAGCCGTCACTGTGATTCTGCAATTCACAATTCAATAAATCACTTCCAGTGAGACTGAAAGAGTACCTTTAAAATCGTGTAATCATGTTATATTGAGCTTCGCAATACATCATATCAAGGAAACAATTCAGGTGAATTGAACTGAAAACTGATCCTGCACATACTGGTTTAGGCACACCTGACCATGCACACATGTCCACACTTGCAGCGCATGCTGCTAATTCTCAGAAAAGTTCTTTTTCAAACATAGTTCAGAAGTGTTTAAATGAAAACCACACCTCATTTGTCAAAGTATATGGGAATTTGATCACACCATGGGAAAAAAAGTATATTCTGATCACTGTTGTCATTAACTAAACTAAAACTATTAAAACATTGTGCTAATTAAAATAAACAGATTAAATAAAACTTAAATTAAATGTTTTGCATTGCTGCCTTGGCATTTAACTCAAATAAACTGCAGTGCTAAAATAACTAAATTACTATATATATATATATTTCACTACTTCAAAACATTAAAATTAAACTTTTATTAAAATTAAAAAGTGAATGTAAAGTGGTAAATTCAATCCAATTCAAAATAACATCTGTAATAGTATAAATAATCATTAAATAACACTTTTTCTGATAGAAGGATTACAGAAATCGTCTATAAAATGACAGTTCTTAGTTATGTTGGCAATTAAAAAACCAAACCAAACCTAGAACTAGTATTTACAGCTTATAGGCCATATTTCAAATCTTCTGAAACAATACTATAACTTTATACTATAACTGTTTAGAGAACAGACTTAAATGCTATTCACTCATAATCCTCCCCTCCACCGAACAGTTGATCAATTCAACATGATCCCAAAACAAAAGTTGAGTAATATTCATGAAAAAAAAAACTTGGGTTCATTGGAAAGAACCAGCCCAAAAAGAACAGTCATAAATCAGACTGAACAAAGCATTCAGTCCACGGTGTGTACTGATTCATCTGGGTCACTACATAGAAACTGAGATTTCAGTCAGATTTATTATTATTATTATTATTTTGAGTTATTATGAACTGTTGTGGTATGGAAAAATCCTAAGGGAATTTCTTTTGAAACATCAAATTGTGTGTTCCTCAGAAGAAAGGAAGACATACGGGTTTGGAACGACAGTAAGTGTTGACCGAATTTTTAGATTTGGATGAACTCTCCTGTCATGGTACACTTTACTTCAAAGTAAAGAGCTGAAAACATCTAATTTCCTTTCCTGTGAAATGCCTCAGGGAAACTGCTAGTTTCATAGCTGTTTTAAAAAACATCTGGTTTCAGGAAAGCTACCTGACGCTGTAGAGAATGTTTCCATCTGGATACACTCTGAGCATGATGTTTTCCATGGTGGTGTCGTGAATGAAAGAACGCTTGGAGTGAACAAAGAAGACGTCTGGCACCCAGATCTTTTTCACCAGCCGAGCATCAAAAGTTCGGCTTTTGTTATTGCTGGATGGGAATGCCAGTCGGTCGTCCTGCCAGTAATGCCTGAGGTACAAGGTCATAGTGAAGTCCTAAGCCCACAAAAGACAAGAAAAGACTTTGTCAGTTTGTATAAACCACTCCTATATACTTTAAATATCATTGTGTGAATATGGTTATAACTAGTGCCATAATTCTCATAGTTTATTTTTTGCAACTTAGGATAAGGAAAATAAATAAAAAGTATATAAAAATAAATTAATGACACTTGAGTAAATAAAGACATGTATGCCGAATGAATATGTCTATGGGTTCAGCATGCTTTTCTGCACACATTCATAGTCTTTGTTGTTTTAACCTTTGCCCTCTGCCTCAAGTCGTGAATCCAATCGTTTTAAATGGTCGAGGATTTAAGCTTGATGTATGACTCGCACTGGGACTTGAGGGTGTGCAGATCTAACTGACAGGTTAAAGGTTAAAAGTAATTTATAGTAGATCAGACACTCACCATATTGACCTCTGAAATGCTGTCAATGCTCTCCACCTGCACATCGATGCCCACTGGAATAGCTGAACCTGGACTCAGTGTCACAGATGGAAGAGGAACAGGACTTGTTCAAATTGCAAAATATAGTTAATAGATTTGTGCTGTCAAACGATTAATCGCCTCCAAAATAAACGTTTTGGCTTACATAATATATACATGTGTACTGTGTTTATTTATTACATATGTATAAATACACACACACACACACAGCATATATTTTTTAAAATATTAACATATATACATTTATATATTTATATTACTTTAATTTATATTATATTTAAATATATTTTATATATATAAATGTAACATATTTTTCTTAAATTATACATGCATGTGTTTGTATTTACATACACATGATATATATACACAGTACACACATATATTCTGGAAATTTAGGATGCGATTAATTTTTGACAGCACTATTAAATATACACATTATGAGTTTTAAATTAAGAATATGTTACCACATTTGTGTTCCTTGTTGTTTTTTTATCTGTTGTTGAAATGGTCCCACATGCCAACACATGCTGCGGCATTACTGTTTTGCAAATATTTCTTCCTCAAATTCAAAAAACTCTAACTCAAAAAAAATTTACAAATACATTTCTTAGCCTATGTAACACTAAACTATCAAATCGCCAACTATTTACTTCTAAGATCTATCAGTGGAAGCAGTATTCAAATCAAGAGAGTCAATATTTGTGAAAGAAGGACTTTATGCAATTTGCTTTGCCATAACAGGAATGACATGAAAGATGATATTTAACTTTCATAGTTGTGTCTGTCTGCTCTAAGCACTCTGCTTGTGTTGGCTGGTTTTGTTTTTTAAGGGAATCATAAAAACAGCAGTCTCTCAACACAGCTGCATCCCGTTGCATGCAGACCAGCTGCAATCTCTCTGAGTAGAACAGAAGAATTTCAATTTGTCTGAACCATTATTGAATCTATTGAAATCACCTTCGGAGTTAGTCTGAAAACTAAACTCTCTATTACTATAATATTTCAAGAATTGTGTTTAAAAAAGGTAATTTACGTGACTATCATTGACTCCAATAAAGAAATGACACAAAAGATGTTTCACGACTGTCATCAACCACATAAAATCTGAAAAGCGAGGTTAAGCTTCCTACAAACGGAGACTTAACTCAGTGCACATGACTCGGTGTGATTATCAGCCTCTCACTGTTTTCAGAGAACCATCATGCTCCCCTAATCTGGACTGAAATAAAACTCAATCTCAGTGTTCACATGTAGGGATTAGCAGACAAAATAACAAAAAAGTACTATGGTGCTACCCCATTTTTGTACATATACCATGTTAGAATGCTAATCAGTATATCTGTAGCTGACAAACAATATGGACATTAACATATATGACAACACATGATCATTCAGAGTCGTTGCTTCACAAATACATTCACCTTAATGGACCCGAAATCGGATATAGAACAGAAAGTCTCAGACAAGAAGATTATATGATTGAAAAAAAAAGGATACCACTCTATGTTCTTATTTTAAAAACAGCCGCTGGGATTATAATGCAGATTACTGTGCATATAACACATCTGTCCTCAGTGTATTGTCTGCTAGGCACTACTACCAATCTGGGTCAGAGTGTTTTTTTTTTTCTGATTTGGACGCATTGCATATGACATTCTAACCTACATTTTTGACAATCTCAGCTGCAGAGTCACATTCTGGTCATTTGGCCCACGGTGACTTTTAAAGCTCTTGATCTGAAGTTCAGTTCAGTTCTTTGATTTCTCCCGATGGACATATACTAGCAAATACCAGCAGAAAGTATGCATAATATCTCTATATCAGCACAGCAAGTTTCATATAAAGTGAGCATCTTAAAAAGCATGCGAGAATGAGACTTTCAGAGAATATAGTGTTCTGTATAATATTATTTTATAGAAAAGATCTATATAGATTTTCATCCAGTTTCCTGCTGCTTACATAATAGTGATCATTTTAATTGCTGGCATAGTGTGAAGTGTGTGATCTCCATCAGACAAACGCATCACGATTCCCATCAGCAAATTTTTGGGTAATCACATCATCGTTTCTCTTTTTTTTCTTTCTCTCGATATCTCCTGAAATTATCCCAGCTGTCCTTGCAGTGCCTCTCTCTGCTGTATTAGTGCTGTTGTTGTATGTCACACCATGTATTCGTGCCAACTGTGTGAAACGAGCTTGCATTCCCAGGAGATATCATTCAAATCAACCATCGGGACAACAAGATAACACATGATGCTTGAAATATGAATGCAACAGGTATGCATTTAAGAATACAACCGCTAGTAATTCATAAGTGGCTTCTGAATGGAAAGATTTCCTCACCTCCAAAACCAGCCTCATGGCAAAGTCGTGATCTTCAATTCGCATTAAGCAGGTTGGTGCCTGTGCAGACTTCTTTGTTTTAAAGTCGATGCGTCTGTTTGAAAAAGAAGGACAAAAGGGGGGATTTCTGTTTCCTTATTAAAAAAAATAATAATACTGGTACAGAATAAAACAATAACATCACCAAAGATGACTGTTTGGGTTAAAAAAAAAACTAGCACTGGACCAAAGCTAGACATTTGGAAGAAGTTGGGATGGTTTAGAGAAATTTAATTTCAGCTTTTGATGCGGCAATCCAGAAAAGCAAGTTTTCCGGCTAAATAATTTTACTTAAAGTCTTTATAATTTAATGCCTTGTATAAGTATTTAAATGCATGTATTATGCCTTGTAATGCACCGTTTATAAACGCATGAATTGTAACCACAGGTGTATAATAACATTTATAAACGTTTTGCTTTTAGAAGTATAATTTTAAATCATTTACACATTTAGACCGTATTAAGTATACATTAAAACACGCAATTGGGTTTTAAAAAATTCTTTTTATTAAATTTGGCAATTTAATTACATAAAGTGTTTAAACAGGTTTATCACTCTCTTTGAGATCACTTTTCTAATCAAAAGCCAAAGAATTACAATCGAATGCTGGGCTAAATATGCCCTTTATTTTAAATATTTTAGCTTATTCACATTTCCATGGTGCCATTCTGTTACTAAATGAGTCCCACTGACACTGATACAATTAATAAGATAAAACTCACATCATTTCATAACATTTAACTCTGTCCAACCTTTCTGATATCATATTTCAGGGAATGTAAGATTCTCTTTGTCAGTATTTAATATGTTTCTGTCATATTATATTATGTTCACACTTATACTGACAACAGTATATATATTTATATTTTATTTTTTGTATTATTATTATTTTTTTAAATAAATAAATAAATAGCAATGTAAAAATAGGGCACATTGTACTGTATTAATATGAATAAATTGTCTAGATACATTAAAGAAAAAAAAAATTTATTCATCCAATTTATAGAAAAAAATTACAATTATTTTCTGAAACTCTCTCTGCTTCAAAAGGCACTGTTACCTGAGAATGACCTCCCTCTGGATCAGTACTAAAAGACTAAATAGCTATCCAGTGCTGTTTTTGTTGTATACCTCACATACCCATCTCAACTATGAGCTCTAACTACAGAGTTCCTTTAACCACAATTAATTACGCCTTCAAACACACACAATCCAACCACTCCAAAGTGCAGGTCAAAACACAGCACGGGGCTTCAAATAAACCCTTACACATCAATCCACAGGACCGAGACCACAATAAATAAAACCAAGAGTGTAAACAGACTGACACAGGTATTTAAATTAAACAGAATGGAGCTGATTGATTATATACAAAGCAATGTTCCGACTACCAGAGCATTCTGCAAATGCATTTAGGAGCAAGCAAAAGCATCCTCACCCTCCATGTTTGTGCCGTGTGTTTTCGCCCAGGTAGACGTCCTTGTGCCTGCGCTGGTTTTGCGTGTTGCTTCCTTTGAGAAGGACGACGGGCCACAGCCAGGCCAGGCACATGATCTCAACTATGAGCTCTAACTACAGAGTTCCTTTAACCACAATTAATTACGCCTTCAAACACACACACATCCAACCACTCCAAAGTGCAGGTCAAAACACAGCACGGGGCTTCAAATAAAACCTTTACACATCAATCCACAGGACCGAGACCACAATAAATAAAAAACCAAGAGTGTAAACAGACTGACACAGGTATTTAAATTAAACAGAATGGAGCTGATTGATTATATACAAAGCAATGTTCCGACTACCAGAGCATTCTGCAAATGCATTTAGGAGCAAGCAAAAGCATCCTCACCCTCCATGTTTGTGCCGTGTGTTTTCGCCCAGGTAGACGTCCTTGTGCCTGCGCTGGTTTTGTGTGTTGCTTCCTTTGAGAAGGACGACGGGCCACAGCCAGGCCAGGCACATGAGCCTCAATACAGAGAGAGCAAAGTTCATGACCGAGTCCTGAGCTCCAGGATCTGTGCAGGGAGAAATAGAGAGACGCCGTGGGATCAGTCTAACTCTCTGGAGTTCCTTACCCAGCATCCTTTCCATCTCCTAGTGCCGCCCATTCCGACATAGAAAAGGCCCTTAGATCCACACCGGGCAGCAAATGTTTCAACTCCCCATTTGAAATCCTTTGAGTTCTGCTTTTGTGCATGTGTGTTAGTGTGTGTACGGCTGGCGGTCTGCGTTTCCCACCCTGCCTCAAAGCCGGTCTGCTCTTCTGGACATGTCCACCTCCCTCCGATTAAAACCAAATATCAATTTATTTCTATAATGACAAAGGAATGACGTTAATTCCTCTCTAATCTTCTTACATGCAGCTGCTGAAATCTTTCAGTAACCTATAAACTCCACGGGGAAGGGGAGGTGCATCACAACCACAGCTAACGCTAACATCAGGTTGGCTAAAAAAAGCAACTAGCCCTCTTTTTTAGTGAATAGTATCTGAGAATTTTCCCTTCAGAATCAAATACATTGCTGAGACACACAGCTTGATCAACTGGCTGACAGACTAAATCTATGCTAATATGCTAACATGTTGATCATGCTAATATGCGGATTTGATGCTCAAAAACATTTCTTATTATCAGTGTGAAACATTTTATTGTTTTGGGTAATGTTGATAAGCTAAGGAAGATGTTACAGATTATTTACTGATCTTGCCAACTCTGTCAACGCAAAACCGAGGACAATGCTAGTCTTGTACATCTTGAATAAACTCTAGCTTTAAATGAAGCATAACATGGCAGATACATGTACAGATAAATAGGCGTCATGCTGCTGTTAGTTACTGATGTGTAGATCCACCTTCAGGTTAATCTGTGAGACAGATCTTAACACGCTTCATGAGGATTACAGACACAGTCATGGAGAACATCAACAGATGACAGAGAGATGAAAAGGGAGGTACAGAGGGAGACAGAACAGGGATGGGAGAGAAAAAAGAGAGGCTAACTTTAAAAGGCATCTTGGAAATATATATTGTGTGAATACATGTATGACAACTTTGAGAAGCATTAAACGTGTTGTGTAAATAATCATAAAGGTCATGTCAGATGCATCAAGTCAAGTCTAGAGTAAGTCTACAGAGTCCAGATTGTATAGTATGATATAGATTCTATAGTAATCTGATTTATTGAATAAAACACAACACAGATACATTAAATAAGTTAATTATAACAAACAATATTGCCATTTAAAGGAAAAGTTAATGTCTTCTCTTTAATGAAACAGTTAATTTACAGCGGACACACACACACACACACACAGCTTTCAATCATGAAAATGACTGCTGAAAAGAACTTTATAGACATTTTAAACATTTCTGAAAATCAAGTTCACTTTTAATAATGCTACGGTTGCAGTAAACAATAGTTTACATATTATAGCAAACAATGGTTGATTTTTTCTTGGATGTTCAAGTGAAATTTGTCTTATCTTTCTTTGTTTTTTTCACACATCGTGTCTTACATGCATAATCTTCACTGAAAAATGGTCATGGAAAAACAGTCAATCATCACGGAAATTATGCAACAGCTTGTGTAAAAAGTGTATAAATAATTTTTTCACAATTTTTCACAATTTCACACAATAAATATATTAATAAATTATTAAATAATAATTTATATATAAAATCACATATTATATAATTTACAATATATATAAATTATATTATGTAAAAATAATATTATTAGTGTTCTGAGTGGTTTCTTGAGGTGGATTGTAGACAGATAAAAATATATAAATACTTTTCACAAAAGATGTTTAATATAAAATTATTAAATCTAGATATAACATTACTATTTTTTATAATATATAACATAAATTATATGCAAATAAGTGTTGCACAATAAATGTCAGAATAGTTTATGGTTATTTAACTCTGTAGCAATTAATATTTTTGATGGATTTTGATATTTTTTAATTGAAAGTCTTGGTTTTGGACAAGGGCAAAACAAAAACACACCATTAAAAAGTATCCAATAGTTTTAATAACAAGGGGGATGGAGGTGGGGGGGGGTCTATTAGATATAATAAAAATAATTTCCTGGGACATAAAAGTACAACTGGGAATAGACGAGAGACAGTCAGATTCTACATATATAAAATAGCATAAACATTATTCGATTTGAGTATCTGATGAAACACAGTGGCACACAATCAATAATAATATTGGAGCCATCAGAAGAGTAATCCTAGAGCAGTAACATGCTCCTCTAATCCAGGATTAGAGTCTGATTGAGGACACAGAAGAGTGCTGCATGGCATCTGAGGGAAACCAGCACGTGCCGCAGTGCTTCTAAAGGAAGCTGCTATTTACACTCAACCAGGATCATCCTTCCCTATTCAGATCATTTATCATTATAAGAAGGATATAAAAAGCTGCTTCATAATCACAGCGAAAGCGTAGTTTCCACAATCACACTTCATCTCGGTTTATCAACACAAATTCTATAAATGTCAAATAATCATATAAACATCATCTGTAAACAACATAAATGTCCTCTTAATGAATGTTTACACGGTAATTTCAAGGAAATTCAAGGAAAGGATTTTGATCGTTTCCTACTCGGCTCGGGGGCGTGGCCAATAAGGATTTGTTTTGAAGTGAATTTATAGTAGCCTAAGGTTTTTTGTTTGTTTTTGTTTTCGTTTTTTAGGAGGCAAAACATGTGTAAACATAATACAAAGTGTGCAATATCTATAAAATATAAAGTAAAAGTTTGTCAAGTAAAACTCGACTTCAGAAAGCCTTCAGAAAGTTCAAAATAGTTTTAAAAGCTTGACGTTTGAATATTTTAAGGCCATACAGTCTATCATAAAAATGGATAGATAGATAGATAGATAGATAGATAGATAGATAGATAGATAGATAGATAGATAGATAGAAACCAAATTGCATGTGTGTGCAGTGTGACTGAAGCCAAGAGGAATGTATTTGCTGCCATGTCATCAAATACATTGACCACGTTTCTTCTGCAGCCTGCAGGCACTCGATCAGCTCAGGCAAGAAAAGCACTTCCTCACATCTCAAGTCTGTGCATTTGACGAGTCTTTAAGGTTGGTATGACGGCTTGCACCTGTCAAAGTCTGTAAATACTGCAAGTTTAAACTCCTTCTCAGCATGATGCATCTGTTGGAGCTGAGTGTGGAATGTCAAGCAGAGTAATATACTGGGCCATCTACAGGGCTCCTTTCAGGAAGGAAACGACGGGTCCATGTTCTGACGTCATAAGAACCTTTACTAACCATCAAGGTTACCGCAATCCACCACTTGTTAAGTACTCATGTTTATGACACTCTTCGGACAGATTTGGGGAAGAAGGTTGCAAGGACGTTTGAAGCATTTCTATATTTAGCAAAACCTCAAAAAAGAGCAAGGTGGTGACAAAAGACCTAGAGGTTCAGAAAGGTTGGCCTGGAGAGATGTGGGAAGGTTATGGTGAAGTAGCTGGAGTACGTGGTAGGCGTTAAAGGGTTTCAGCTGCCATTTAGTGACTCATGATCTATGAAAGAGGCGTGGAAACCTGTCTACCCGCTCTCGCTCTCTTTCTTGCTCCTTCTCTGTCATTCATACCCACAGCAAGTTCACAGCACAGCAGAGCCAATATTCAAAAGTCACCTTGAAACTTTGTTTACTTTCTCTCTTTTTTTTGTTTATATTCACAAAGACTCTCATTCAGGTGAAACCAGGAGGTACTTCTTTTTTTTTTGCCTGTCTGTCTGAAGCAGTAAAGAGGAACAGGGTCTGATTACATTTCTTTGAGAGACTCTTTGAAGAGTCTCATCTTCTCAGCGGTGTTCTTTCAGTCCACTCCTCTCGTTTAGTCCCACACGTCTTACTTTACTACAATACTTTGTTGTGAGGGAGAATGTCAAGGACCCAGTGTGGCGCTTGTGTTGTTTTCTGGATTTTTTCTTTAGTGGCGTGTAAGGTTCCAGGTAAGATGAACTTTTATTGTTATTTTTGACTTTTTTTTCTGTTTTTTTGAAAGAATACCACTTTCCTTTTACAAATCAAACAATTCAATGTTCTTAATCACTCATCTGAAGTGATTAATTTTTGTATTTTTTGCTCTCGATCTGCTTTGATTTCAGTACCTGTCACTTTTTATCAGTTCATGTTTGTACATTACGGTTGCCAGGCTGAGAAGATGCCAGGAAAGACTTGCAGTACTTTATGAATATACCTTATTATGTAATTCAATTGTATGGAATAAAGTATCAATGTTGGCAAGATCATCCACAGACATCTGTTTTCTAGTTATTAGGTAGTTCCGTCTTAGGAATTCTTTCCAGAGCTGGAAAAGTGTTTTTTGTTTCCAATCATGGTTGCTTTAGATAGAAATGATAATAGGTTCAGTAGGTAGTATTATTTATTAATAAGCTTTTAATATTTTCAGTTTCCATTAAAATTTTAGTTTAACCTTTATGATTTTTCAAATTATATGATTTTTTTATATATTATATATTTATATATATTATATATTTTTACATCAGTTTTATTAATTTTAGGATTTCAGCTTAAACTTATGCATCTCAGTTGCCAAAGCATGATTTAAAATTCTGAAGTTTTTCATCTTAAATGTATATAGTTTTATTTGAGATTTATTTAAATTACCAAAATTGTAATAGTTTTATATATATTTGAGTTCTATTTTAGTTAACAATAACAATAAATCAAAGCACATGTTCTTAGATTTTTTTTCTTATATTTTTTTCAATAAAATTATTACAATACATAAAACTATTATAATTTTATTTTCCATTTCCCCCCACCCATTTATTTTATTTCTGAACTTGCCAGTTTCAAATGTGCATTATTCCAGCAACAGATCATTGGCCAGACTGAAAGGATGCCAGGAAAGATGATTGCTCGTTATAAATATACCTTATTATGTAATTAAAGTGGATGCTACTCTTAGATCTCAAGTGGAGGCAGAAGTTCAGCTAATGGGTTTTTAAACCCCTCCTTGTTATAGAGGCAGCGAGTGAAAGATATGAGCGAGAATTCACTCTGGCCAGTCATTTGTGACTTTTCAACAAACCTCTCTAAGGACTCCCTGTAATAAATCTAAAGGAAAGTGCTGCATGTAAGACATCAAGATAAGATAAGAAACAGTAGTTTAACCACAACTGTTCCAGCACTGTAACTATTGCATTTAGGATTTTTGCACACTTAAAGGTCTGATCAATGCTGATCAATCTGTAGATAAAGATATATTCTGGTGCAATCTCAGACTTGCAATGCACGACCGTTTCACAACATAAAGGTCAACGCCGTCATGCACTCTGTCGCTTCTCTATTTATATTGTATTTATAGTCAAACAATCTTCTGAAAAGTTGAGTGTGTTGAACTCTAAACAATCACAGTCACAAGTTGTCATTACTGATAAATGTCCTCTTAGAGTGATGTTATGGGTGAACACACAATTGTAATCACTCACAGAAAAGGCCCGACAGCAAATAGGGGCAGCAGAACTCACTTTTTCTGAGAAGAAACGGTGGCAGACATGTTTATGTGTATGATTTGTACACATGCACACCCACGCAGCATGTGGTTAGGAAGCTGGGGGTAGACATAGCGTATGCATATGACAAACAATGTTGCAACATAGCGAATTTGTTGCAACACTGCTGACAATCCTCATAGTCCTAATAAAACAAATAATTTCTTTGCAAATGTTGTTTTATTTGGTGTTTTGTTATATAATACCAATGCTCTGCCTATGGTCTATGAATGATTTTCGTACATGCAGGAATCTGAAAGCTTTTTTGTTGATTTGCAGAGGTGCGTGTGACCTGCATCTTCTCTACGGACTGTATTCTTCCCTGTTCTTTCACTCCTTCTAATGGTGATGTGAAGATCCAGTGGTTCCAGCAGAAGGCGCTCATATTCACTTCACAGCCGGAGGGACAGAGGTCCAACCATGCCAACATGTCTCTGTTCAGCGATAGGGTCTCTGAGGGAAACGCATCACTGCTTGTGAAACAAGTGGATAAGAGGAGTAAAGGAAGCTACAAATGTGTGGTCAACAATGTAACTGTGACATTTGTTATTGCAACAGTGGAAGGTTTGTTTCTTGGAGGAATACTTTGATTTATTTTAATTATATTATTTGTGATTAGTAGTTGTTGGCAAGAGGTTAGCATAGGTAAAGATTTGGGTTCATCCCAATCATTGTTTGTGTTGTGAATCAGTTCACTACAAAGATTCATTAATTTTCGATGTATGCTTTAGGTGCCGAGTGTTTTTGCGTCTCAAGTTGACCAAAACAAGCTAATTTAAACAAATTTCCTCAGTTTCAAAGTAACCCTTTCTTGCATTACTTATGATAACCTCAGTCAGGATTTTTTTTTCCTATGTGTTTTTATTGCTCTTAGGGCATGAAAAACAAGAATTGATTTTTAGTTTTATTTTTTTTTCAAGTTTTTCAAAGAGATCTTCAGATGTCCACTTGAGTGGACAACATGCGGTTATGGTTTAAACTGAAGATATACTATATTAAATATAAGACAATAATCAAACAGATAAAGTATGTGAATTTAACAAACTAATCAATACAATTATATAAAATCATGTGAATACTATAAAATGTATACAAAAAATATAAATGCGAAATATTGCAAAGGTTTCATACAACTTCATACAAGTTGGACATGATTCCATCAGAATTTTTTACAGCTTGTCAAGCTACAACTGTGGAAACCACTCAGATGCTCCCTCCAGTGAACCAGAGTATGGATATTTATCCTTATTAGCTGATAATTCTGATTATGTTCAAGATGGACATGCACATTTCTATCATAGCCTTCTTCTGAGAAAACCTAGTGATACGTTTTTTCAATCTCATCTGAAATGATTAGTGTTGGGGGAAATGCATTACAAGAAACATGCATAACGCATTCAGATCACTTTTTTGATGTTACAAGTAAAGTAATGTGTTACAAGTAACATGCATTACCTAATCAGATAACTTTTTGGTGTTATGAGTAAAGAAATGCATTACAATAAAGCACATTAAGAAATAAGATTACTTTTTGATCTAACAACTAGTTATACAAGTGTCATACATTATGTTATCACATGACTTTTTTCGATGTCAATGAAAATTACATTCTAATAACACAAATACATTTATTTACAGTAAAAAAAGTCACTGCAGATTAAGTTTTTAAATTTTAAGTTTCAAAAACAATATTCACATTATAATTATGAATTGTAGCTGAAATATAGCAATTGATGCATAACATCCACTACAGTGGACATGTGATTAATCTGAGTTTTCTGTCAATCTAAAATCAAAACTTGAAAAATGGATATTCTGGAGCAACTTGGCATGTCTGAGTGACCCTTGGCCATTTCGGTTTTGAGGGGGAAAAAATCGAAACACAACAGCTTGCAACTTGGTTGCAATTTATCGGATGATGCACCAGGGTCTAATGAAGAGGCTGATGTGCAAATTTGTCATAAAAATCCGTGCAAATTCAAGAAAATGCTTTTTTAATAGCTGTCCACTGTAGTGACCACTATGCTTGAAAGGGTTAAGTTAGCCTATAAGTGGGCTACAGTATGCCCTAGTTCATTCCAAGGTGTCGCAAGACTCTTTACTAAAACACAGGCCCCAGTGTACTATTACTGGTAAATCCTTATGTCAGTGGAGATTACCTGATAATAGTTTTCCCTAAAAATGTTTCAGCATTCATGTCGCGCGCGCTTGTGTTTTATATCCAGAATGAATCACTCTTTTGATCTCTATTGAATCAATGGGATTTGTAAAAAGCTTCGCGATTCAGTTTGATTCATCGGGACAGTCACGCTCTTTTTTTTTTTTTTAATGATCATTTGTTGCTGACTTGCGAATGCTTTTAGCTTCTTTTATTTAGTTAGCTGACAGTTTTTTTTTTTTTTTGCTTTATCTGAAACATGAAAAGTCTGCAGCGATTTTCTTTTTAAAAAGAGCAGTATCTGTTAGATAGTGTTTTTCAGTTTCCTACATATTAAGTAATAGGAAACTTGATTAGCACTCTTAAGCTAATGAAACCTGATAAAAAAAAAAGGAAAATATTTTATGGTCGAGTCTGACCTGACAATGGCAGATTTTTTTACAAATTATTAAATTGTTAATAATTTTTTACATTGATTTTTCATTTGCTGTCTTCCAGCTCCCATCAGTACAGTCTCCATTGACATCAATCCCTCTGGGCTGGTTCAGTGCTCTACTAAAGATGTCTATCCAGCACCGGTGGTGCAGTGGAGCACAGAGCCCAGGTTAAGTCATGTCTTGCAGCCCATCACCCGCATGACTCCTGGTGGAAAGAGTCTCTTTACAGTAGAGAGCATCCTACAACAGCAAAACAACAGCCTTGATTATATTTATGTGTGTAACATCACCTCTAAATACGGCACGCACACACGGACAGCTTCATTACAGCTGCAAGGTAAAACTTTTAATCAAGTTTTATAATGTGCAAAACAGTGATATATGCTGCAGTATGTTTTAAAGGTGCATAATACAAGTGTTTTCTCATGTACATCTCAGAAATTACCAGCTCTGAAGGGAAAGGCCTGGTTATTCCATGTAAGGCTCCTAAAAAACTTCAGTCCTTCTCTCTCGTCTGGACTTTTACGACAGCAAACAAAACCAAAGATATCCTCACGTATGACAGCCGGACTCAAAAATCCAGAAGCTTCTGGGATAATACCAAAGTAAAGGAGGACAACGCATTGAGGGGAGATGTTTCACTAACCCTGGAGAACACTGTTGCCTCAGAACATTCTGGAATCTACACATGTGCCTTCTCAGGAGCAGAGACACGGCATCTGATACAGAGCCGTGTAGTTATTACATCCCCCAGGCAGGAGAAAGGTATCCACTGATCCATGAACTCATCCATCCATTAATTGATCTGTTGGAGCAAACCTAGAACTCATCTCCTGCCAAAACTTTGTGGCAGTGTACGTTCTAACAGCAACATCTGTCTTGATTGAACACTTCTGTTTTCTTTTTTTTCCTCTGTAGGTTTTGTTAGATATAATCTGTGGATGTTGGGTATCGTCGCAGGATTAATCGCTCTTCTTGCTCTCACTTTAGTTATAAAAAGATACAGAGGTAATAATGTGAACAAAGCTCTATCCATAATAATTCATCAGCGTAAAAGTGAGTAGTTCATAAAGAATATAATTATATTTTGTTTATGTGTGCAGCAAAAGCAAAAAGAAAGCAAGAAAGCGCTCAAGAGGATGCGGAAATGCAAAGCATGAACCCAGGTATTGTCCAGTCATGTTGTTTTATTTATTAATTAATCATATAAGATCCCAGTCTGTAACTTCCATATAAATTAAACCGATTGTTTTCCTTTTGTATTTCATAGACAAAACATCAGAAGAGCCGCAAGCTGGAAATAAACCGATGACACAGCCTTCAGCTTCTCCCAGTTAGTCATAAAAAGAAGAAAGGATAATATTATGAGAGGGAAACCAGTTCATGGGACTTTATTTCTATGCAACTATTTGTCAGCCAGGAAAATGATATGAGAAAATGTTTGATATATTTTTTAACGTTGCTTTGATTCAATATTTTTCCATAATTTATTCTGAAAAAAAGTAAAACATAAAAAATATATATATTATTTGTCTGTATTTTGTTATCAATTTTCCATACACCTCATAATGGCAATATAAATAGTCATTATTACCCTACTGCTCAAATGTTTGGGATCAATAAGTAACTCCAGCATTTTGATTGCTAGTGTTTTTAATAATTATCATCTCTAACATGACACATGCACGCACGCACAGACCACACCAGTCCACTTCAAGGTTTAAACTCAGTGATTTGTTCTTTCCCCTGGTTATTTTGTCTTCATCCTCTGCTTAACTGTACCTGTTGCATGGCCAGACCAGTTCAGGTCACTATATGTCCACTCATGCACCAGCTGGTTAATCATTCACCGGTTTAATTGATGTCTACAAGGGTCTTTCTCTCCCCCTTTCTCACGCGCACACACTCTCAGGTCACATGCACTTGCACAGAGACACAGATTGTGGCATCTTAGAAAACTGACCAGAACGTGTGTCATGGAACTGCTGCGTCTGTGTGCCGCATTTCTGCTTTTTCTTAGGACTTGGGTCTCTGGTATCATCATTACTAAAGGTAAGGCCACATACGAGAATAATTGTTTCTCCTCTAAGGGAAAAACGGAATGAAAATGACCATCCCTGTCTTGTGGGAAAGTCTCTAAATTTTTTCCCCCTTTGTTGTAGTTGTGTTTTCTTGAAATATAAAATGTATTAAAAACATATATCAAATGTATATGATTAACATAAAAATACATAAATGGATGTAAAATGCATATATTTATTTATATTATATAAAATAAGTCTGTACATGCTCTTTAATGGTTTAGCTGTGTTCATGGTGAAGTATAAAATATTAACGCACAAGGTGTTTTTCACCAGATCATTTTTTTTACTGTAATGTATAATATAATTGTTTAATTTATGATATTAAATAATTGCATTTTTATTTTATTTTATTGGTGTTTTTTTGGTTTGTTTTACATCTCTGTCATATAAGTAGTTCAGCCGTAGCTGTTGGCTCAGTAAATTGATCAAAGCAGCACTTGTAGGAAACTCCATTAGTCTCAGATTAATGACCCTTGTGAAAGAGGAACAATCTGTGATTCATTTATGAGGAATAAGCAGCCTACAAGTAAATAGTGATTCAAATTGTAGGAAAACAGGCCATTTGAGCAAAACAACAGGTTAAATAATACATTTTACTTTGCCATTGTTCGGCATAAAGCAATTTTAAACTAAGGCAGCCAAACTCTGATTATCTGAGCGTATGAATATAGGCCTGTATTTTTGCAAACAAAACAATATTGAACTTAACATTGCAATTACAGTACATGAGAAACTACATGACTAGTTGTTTATCTTGAAACTGATTTTAAGTCGAATTCTGAGGCTTGACATGTGCTGGTCTCGCTCTAGATGCACATGTGACATGTCTGTTCTATGAAGACTGCGTGCTGCCCTGCAGTTTCAAGCCCACAGGTGCCGTGGTCATCCACTGGTACAAGCAGCAGATCCCCGTCCACAGCTACTACTACAATAAAGACCAGTACGGCCTCCAGAACAAGCATTTCAGCGGGAGGACCAGCCTGTTTAATTCCCAGATCGCACAGGGGAATGCCTCTCTGGTGCTGAGGAAAGTGAAAGTCCAGGATCAAGGGAGATACAAGTGCTACACCAGCACCAGGAAGGGAAACCAGGAAACCTTCGTTAATCTGGGGGTCAAAGGTCAGTAACAGGGTCACGGGTTTGAACTAGTTTTGAGTTTGCTTGGGTTATTTGGGTTGTTGGATGTAAAAGTGTAAGAACTACAGTACTGTTCTCAATCTAGAATTAATTTAGGCGTTTTATCAAAGGGCTGGTAGCCACAAGAGGGCGCTAGGAGTTCTGTGGAAAAGTTAAATGAATAACACTGATAATAATAATAATAATAATAATAATAATAATAATAATAATAATAACAATAAATTAAGTTAAAGTTTGCTGAGTCTAATAGATACTGTTTCGTCTGGGTTATAAACAAATGAGATTAATCACAAGGTATGTGATTCTATTGATAGATAAGACAGTGTTAAACAGTATTAAGAGACAAGATAGTAAAAAAGTATATATAATTTAAAATAAATTAATTTATTACTGTGTATACACATTCTTCAGTTTTGTTTATTGGTTTTAAGAGCAAAAAAAGTGCTAATTATAAATAAACCTTTTGCACATATTTTTATACTGAAAAAAAAAATTGACCTCATACATAAACACATAGCTGCCATACACATTTTATTCAGGTTTGACTATTTGGTTTTAAGTGCTAAAGAGTGTTAACAATAACAGAACATTAGATAATTTTTTTAAATAAATATTTTAAAATATGTTTTTGTTGCAAAAAAAAAAGGGATTAATCACGAAGTATTTTATTCTATTCACAGATAAGACACAGAGCACAGTATTTATTTAATATAAACATTTTTTTTTCTGTTTTACACATATTTTGTAGGTTCTTTTTACACATATTTTGCAATATTTTTGTACTGTAAAAACTAGACACACAAAAAATTTGAAAAATTGACATTTTTCTCTAGGTTTGTTTATTGGTTTAAGAACAAAAAAAGTGTAAACAAATAATATTTTTATACTGTAAAAATTAAAAATTATATCTAAAAATATATAGATAACTTTATATTTGTGAAAGCCCATTTATACCAGTTATTGTCTATAGGCCGTTAGATTTAATTTGACTATGAAAAAGTTTTTTTTTTTTTTACTAGTAAAATATTTCATTAAAATACATGTATAATGCGGATTAAGTATAAAGGTTTATTGTCATTTACATAGCCATTTCTAATCACTAGATATCTCTGTATATACTGTATAAGTTTGTATAGGCCAAGTTCATGTAATAACTAATCAATTCATTTGAACTGTATCACTCCAAAATAAGGATACAATCAAACTTATGTTTATATTTTGATCATTTTATGTGCTGCGTTTTCTGTCATGCTTAGCTCTGATCCAGTTTGTGAAGATTGAGATGGTTGAGGAACGGGTGATCTGTCTGTCCCAGAACATCTATCCGGCTCCTGAGGTCACGTGGGTCACTGATCCCCCCACCGACACCAGAAGCCTCCAGAACTTCACTCGTAAAACCTCGGACTCCAAGGGCCTGTTCACCGTCGAGAGCAGCGTCAGCATGACAGGAAACACCTCGGATCATATTTACTTCTGCTCTGTTGTGTCTGCGGATGAAATGCAGGTGTGGACCGCATCGCTGCATCACCAAGGTAAACACAGACAGTCAAGAAAAGTGTTTGTTATAAAGTTCAAACAGCTCTTTGAATCATTTGAATCTTTCAGATGAGTTATTTAGTGAGGAGGGCTCTGGACTCTTGGTTCCCTGCGTGGTGCCACAACCTCGCCACAATTTTACCCTCACTTGGACCTTCATCAGAACCACAGAATCCATCGTCATCTTCACTTACGACAGCCGGACCCGTCGGATCATGAACCTGTGGGAAACTAAAGCTGAACTTGACTTAGATCAAGCTCATTTAGGCAACGGTTCCCTTCATCTGCTGAGTCCAGACAGTCTGGGACACAGTGGTGCCTACATTTGCACATTCTACGGATTCCAGATGAGACATCAAGTCCAAACTCATGTCAATATTACAATTCGTGTGCCTGGTGAGATGTCAAAAAAAAAAATCCTTTTTGTCTTGGCACAATGATTATGAATATTAGTTCATAATACTATTTTTTTTCCCAGATGATGATGAGAATGACTGCAGAAGGTCATGGTGGGGAACTGCTGCATCTCTCTTCATATTTCTGATCACTGTTTCTGTAGCCCTGTCACGATGTTTTAGACTGAGAGGTACTTTTTTATTATATACTTTTATATATATATATATATATATATATATATATATATATATATATATATATATATATATATATAATTTATGTATATCTTATTATATATTGTTATTATGCATTATTTATATATTATCATATATTATAGGAATATATAATATAAAATGTTCTAATGTATTCGTGTAATATTGTTTTACATATATATTTTAGTAATATATTATTGATAACAAAAATATATATTATAACTTTTGTTCAATTTCAATTAATATTTATCATGTATAATATTATAATAATATGGAAGGAAATAAGAGATCTTGTGTAATATAAAACAATTTCCATTGGGCTTTTACTTTATTATAATAACATTTTAAAATCATAAACATTTTGATTGCTGTATATATTTCAACAGTATATTATTGAAAATAATATATATTATTGTTACACAATGTTTTCAAAAAATATATATTATTTATATGTAGTATTTAGCATATAATTTGGCATATATTATATAATATTTTCTGGAACATTACACAATGTAATATTAATAAAAGCTATTTATTTTTAGCATTTATTATATTTTTTATAATAGCATTTTATATTAGTATATGAATATGTTGCATATGCATGTAAATATTAATATATACATATAATACATATAATAAATATATAATAATGTATTACATAAAACATTATATTACACATTTTTAAAAATATAATAAAAATGTTATTTCACCAATTTTACATGCTATTTAAGTATATATAATATTTACATATATAATATGATAATGCATTTTATAAAACAAAACATTGCACAAATTCACATTTAATCAAAAGCAGTTTTACTTGAGTTTTTATTACCGGCACATTGTCTCTTGCAGGTGAACATTCAGTACATGGCCATTCAGACATCAACAAACGAAACAGATGTAGCAACAAATCCGGTAAATAATCATCCTCATGCATGCATTCATACTAATGCAAATGCAAAACTCTCTAATTTGAATACTTCATTTTAGCAGAAATCCCGGTTTTTGAGAGACAAGGACAAGATGAACCCAGATGCAATGGTCTAGGATCAGTAGAGACAGAGATTGACAGAGCGCCGTCCAACACAACACTTTCTGAATCATCCAAGCCACTCAAACAACATCCTGACGACATAAAGAACGACGTCCTGCCACACACACCGACGGAGAACAGCATGATAAATACATGTGGTTTTATTAACAAAGTTCGGGAGAAGCACGATCAGATAATCATCCAATTTGGTACAGGTGCATCTCGTTTAGCTAATCATCTTATAGCACGCACGCGTATATATATCCAGTCTTCCTACCTCCTGTCCCACGACAGTTTTTCGGCATAGACCGTCTGTCAGCATTCGGTTCGCTCTGTCAGCATTCGGTTCGCGCTGTCCGTCATCTTATCACAGGCCCAATCTTCCTTCCGACGAAGATATCTATCCGCCGAACACCAACAAGCGTCATCGCGTCAGCTGCTCTTCTCGCCAAGCCACACGTTGTGGCCAAAAGCTCGTGCAAATCCTTGAGCTCGCCTCACTCGGCAACACGATTTTCTCGCCAGGACCGGGCTCTATTATAATGCTGGATCGCAGCCGTGCTCCAGTTCTCAGCGCAGTAAACCTCTCTCGCTTTTTCAGCCGTGGCGCAGTTCGATGCTGCCTCCACTAGCGGCGAAGACCGTGCGTTGTTGTAGTGGCATGTCGTTCGTGAAAGAATCGTTTTTTCGAATGAATCTTCTAGGCGAACGAATCGTTCTCGGTTTACACTCATTCATGAAGAATTTTTCAGAGTTGTCATCCACAATGAGCGAGTTTCATAGTCTCAGAGATCGAGAGCTCTCATTCGTGAACGAAAGGACTAAACCGGTATACATGTCGAGTTGATTAAACAGATACATGTCGTCCGTAAACGCAAGGAACTCTTATCAATTTTGTTAAGATGAGAGTAAACCGGGTCAGTTAGCCATTTAGCATGTCAATCTTGCAAAATGTAAAGCGCAGTTATAGGTACTGTGCACATATTGTTTACATATTTAGCATACAAAAGATAAATTCCACGTTTAATCCCCGATTTATGAACGTGAATATATAGATCAATATATGAACCGTCTGACCAAACAATTAAAATGCTAATCATGCAAGAAAACCTCGTGATTTGCTCATCTGAACAATTTAAATAGACGTTATATATAGAATGCGCTTATGAAGACGCAAAAATTTGTTAAACGGCGTTATGACTTAACTTTGTCCGATGACGATGCCACTTTTTAACCACGAAGCAAAGGCTTTTTGCAGAGTTGTCATCCACACCGAAATGTCTAAAGACATTACATTTGCTTTACTGTGCATGTTTAAACCTCACTGAGATGATACAGACATAAGTTTCATGCAATTATTCCGGCAGGATCAATTATTTAAGGACATATTTCACCATTTACTGGCATGATTATTCAGAATTTTTCACGCTACTGCCTCGTGTTTGGCTGCAGAACAACAAGTGTGAGTAAATTTTCTATCGTCTTTTTAGGACTGTTATATGAAAAGCATGCAAAGTAAATGTCTTTAGAAACGGCTTGAATTTGAATTACTGCAATTAACGTTACTGCTATAGACATGTCTATTGGTACAATGGTTTATAAAACTAAACATGCTACATTGTTTCAAAGCCTCTATTTTCACAGTCCATACTACAACAGGAAAACAGCATCCCAAATTTATCTGCTCCGGAGGCTGTTTAAAAGGGCCCAAAGGCCAAAACAAGAGGAAAAGATGCTTTTCCAACAGGACTGTATTAATTCAGACAAGGTTTGAGCAATTGTCAAATCAGCCAACAACTACAGCAGCCAAAGCAAGCATGAAGCTACTTTTACTTGCAACACGGGCCTGCACATCTCAGTATTTCCATCCTGTTACATTTGCTAGCAGTGCAGGCTACGCAGGTTCTTCAAGACATCACACACCCAAGCCCCTTCCCACGACCCACAGCAGCTGAAGCAAACGTGAGGCCGCCTCCATTCGTAAACGCGCCCTCAACTCTTCCGCTCCCTCATGCTACTAACCATTTTTCTGTTCAGTGGCCTCCAGCTCCAGATTTGCCAGAAGGCAGAGGGTACCAAGACCTATTATTGGTCAGGCCGATTATTTTATTTATTTATATATCTATCTCGAACCCTCTTCAGCCAACCCCTCTAACGCCAGCTCATCCCCTTTCACTAAAACTCCTAATCTACCATAGCTAACTCTCCTAACATGCCCTATCTATCTGTAATGGTCAATCCTCACTTCAGCCATCCTTCCGCAGGAGCTTTCTCTGTATCTCCCCACCGCCGCAGCATTGACCGCTCCCGCAGGAGCCTTTTCTGTTTTTTCCTCACTGCCGCAGCAGTCTCCGCTTCCGCAGGAGCCTCTACCTATATTTCACCACTGCCGCAGCAGTGTCTGCTCCCGCAGGAGCCCTTTCCATCCTTCCCTACTGCCGCAATTCTCGCTGCCGCAAGAGCCTCAAAAATAAATAAATAAATAAATAAAAATATATATTTTATGTCCATTCTCCAATTCAACCTCATCAGGCTCGCTTTTGTCTAACTCCGGAACGCCCAATCTAAATTCACGATGGACCCTCATTTCATCAACGACTCTGGTATAAAAAAAAAAAAAAAAAATTAATCGAGTAACAAAATGTGTTGTTGCTTAATTATACTGATGTGCGCATGCACAGTAAATCTGATGGGTAGGATAAAATGTCAGGACCCCGGACCTTTATTTAGTCGGGTTGACGTACCTTTTCAGTTCTGTGTATGTGATGTGACGCTAGTTTTACTTAAAGTCAAATGCTCATGAACTGAATGTCAGAGCAGTTCTGGAGATGTTGTTCATGTGTTCAAGTCCTCATTTAGTGAGACAGCAGACGCAGAAATTACCGTGAGAGTAATGCGCGCTTCAGTGTGTGTGTGAAAAAGGAAGTCGCGCTCCTGCTCCATTCATTAACAGAGACACACAGAACATGCAGGATTTACATTTAAACACTGTTCCGTCTTAATATTTAGAGATATTAATTCGTGAATCGGATGTAAGTGCAATTACCTATTTTGATTAATTCATTCAAAAAAAAAAAAAAAAAATTCATTGCGAAAGAACCCGACGTGAGATTTAGAATAAATTAAAAGAGGCTTCGAAGCAGAGGAATTTGCCTACATCATTTTTTGTAATCGCGTTACTCGAGGAATCGTTTCAGCCCTAATCTTAAGCAGCTCAAAAGGGGCCTCTCACATAATCCGATAGATGCCCTCGGTTGTTGTTCATCAGACATTTAAAAAAAAAAAAAAAAAAAAAAAAAAAAAAAAAAAAAAAATTATATATTCCTCCTTAAATCATGTTGTGTACTTGAATAATAGAAGCCTCTCAGTTATCGTTTCTTCGGCCAAAGTAAGGGCCCTCCAGCCATCGTTACAATCTCCTTGCCTATTTCAGCATCGGACAGGGCTCTCCCTTCCGGTGCAGCTGGGCAGTGGCTCCCTTCGGTCGCAGTGTGAGCCTTTCATCTGTCATTGAGTTGCGCTGCGCGCTCAGCGGCAGATGGGGGTATCCCTCCCGGTGCAGCAGAGCCACAGGCCCCCTTCGGTCGTTGTGACAGCCCTCCATCCGATGCATCAAATTAAGCCGCTTATACAGTCGCAAGGGGGACTCTCCCTTCCGGTGCAGCAGAGCCGCAGCTCCCTTCGGACGCAGCGAGAGTCCCTCCATCAGTCGCGTTTTCTTGCCTACTCCGTATCGGACGGGGCTCCCCTACCGGTGCAGCAGACCCACGGCTCCCTTCGGTCGCAGGGTGAACCCCCCGTCTGAGTTATGTTGCATGCTCAAGGGCGGACCGGGATCTCCCTCCCGGGGGAACACAGCCGCTGGCTCCCTTCGGTCGCAGCAGGAGCCCTCCATCCGATGCATCAAACCGTTCCTCGAATCTTCTTGCCTATTCTGCATCTGATGGGGCTCTCCCTTCCGGTGCAGCAGACCCACGGCTCCCTTCGGTCGCAGGGTGAACCCCCCGTCTGAGTTATGTTGCATGCTCAAGGGCGGATAGGGTTCTCCCTCCCGGGGGAATAGAGCTGCTGGCTCCCTTCGGTCGCAGTGAGAGCCCTCCATCAGACGCATCAAGCCATGCCTCGCTTCGCAAGGGGGACTCGCCTTTCCGGTGCAGCAGAGCCGCAGCTCCCTTCGGACGCAGCAAAAGTCCCTCCAACAGTCGTATTCTAGTTAGCGTCAATCAGGGCTCTCCCCTCCGGGGCAGCACTCCTGCTGCAGAGTTGCGAACCCCCTACGGAGGCTGGGAGAACCCTCAGAGGCAAAAAACCGTGCCTCCATAAACCCGCAATGGGGGACTCCCCCTTCCGGTGCAGCAGAGCCGCAGCTCCCTTCGGATGCAGCGGGAGTCCCTCCAACAGTCGCGTCTCTTTGCCTTCTCAGCATCGGACTAGGGCTCCTCTTCCGGTGCAGCAGACCCACAGCTCCCTTCGGTCGCAGTGTGAACCCCCCATCTGAGTTATGTTGCATGCTCTACGATGGCTAGGGATCTCCCTCCCGATGGGGTACAGCCGCTGGCTCCCTTCGGTTGCATTAGGAGCCCTTCATCCGACGCGCCAAACCGCGGCTCCAATCTCATTGCCTATTTAGCATCTGACGGGGCTCTCCCTTCTGGTGCAGCAGACCCACGGCTCCCTTCGGTCGCAGTGTGAACCCCCCGTCCGAGTTATGTTGCATACTCTATGGCGGCCAGGGATCTCCCTCCCGATGGGATACAGTCGCTGGCTCCCTTCAGTCGCAGTGAGAGCCCTCCATCAGATGCAACAAACCGCGCCTCGTACTCAGCCGCAAGAGGGACTCTCCCTTCCGGTGCAGCAGAGCCGCAGCTCCCTTCGGAGGCAGCAAGAGTCCCTCATTTCTTGATATCTGGCATTGTGCTCCTCCCATAAGCGGCATGGAGGGCTCGCTGGTAAGACGTTGCGAGCCGCAGCTCTCGTCGAACACTGCACGGGCTCTCCAGGTCGCTCTGCATTTTCTTCCCAACACGCATATTTTGGGGGGCAACTAAATTTTATCTCTCTGGCTGCTGTCCTATGGCTTTAAGCTTCTTTTGGGGAGTTATTTGGGTTCGGGCTATGCTCCGGGCCCGGACCCCTCCCCCAGGACAGCACGCCAAAATATGCCTACTATTTGCCTTCAGATTAGATGTAAGGGTGAACTCGTGAAATGTGGTTTTATTAACAAAGTTCGGGAGAAGCACGATCAGATAATCATCCAATTTGGTACAGGTGCATCTCGTTTAGCTAATCATCTTATAGCACGCACGCGTATATATATCCAGTCTTCCTACCTCCTGTCCCACGACAGTTTTTCGGCAACCCTCCTCCACCCCAACTCCTCACTTCTAATCTATTTATCCCAAATTGGGATAGGGGGAGTTATTTGGGTTCGGGCTATGCTCCGGGCCCGGACCCCTCCCCCAGGACAGCACGCCAAAATATGCCTACTATTTGCCTTCAGATTAGATGTAAGGGTGAACTCGTGAAATGCCTGATTATTTCTGATTCCTCTACGCCTGACACACCAGAGGAAAGACATGAATCCAGGCCACAAACACCAACCAGTGCTATCAGAACTCTGTTCACATCTGAGATTAATACAGGGGCATCTGATGATAAAGAAAATGAGAGTAATGAACTTGAATCTGAATCACACTCAGAAGATGGAGTAGCGATGGAGATTACAGTGATTAAGAGATTCCATAACAATTATGAATCTTCCACACCTGAGCTCTCACAGGTTAATGGCTTCAGGTGATTGAGATTAATTTGATCAATTAAAACGGTGCTGACTAGTTAATAACTAGATTTCAGAGCTCATTCTTGAAATAAATGATATATTAAACTAATATGAGAAATATGCAACTACACACTTTAACTCTCAAGACTTCAAGCTCAGTTAATACAATTATTTAATACAAAAGAAATTCTATTATTATGTGTATTGTGCATTAGTTATGTAGCCTATATCTTGCACTTAGTCCTCACAGAACTCATAAATTAGATAAATTATGTACAATTAACCATTTTCATTTTTAATTAGTTTTTGTGAACCTCTGTTGCAATGTGAACAGACTACATGACTCGTGTAAATAAACAGTGTTTGGTGGTCTATAACCAGCAGGGGGCAATATTTCTGTTTGCCTATTTTTAAAAAGCCTGCTTCTAGCGTCTCTTTGCTTATCTCTCGGTTAAAAGTGTGATTCCTTTCTGTCAGGAAGAAATAGGTCATGTGCTTGCATAATATTTAATAAAAGAGGACTCTACTTTGGTTTTAAATTTATTAAAATTCTCTTACGACATACGACCATGAACTATCTAGCTACTGTCACGTAGTTTAATAATGTAGCCTAAATTGTGCAACGACGTTTTAGTCATAACTTGACTGTTTTAAATCTCTTAGGAATTTTTTTGGGAAGGGGCTGATTTTCTGTTTACAACGCGACATGTCCGTTGTAAAAATTAAAGCACAGAAATGTCTCTTTCCAGTTTATTCAGCTGTTTTTGTCAAATGTGCTGTAAGCTATGTAGCTGCATCATAGTTAATTAAATAAGGAACCAGAGATGATAAAAGTTTGAGTGGACTTTAAATATAGATGACTTTACACTGTGGGCTATATGATCTGAGCTACGGATCCCTCTGGTCTGAAATGAACATCTCCACTGAGGTAAGATTATAATCAGGCTATTATCATTAACAGACTCTTTCTCATTTTAACTCCTCAAACAAGCTCATGGCCTAGGATAATCATCTGAGTTGTTTGCATTGCCTGTAAGTCAGCTTCCAATGAAAGTGAATCACAACAGAATGAGTTAGTGAGCTGTGACAACATGGTTAAGTAAACTTCTAAGTGGTTTGCACTTAAAATAATCTAGCAATCACTGGTCTAGAGATTTTCCTGCTTACAGGAATCTTCTCAGAACTTTGGCATTTTAGCAAAGTTCTCTCAATGTTGTGAATAAAATGTCCTAAGGTGAATAGTATATTTACTCAGACTAATCTGGTGTTTAACTCAACTGTCAGATCTGTTAACTGGCACTCTTTTTATTGCCTTACTTCCTTATCTGCATATTTTAGTAATCATCCATAAATTAAATATAATTCAAAAGCTTAAACACTCAAAATTCCTTTTGTGAAATCCATTTTGAAATCGGACATGGCCTTGTCATGGAAATGTCACTTTAAACCAGTTTTACTGCAATATTTTATAATAAAAAAAATTATAATCTTGACCAAACATGTAGTTGGAAAGGAATGAGTCTCAAGGTTCCATATTTTGTAATAGTAGTAATATTGTGACAGAAATTTATAAAATTGTGACAGAAAAATGCATAGATTAATCTATGGAGTTTGGGTGTTATCTGGTGGCGATTTCTGGTATAGGGTCTAACTCAATTTTTGAGATATCAACTTCAAATGCGGAACATAATTTATTTAGACGTATGGCTTTGATTTATAGCAAGTTTAGATTCCAAAATATTTTGTACAATATTAATTTCTTTATAAAAAATTGTAAACTTGTACAGAACATTTTTATAGTAGGCTTAAACTTCTAAAAATGTTTTACGTTTACATTTTTTTGAAATTCTTTTACGTCAGGAATTATCTTCTAAATGTCTTCTTTAAAAAAACAACTTGTATTACAAATGACAATACAGATTCAATACAGATAAGAAGTTAATAATATCCTGAAAACATTATCTTAAAATATTATTTGTAAATTTTTTATTAATTAATTATTTAATTAATAATTTTGGCAAAACGTTCTTAGAATTATTTTTTATTCTTTTTTTGTTTAAAACATCAATCTAATGTAGAAACGAGCACAGATCCGTGCGCACAAATAAACTTAAGACAGAGCTCATGACGGATTCATGAAACATTCGTATGCCGCCAATCACTTTGTATGATTGATCGTGCATTGATAAATGTGGCAGAAAGATATTCATTTATTTATATGTATCCTATTTTAAAATACTGGTAGGCCTAAATGCAAACAGCCTATTTAGTTCCCTTATTTAGTTTAGTTTAAATTGAATGGTATTCAGAACAGAACAAGAATGAAAAATAAGTAGTTATAAAATTATATACTATTACACTATAAAATAAAGTTTAAAAGTTTTGAGATGAATTGACTGTAAGTCCAAATTTCAGTCTTACGTTCATTTCTTAAATGTTCAATGTATCTGATTGAATCCTTTGGTACCAACTGACCTAATGTCAAAATTTTTGTCAGCAGAAGTTATTGAAATATGATGTCTTGCACAACTTGAAGTGACTGTATAGCTCTTATATCTACTATACACACCAGGAAAACAACTCTGTAAAAAGATTTAGAGATTATCCCAATATAATGCAGCAAGTCATGCCAAAAGATTCTTTGTTCACAATCGGTCTTGTTCCACTACTCATCCAGCAAGGCCACGACTTTAGAGGGGGTTTATTCATGGTCACATGCTCCATGGACATGGCTAATGGATCTGCTATGCTTCTTGCTACAACATATCACCCTGAGTTAGCTTATTAGGGTGATGCAAATCTTCAAGATCAATTTTCAAGATCAGTTTCTTCTTTATTATTGGGGAGAAATGGACTAGCCCAGTGACCTAACTTACAGAAACTGAGAGACGATATGGATGAGTCAAGGGCTCTCAGCTGTTTCTGATCCTCACTTCCTCCCAAAAGAGCAAAAGGAAACACCCAAAAATCAGCCAGCTGGAGAACAAGGGGAACAGCCGTGTTTCATGAAATATCCCAGAGCAGAACTGCTCTGCTGCTTTTTGTAATATAGAGTTATAAGAAGACCTAGATCATTTAACATCAGCTTTGTTAGTTAAAGCAAATTCTGGCACACAAAGCATCACTTGTGTAAAATATTTATTTAAAATATTTTATATAAAAGTGAGAAACAGAATATGTTTTACAGCCAGCTCTTGGTTTTCATGCAAATATTCTCTACCTACTCTTCAATTTTTTTTTTAAAAACTCTGTTTTAAAGCTGTTGACTAAAGGTGTTAAAGAAAATAAAAAAATAGTTTTTATTAAAGTTGTAAAATATACATGAAATATAAATCTAGAAAACTTAAACTTAAAAAACTTAATTAGAAAATGAAATTAAAAATGAAGCTAAAATAAGCTGAAATAGTAAAATTACTAAAACTGAAACTGAAATAAAGGTAAATAAACACAATAAAATATAAAAAAAGGCAAAATCACTTTCAAAAACTAAAACTGAAATTAAATTAATTTAAATGAAAATATAAACATAAATTCTAAATATGATTAAATACTATAATAGTGTATAAATATAATATAAAAATAAATAAATAATACTTAAATAACAATGTTTTAAAGGAATAGTTTCCCCAAAATGAAAATGACAGCATTATTTGCATTATTTACTTTTAAATGAGTGTTTTTTAATGTTGTGGCAAACTAGCTATTGTCTGACTTCATTAGACTTATTGTATGTAGTGCAAGTATAGATTGCAAGTTATAAGAACAATTTTTGTATTACATATATTATCATGATTGGTGCTTTTGCAGGACACAAACACACCTTTTGTGTTTCACAGAAGAAAGTAAGTCATACAGATTTGGAATGTCATGAGGGGTAAATAAATAATGACAGATGTTTCATTTTTGGATGAACTATCCCTTTAAGTAATCAGACTGGTGGAATGGTTGGCTTGATTTTAGGGGTTTTTGTGTTTGTTCATTTTGGCTGCTAGTCCTGTGCCTCCTCAACGTTTTAACCATGGTACTTTCTCTGTTATTTATTTGTTTTTCCGTCATGACAATTTATAGTAAGCCCTCTCGGCCTGGCCTCTTTTCTTCCTTCTCCCTCTCTCTGTCCCTTTCTTTAACTTGGTCCCAGAATGTCTTATGAAAACATTCCCCCACAATCTTTGCATGTCCTCCTCTTCTCATAAACGGAGACGACCTCCCTTTCTCTAAAACTGCTGTTATGTCTTTGATTATGTGTATATGTATGCATCAGTGAATTAATCTTATTCCGAGTCAATGGGAGATCAGCTAAACCCATTTTCCAAAACAGTGAGAGTGTAAAGGGTCTTTTTCTCAGGCTGCATTAAATAGCCTATAAAAACCTACTCCAGCAACTATGAAACTTAATCACTTCAACATGACTCAGATGGGTTATGATATATTTTGCCGCAGCAATACCTGTGTTAGATGAGTAAATCCATCATTTGAATAGCAGAGTAAAAAAAAAAACTTATCTTAGTTTGAAAACTTTGTACAGGTATATAAGGTATCAGGTTTATAATGAAATGTGAGTGAGTAAATTACATTTAATTTTATTCATTTTAGGGTGAACTGTCTCTTTAAACAGTGCTTGAAACCCCTGCTCTCATCCTCAGGAAACCCTGTTGGATTTAATTGAGAGTGGGCGTGGCCTGCAGGTGTGGTCAGCCACACCCTACTTAATCAGTCTTGGTAGAGGCTTCATTACTTTGATACCTCTAACTGAAGTTGAGTGTGTCTTGAATATATATATATATATATATATATGTATATTTAAAAATATCTATTCGCGATAAAGCAACTTTTTTTACTTGTTAATGCAAAAATCATGGAAATGTTTTATTGTGCCATTTAGGTAGTGTTATATTTTAGCCTCATGGCAACCTTGCTGCTCTGAGACCATTAAAGTTTCCAGACTGTAGAGGAAATAGATTGGATTAATGTAGCCCCTTAAACTGAGGCCATGATGGCTTCTTGCCACCCAGAAGTTTAATACCAGTTATTAAAGATGGGGGTTTCCTGAGTGTTCATGCAGTATTGTAAAAGCATACAATAATGTGATGACAACATAACACCATATTGTTTCAGTGCTTCAGTAAAAAATCCAATCAAAAGTGTAATTTTATGAACACTTTGTTTCTGTGCTAACACTGACTAATATCTGTCATCGTGTCAACACAACATGATGTAAATTGTAGGTAAAACTGATCTCAGGTCAGAACTGTGTCTATAATCGAGGACTACATCAACTGGTGTCTGTCTGTCTGTCCATCTGTCAAACGATTAATAACAATTAATTGCATTAAAAATAAAGTTGTTTTTACATAATATATCCTTGTGTACTGTGTATATATTTATGTATATATAAATAAAGACACACACATGCATGTATATGTTAAGGGAATTGTTATATTTATAGATAATATGAATTCAATCAATCATTTGTGTATTTTATTTTTTTTAAATTCATTTTCATTTCTTTCATTCATTCCTTCGACTAATATAATTATGCACACTTGAACAAACTCTGCTGAGCTCCTTTACTTCATATCACAAAAATATCACTTATTGGTTTTGAGGATGCAGAGTCGCCACAGGATGTCACCGCTGATGGTCCAGGGATCCAGTCGCACCACTGTGTCATCACCAACAGAGCTGGAGTTATTACTTTACACCCCAATGGAAATATGTGCCATCTTGATGGAGTTCCAGTCACTAAGCCAACAAAGCTCACTCATGGTAATACACTGTATATTTAGCCTCCCCTCCAAAATTGCAGTTGTAAATCCCTTACTGTACTGTTACAGTAACTATCCACTACTGCTCACTTGCTTTAATAGCATCTCTTTCATATCTAAACCTCCCCAGAGGTCACCGTTACAAAGGGTCAACTATTTGATGTGGTCATGTCTTATTTGGCCACTCAGCAGGTTCTGTGGATCTAACCTTGCTTGCTTACAGCCTCAGAGAGAAATCAAAACAAACGACAGCAATGAATGACTTCCTGTACAGCGATACCACTCAGGCCTGACACACCAAAGGAATAACATCTCTCGCCCACTTTCTCTCTCTCTCTCTCTCCATGTGCTTTGATTTTTTTTTGTTTAGCATATGTTTAGCAGAGTCTATAAACAAACTCTTTTTCATTCCCTCTTATCTCTGCCTCTCGTTTTATTCCTGTGTTTCTGATCCGAGTGATATGACATCACACATTTCTGTGTGACTCCAGACTTCCAGAGAATGTTTCAGCATTTAATAGTTGATTGGTCACACACTCCTCCTCCGTCTCTCTCAATCTCTCATCCTCCTCGTCTGACTCTACTGCACAAGATTCTGGGACTGTGTCCTGAAGTAGTCAGGTAAACATTTACAGTGCTTAGAGACGTCAGAAGATGTTGACAGGCATAAACAGATGGTGAGACTCCGAAGTTTTGCAATTCCCATGCATATTATACACATTAGAGTTATCTAGATAAAAACATTCCCATGATTACTTGCTATTTCATGCATCCCCTTCAGGCCAGTGTTGTGTTGTGTCGTGTCAGTACAGTAACTGAGTAAAATTTGTTTTTTATATATATATATATATATATATATATATATCTTCAGTTTTATTTCAATAACCAAAAGCAATTTAAATAGTTTTAGTTAACAGTAACAACAGTGCATTGGGCTTGTAAAAGCATTCCTGTTGGTTCACTCCTCAGCTTGCTGTTGTGCTTTCTGTTTGTTTTTTACCACTGTCTTCCTGGCTAACAAGTGAGAAAATGATACAAAACGGAAACTGTTATGTATCTACTTTAATTGCATGAATATTCTGAATTTATGTTTTTAATTGTGTATATTCGCATGCCTTCATATGCTTCCTGGATATGAAAATGTCTGTGTTTAAGTGTGTTGAAATGTGTAGCCGAGGTCTGGAAGTAATCAGAGTTGCCGGGCAGCACTCCAGCGCCCCCTCCCCATGATGCAACTGGAGTTCTGAGAGTGATGGAGAACAGAGTGCCCGCTGGGCGGCAGGGGGAGGGAACATCTTTCCTTCTCTTCCCCCAACCCTCCTCCTGGCTGAACACTGTTACACTGAAGGGAATTTACAATGGAAAATATGCCAGAGCACTGTCTAGGTCACAGACTTAATGCAAGGTCAAGCAGAAGATTTGCAACCAGCGAAACACACAAAAGCTTGTTTCGGATTGGCCAGAGAACATCCGCTCTATACAGTAAAGTGATAGAAAAGTGTTCAAATAAGGGAAATTTTACTTTGAATTAAAAACTACTTCTGCCGAAGAACTTCAGAGTGCTTTAGTTATTATCTGAGAATATGTTATAGCATTTTAAAAGCTAAGTCAATTGACAAGCAATGCAATTATTAGTAGTCAAAGGCAATTTTCTCAATATTAAAATTTTTTTGCACCCTCAGATTCCACATTTTCAAATAGTTGTATCTCAGCCAAATCTTGTCCTAACCTAGTAAACCACGCATCAATAGAAATTTGATTTATTCAGTTTTCAGATGATTTATAAATCTCATTTTTGAAAGAGACTTAAGACAGGTCCAGGGTCACATATATTGTGTGTATTATGTATAATTATATATTATGTACATATATGGTTTTTGAGCCATCTGTATGACCTAAATTACAGGGCACGTTCAGATGAAAAAGCTCATGGTTTGTTTTTACTTGATTTTCTTCAAACTTCATCAGAATAATGTCAAACACGGCAGATGTAAAACTATGGAGGGATTCTTGATATCTTAAAAACTGTTACACCATGGCGACACAGCAAACTAATATTTTCGTTTTTTGAGACACTTATGCTTGGATTTTCATGGAATTCAACACCCACATCAGTATTATTGATCGTTAGACAATGGCAAAAGCTCAGAAATGGCTGTGGATCAGGCACTCCATAGTGCTACCTTTTGACAAAAGTCTGTGTGTGGGTGAGGGGGGTTAGTTTTATAAACTATGCAATATCATTTTAAAAGCTAAGGTAATTGACACTTGCTAAGAGCAATTATTAGTAGTGAAAATTAATCTCTCTCTCTCTCTCTCTCTCTCTCTCTCTCTATATATATATATATACACACACACACATGTATACATACATTTTTTTTTAGCCATCTATATGACCTAAATTACAGGGCACGCTGAGATAAAAAAAAAAAAAAAAAAAACCTAGTGAGGATCCTAAAAAATCTAGTGATTTTGTTTTTCTTGGCTGGCAGATATGTATAGCTCGCAGTGAAAGGTTTGGTATGGTAATTGTTACCAGACCTTTAAGATATGTGTCATACAGTACAGTAAGGAAACCGAGAATTGTTTAAATAGAGGATGTGTGTTCACCCGGCCTTGCAGGGTCTTACAATCTCTGCCAGTCAGAAATGTTAAATGCATGTAAGTTTCCCATGACAATACCACTATCAGAATTTGTTTTGAAATCTGTGAGTCACTCTGTGATCAGCAGTAATCTAGAGTTCCACTTAAGCGCGTCCCCGTGAGAGGGGGCGTGTCCGCGGACAGCGCTCAGCATCGCGTCTGTCCTCTTTGTCATGCTGAACTCTGAGGACCGAGCACGCATCCTCCTCCTCCTGAAACTTCATCAATGGGACACTAAATAAAGGTTAGTTTGTATTTCTTCAGCTGCATTTAGAGTTTTCTGAAGAGCGGCGTTGATACGAGTTAGTTTGCATAGTTTCAGTTTGAGGTTTGTTGGTGGGAAGTTAATTTGTGCTCCAGTTAGCCGGGCAGGGACTGACGTAGAGAGGTTATTGAGCTGTTTTTTTTGTTTATGTTCTGTAGTTAAGTAGTTTAAAGGCATGTTTATAGAACTTTAGACTGACAAACACGACGTGACGCCATTCAGTACTGTTTAAACAGAGCAGCGCGCGCGGTTGTTTGCTCTGCAGCACACGCGAACAGATTGTTGATATTTAACCCTCTTAATCCCGGTATATTAAAGCGATTATTGGTGAGTGCAGTAACTGTTATCATAGTGCTGTCCTCCCAACATGTTCAAATGCGAGTTTCATGTAAATCCATATAGTTATTTTGGCGAGTTAGAAATTAAAATGTATTTATATTCACAAAAACCTTGCCAAAATATTTTATTTATTGATGTTATATGAATAATTTACATATTAACATCTTTAAACATTATTCATTTATTTTAGTTGTTTATGTTTTAATAAACTTTCTTTTCATTTACTTGAGTATCTAGCATTTCATATGTCCTTTTTGATATTTAGATATTTTATATTTCTGTTTTCATTTATGTTCATGTTTTTAGTGTTTTATATTCATTGAATAAATCATGTAATCATTCTATATATTTATTTCTTATGTGTTTTTAAAATACTTTTTATTAATGTACAACATATTTTATTAGTTTACAAAAATCTACTTTGTACCAAAACACAATAGTTACTGAAGTGAAAACTGGTAATTTAGTGTTAACCATTAAAAACAAAGAAACAAAAAGATTCTTAAGGCTTCTTACAATATTTGAATGATATCACCTATTATTCTATTATGGATTCACATAAGAATGTAATGAAATATATGAAAAAGCATACTGACGAATATCATAATAAGAGTGGAGGACATGTCCTCCTCAATGTCTGTGGCGGGACTGTAATTATTAAACTATAGGAACAAGGCCTTACAGCATATGATGGAAACTATGGTTACAATTGTAATTTTTAAGGTCTGTTGAAGGAAAGAAGAGGTTCTTTTGGCAGAGAATTTAACTTTTGCAGTTTTTATAGAGTTCTGCAGATAGCTGAAAAAAATTAAAATCTTTTGGCATGTACTTTTGGTTCTGTTTAAACAGGCTTTATATTTTTGGCAGGGGCTTTGTGCTGAAAGTATGAGAAGTGCTGCAAATCATTAGACAGAGAAATGACGTGGTTTGTACAGGCCCAACTCAGAGCTGGAAATCCAGAGTTTAGTAAAACTCGCTCGCAGTCTTTTCCCAAAACCGTAAACTAAAGCAAGCTTTTAAACTTCAGAGAGCAGTGATTACACTACACATGATCCTGTTATGGAGACATATAGTATATAATTGTACACTCCTCCAGTCCAAGGCTGTGCTGATCAAATGATGTGCGTTAGGCCGAGAGGGAAGGGAGGGTTTCCATATGTTTGAGCGTTAGTGTCAGCCGCTGATGGAGAGAGTGTGAGAGAGACGTCACAACAGACTCGAGAATTTGGCACATTCTAGAGAGCCTAATAATCACATATTGTAACATCTCAGCTATTGTACCTCGTCACCTCATTCCACAGCATTGTTTCGATAACAATGAAACAACTGCCATGCATATTCACAGTTCACACAATTGTTAAAAAATGGAGCAAGATGGGGAAAATTCCCCGCGCTCTGCTTCTGTCTGGGTGAGACAATCGACCCTCGGTCTCTGTTGGTTTAGAGGAAAGCCAAAGCTTTCTCAGGTGGCTGATGATGGTGAACTCACGGTGAAGGATTGTGTTGCCGACAGCGTAAAATGATCCCCCACTTCCTGCGCAGACTCCTCATAGGCAGCCGCAAGCTGCTCAGTAGAGTCTGATGGGAGTTTGAGTGTTTACAGTGAGTTTCAGGAAAAGCCGGTGTGCTTACAGCATGTCTTTTACAAATATATTATTTTACATTTAGTGTATTGTATGTTGAGAGAGCATTTTTTTGGAGTAGTTTTGTTATGGAATGATTTAGATATTTCCTAAAAACCTCCCAAACTTTCTATTTTTCTTGTCTTTCACATACCAAATACTTTTTTTTGGTTATATATAGGGCTACTCATTATTAAAAGAAACAAACCCTAAAACTAATTTGCATTTAACCACTTAAAAAAAAAAGTTGGTGTTGGTGACATCACCATAAGGAAGTTTTGTCAGATAAAAAGAACAGTTGTGTAAAAATGAAGACGTGCTGAAACTTTACTCACCTTCAGGCCATTCAAGATGTAGATGTGTTTGTTTCCTCATTGGAACAGATTTGGAGAAATTATGCATTAGACGACTTGCTCACAAAGGGATCAACTGCAGTGAATGGGTGCCGTCAGAATGGACGCCAAATAATATTCCCTAAGTAATCCACACCAGTCACTTGTGGTGCAAAAAGCTCTATGTTTGTATGAAACAAATCGATCATAAGGTGCAACTTTAAACCATTGCTTCTGGCTATAATCAATCAATAATAATCAATATGCCAATAATCAATAATAGCGCTTCCTCCAGTAAAAACGTTCATCCATAATCCTCTCGCATTAAAATCCACTGACATATTCTATTTTGGCTTTTAAATGGTGCTTGATCTTTGCATATTTCTACTGATTCAGAAAGCAGGATAGAGGACTCATATTTTGAAGTAACGATTAAAAGCTAGAAACTCTTTAATAATGCATTTGTTTCTTTCAAACATGCAGATGTTCGCTTCACAAGATCTTAGATGATGGACTGGAGTTGTGTGAATTACTTGTGAGCGATTGTGATGATTTACCAGCTGTTTGGACTCTCATTCTGACGGCACCCATTCACTGTAGAGGATCCATTGGTGAGCAAGTGACGTAATGCTAAATCTGTTCTGATGAAGAAACAAACTCCTGTACATCGTGGATGGCCTAATTGAAACTATTCCTTTAAGCTCACTTCTGGAAGTAAAATCAGTTGTAAAAAACAGAAGAGAGAGGGGAAAGAAAAGAAACAGAAAGGGAGAGAGAGGATGTGCCCCAGACTTAAGGGGAAAATCAGTCTTTTGGATTTAAGTCCCCTGAAAGACTCTCTGGACTTTGCTTCAGAAGAAACTTCAAACTGTATCTGAAATCTGAGCTCTTTCTGGATCTGTTTTTTCACTTAATCAAGAGGCCGTCCTTCTCTTTCTTTGTCTTATTGAGATGAATTCATTTCAAGACATGTACAGGAAAAAGGGTTTTATCTTCAAAATACCAAAGCTCTTTGTCATTTTACGTTACTTTATTTGGTCATAACTTTAATGCTACTAGTGAATGTGTGTCATACTTGTGGGCTTGAATATCTTAGGTAATGATTTATTACTGCTTCATTTCCTCACCAGTGCCTTGGACTTGAGCACAATGTTTCTATGTTATAATGACTATGTGTGTGTGATGTGGTTCTCCTCAGGGTGCACTCTTTGTTTGGGTAAATCTTTTTTCCATTTCAACTACCCAGAAGAGGCTAATCACATGAAGAACATGCTGCCGGAAAAGACTGCAGGACCCACACTGTCCGTCAGCACGGGTGAGTGACGTCTTTCTTTACCTACCCCCTGTTCAGCTCTTGATTTTGGATCCATTCGGCTGTATTTTCATAAACAGAGTGAATTGCTCGCAGCCTAATTGGTCCCCTCCATTATCATGCCGCAGACTGTTTTATACACAGGAAGAGTGCAATTCAGTGCCATCTGTTCTGCTCTTCTGTGGTATTCTGTCTTTGTTTGCTTGTTTGTTAAACATGTAAATATGCTCATCAGTCTCAATCAGTGGTGTTTTCTTCTGTCCTTTAAACATTACCTGTAATTTTCCATGAATTGGGTACAAAAGGGGGCATAAAGCTCTTAAAAAGTTAGGTTTTTTAATGTCAGTGAAAGGAGTTCAATGCATGAATTGTCTAGTCAACAAATTGTCAAGATTTTCCATATAGTTTACATTTTTAGATACAGTCAGGTGAGACAGGCCACAACCAAAATTGGAGGGGGAGGGGGTGCCGACATTTCAGTTGTTAGTTGTATCTTATGCTAGCTTAATTTTGTTACATAATGGTTTATGTGATGACTCTCACAACAAAAGCATGGGATTTGTGCCCGCTAATGTTTTAAAGTCATGGGATCCAAAGTGTAATGCATTCATGGAAAGTGCCACCTCTACTATTCTTCGTTTCTTTTTTCTCTTTCTCTCTCTTTCTCTGTGGGCTTTTTTGTTGGCTGCGAGACCTTGAGTTAATACAAACAGTCATCTTACCACCATGCAGCCGCAGCTGTACAAATGACTATGCTACCTTGTAAATAAATGACAAGGTAAAATCCCATCCATATGGCTCCAGGTCAGCCACTTAGCTAAAATGATTTACAGCCCAAAACGTAGATAAACATTATGGAGTACAGGTGGTCCGCACGTATGTGTGTGTGTGTTCCCTGATGGAGACCAACACTGTTCCCACAAATCACACTCTGGTTGCAGAGGAGTTCTGACTCGGTCCCTTTCCTCTGCTCCAGTGCCAGAAAGTACAAACCCATTCTGGCTTTGGTTCTTCCAATTTTAGAAGACGCTTTTTCTTTTAAAACCCAAAGCATCCATATTTGTGTGGGCTGAGATTTGTATGAGAAAGCTTTTTTAGTTGTGTAGTCAGCTGAGCACATGTGACCCTTGAACTTAAGCAGAACCAAAGAATTAGCTGGCGCACATGTCAGATTTTTTTTTCACATGTCTGTTTATTTTGTGAAATTTTGTATTTCTGCTTGTGCACGTGTCTATGGTAACATGTGCAAACACTGAGCTTTTGTATTAGTACAAGAAGATCGCAATCGAGGGGTTTGATTTTTTGATATGTTTCAGCTCTTGATTAGTTCAGGTTGAATGCATAACTGCTCTGTCATTTCCCCAAGGAAATTTCGGTCTCAATTAAAATTTGCTCGCCTCCAGATGTTTAATTTGGCTTAGAAGGAACTTCCTTCATGCATTACCTTTCCACCTTTAGATATCAGATGAATTTATTGCTAAAGACCTTGGATTTTAAACCTCAAATGGGTCATATCATGAGAAATCAAAAATTCTGTGGTGTTCTGAGATTCCAAGTTGTTTGCCAACTCCAAGACTCAAATTTAAATAAATATTTGTTCAAAACCAGCTCTCCAATCTCATTGGTCATGGAATCACTGAGCAGATTTCGAAAGATTTGAGAGGTCACAAGATACACAACAACAAATGAAATCTGGCATGAGTCAAATTTAGTTCGACCCTAATTTGAATGTGCATAAGTGAATTACATAAATGAACTTTTTTCCCCAAACAGATGCAACAAAGTTTCATTCAAATGGCAGTACATTGGTTGGATCCAGCATTCGTGGCACACGCTCCAAGGCGGAGCTTCAGGAGTTGATGGAGAGCTTGCAGCGCAGGAAGTCCGCTCTGGAGGCCAGCTTAAAGGCTACTGCAGACCGTGGTTACCTCACTTTGTCCCCACCTCCCAGTCCCCAGTCGGCATCATCCTATCTACAGGACCGTCCACCCCTTTCTATACGAGTCCCTTCTCCTTATACACCCTCCAGCAGCTTAAGCATGCCACCATCACCTCATCACTCGGAGCGGCCCATAAGTCCAGTCCCAAGCCACACTCGTGCCCGACACCAATCGCAGGACAACTTGTTGCTTTGCCTCCCTTCGGAAGGGCGAAATCCTAACACTGCCAACTCGCTTCTCTCAATGTGGAACGGCTCTTCTTCGTCTTACGTGACCGATGCTCATCTTTCATCTCGCCGAGGTCCAAGCGGGGCAGCCAGCATGCCCTCCAGTCCTCGCTTGGGGCGCAGGCTGATAGCAAGGGATGGGGAGTCCACCGTTGACCCATCGATCCGCCAAAGGAAATACTCCACTGGCTCTCTGAATGGCCTGGGAGGACACAGTCTCTCTCTGCCCAGGTTGTATCGAGGAGATGCCCCGGTGCTTTCTTTGCCACCCCGACGTACCACCAAACCACGCCGCAGCCTTCAATACTTGGAGAAGCCTCCAGATGTGACCGTGACAGCCAACATGACTAGCAGTTCTCGCCGGGCCAGCCTCTGTTCCGTAGGTTCTGCCCCATGTTTGGATCTAGGAGTAGGAGAAAGGCGGCTGTCGTTTGGTAAAGGAGGCCTGGGGCCCGGCATGGGGCCAAGGAGGGGCAGTATCAGTTCTCTCAGTGGAAAAGAAGAACTCCGAGATTATCATCAGAGACAAAGAGATGAGAGACTACGAGAACAGGAAGTGGAAAGATTGGTAAGAGGACTATTTATTTATCGTTTTGTATTTAGAGTGACTTTATAGCTTACTTTTTTACCTACAGCTCTATAAATTCAGAAGTTCAAAGAAAGCAATGATTAAGGGAGGTAACTTTGTTAGTATTATGAAATATTGTTTTGACTTTAATTCCTTATAATTCCAAGGCATGAATTCAGCTCTTTGGGTCTCCGTTTACTTCCTTTGAGACAGTGGTGAGACATGAAAGTGTCTTAGATGCTTTGATCTGTGCCGTTTTCTTGGCTCAGAGCATTATAAGTGCGGTTCACTGGCTTGTTCACATTTCCTTCATGCGCTACACACTTAACAAATTTTTATTCACAGCTAAACCAAAACCTTACATGTGTATGAACCAGCTGGTAAACACACTCTAAATTAGTTTTTGCTCTAGATGGTCACATGATAACCGAGCTAAAGCGGTGCATCTGTAGTCAAACCATCTGATCTGACCACAGTGGGTGTGTGCAGTTTGTTTGTGTGCAACTAAATAAGTTCAGTTCCACAGGGCCAAATCCTACAATGCACTGCTAAAGAGATAAAAATCTGATCAATGTGTTTTATGTAAAATCTAATATTTTTAAAGATTTACTCCAAACTATTGAGCCAGCCAGTTTTGTTTATAATATTATGTATTATATACAATGCTGTCTAAAGTATGAGAGTAGGTGAAAATGCTTCTATTTTGCATTAAATCAGATTACAAAACACATAAACAGAATCTTAAATATTCATTTTGCATCATGTTTTTTTTTTATCTGTCAGTGATCAATGATAAACATTTTTTAATTCCCCTCTAGGAACGTCAGCGTCTCGAGACGATCCTGTGCCTGTGCTCGGAGCTGGGCCGGTCTGAACTGTGCCGGATGGAGACCAACTCGGGTGTCTCAGCTGTATCGGACCTACAGAAGATCAACCGAGAGCTGGAGAAGCTACAGGTGTCTGATGATGAATCAGTGTTCTCAGACTCTGCAGCAGTGTCTCCGGACAGCGGGTTTCTGGGTAAGGCTCGTGGAGAGATCCTGACCCAGAGACAGCGCAGACTCAGCGGACACAGGGAGACCAGGCCCCAGTCACCCACCACCAGCCTGCGGAGCTCAGTACCCTCACCCTCTCCACACCTCCGCAACAAGGTGAGACACTGTGAGACAACTATCATTCAAATGCTGGAAAAGTGATTTTAAAAGTAATTACAAAATTATTGTTCCTCTGTAGTGTGGATTCTGCTGTTCTTTTAAGCTAAGATCAATTTTTAAAACTATATCCTTACTATTATTGTTATAGTTATCGTACTTGTTGTGAGCGGGCCTTTACTGATAGAAACAGTGAAAGTCAATTTCTGGTTTAATATCTTACACAAAACCTTCCCAAGAGCATGTCCAGGTCACACTGTATTTCATCCCATTGTTGTATTATTATTTTTTATTATAATAATGTATATTATTCTCATTATTACATTCTTATTACTTTAATGTAAAATAAATAAATTATATGTTATTGATTTTATATATTATTTGTATAAAGTATTTCCCATAATTTGAAGTATATGTTATACAAATTTAATGTATGCTGAAATAATTAAAAATACAAATGATCTAATACAAAAAAAAAATTAAAATTAAAAAGCATGATTTGCCATAATTCTCATTAATGTAAAAAAAACAATATATAAATTGCATTTATCTTAGTATTTGTTGTACAGTTAGTTAATGCTCATTTTACAATAAGATTCACACTACTATTTATTTCAGCTACAAATTACATAGTTATAGACATATGTTCTTACTATATATATGTATTCAAATCTAAAGCAGTCTCCAGTTATGTACTCGATATGTCATATTGAATTAATGATGCAGTGGAAAGTATGTACTCCTAAGGGATCAAAAGTATGCAAAACAGTCTGGGAATGCTGTGGAGTCTTTATACCTAACTGATATAGTCTGATTCTAAACAGCACTACAGAGTGAACTTTGACCTTTTAAAAACGCTGACCTCGCACTCTTTGCAGCGACACCAAAACAAGTTTTAAAACAGATTCTGCCTGTGTTTAAAGCGCATAAGATGTCAACTCCAGCTTACGAGGGGATGGTGGACTCTGTGGAAGAAGTGTTTTTCCAAGGGATACTTATAATGACATAATGGTATGTTTGAGTTTAACAGACCTGCTCAGGAGGAAAAGGCAGTTATTGCTTCTCCTGCAATAGGAGAGGAACAGGAAATGACTCTATTCCCAGTGGATTTGCTATTCATATGTGTGCTCGAGACACATATGACAGTAATTATTGGAAAGAAACACAGAAATGCAAGGAAAGAATGCAGATCTGCATATGGTTTCTCCTACGCTTATCCTCTCATTTCGACCTCTCATTTTTTTTTTTATTAAACTCTGATGTGACACTCATTTTGATATTGTTGGTGACAGTTTGCATTTAAACATATGCACAGGCCCATCCGCTGCTGGATATTTTTGGTAAATGTCAAATGCATGGAGATTAGACATAAGCCGTTATCTCCATTGACAGTGGCAGCTCTGTAGTCTGGCATCTGTTGCTCAGCTACATTCCTCTATGCTGTCACTGGAAACCTCGTGGCCTCAGAACCGGCCAAGTTTTATATCCATAAGGAGCTGTCATGAGGAGCTGGATATTCATTTTAGAGTTCAGTCTTATGTCACGTCTTAGTGACTGCATTTGTGAATGTAATCCATCTTCTCTACATTACATCCTCATGTATTTGTGATTATATGTTTGTGACTGTTAAATTAGTCAAGGAGAGGTGACGTGATTATATTAGACTAATGAATGATGCAGGAGTTCAGCTAAACTATGGTTTGAACAAATAAAATCATTTTCTTTTTAGCAGGTGTCTGAAGACATGCAGCTGAGACAGGAAGTGACACGTATTGAAGAGGAGAGGATTCAGGTGCTTAACAACATCGAGGAACTTGAACAGAAGATCAGAGATCTAGACACACAGATGGATGAGTCTATCAGAGAGGTGTGTGTGTGTGTGCTTTAAATGAGAAGTTGTATGTGTTTTTAAGTCTAGTAATCATTCCTGAAGCTCCAACAGTAGTGCGTGGCGCTAGCAATGCCAAGATCATGGGCCCGATTCCCAGAAATCACAAGCTGTTTCAATTAAAAGCATCTGAGAAATGCATTAATGTAAAATTCTTCATGTCTGCCAGTAAATAACTCTTACAGATGGACTCGCTAGACTTGTATACTTTTATTCTACAGTGTTATTTTAGTATTAAAGGAACATTTCACTATTTTCCAACTCCTCTAGAGTTAAACAGTTGAGTTTTACTGTTTTCAAATCCATTCAGCCGGTCTCTGGGTCTGGCGGTAGCAGTTTTAGCTTAGCTTAGCATAGAGCATCTCACTCAATAAAGACCAAAGAGTTTTTATATTTTTCCTATTTAAAACTTGACTCTTCTGTAGTTACATCGTGTACTAAGACTGATGGAAAATGAAAAGTTGTGATTTTCTAGGCCGATATGCCTAGGAACTATACTCTCATTCCGGTATACTTTGCTGCCGTACCACGGATGCCGAGTGATGTTACACAGCGCCTGAAAATAGTCCCCAGTTAGTTTGTGTAGTTGCATTAAAAATGGTAAAACTCAATTGACCTATTTTTTTTTTTTAATTGTGTATTTTTTCTTAAATTATGTACTACTATAGACTTTTTATGTTTTGAATAAGCTTTTATTTTTATATTGTCGGTTTTTATTTGAATTTAAGTAGTTGTGTTTTTTTGTCATTTTTTTCTATATAGCTATTCAGTTTCAGTCATTTTAGTACTTCATCTTAAACTTAAAATTAATTGCCAAAGACACGTCTAAACAATTTTTTTTCAAGTTATTTTTTATTTTATTTTAATTATTTTTTCAACTCTCTTTCAATTACCAAAACATATTTTTTAACCGCTTTTAGTTTTAGTTGTGCAGTGAAGCTAAAGTCAATAAACGTTTCAATCTGTCATTAGATGGAGGTGGAGAGAGCTCTTTTAGACGGGGAGCAGGAGGCAGAAGTGGCTCAGCTGCAGAGCGATAAAGAAATGCTGGAGCAGCTCAACGAAAAAATGGCCAACATGGAGAAAAATGCTAAAAAAAATCAAACTCAGGTAAACATCATGTTTGAAACGATGTTTTGAATCACAGCTTGAAATGATTCAGTATAGTATATCAGAGCTGCAGGACAAAGATTATTTTCTCCAAAAAGGCAAACAAGAGGGTCTCAAAATCATGAGAAATCATGATTTATGAGCAAGTTTGCACTTAATAGTTCACCCTAAAATAAAAGCTTTACTTTAGGATGTCCATGAGTTTGTTTCTTCATCTGAACAGATTTGGAGAAATGTAGCATCACATAATTTGTGAAAAAAATGTAAATCCACTGGTGAGCAAATTATAAAATGCAAAATTTCTCCAAATCTGTTAAGATGAAAAACAAACAGTTCTAGATCTTGAATGGCCTGAGGTGAGTACATTCAAATGTTCAAGTTATCTATTTCTGGATAATTTAGATAGAAGAACGCTTGTACTCTGTTATTAAAGGCATACACTGACGTCGCATCTACCTACCATTTTTCCAGTTTTCTTTGCTCTAACCCAAACTTGCCCTTTCTCTATTTCTTTGTCCGTCCTATTTGTGCCCATCTCACCACTGTGTGCTCTGTATGTGTGCGTCATCCGTACGGTAGGACAAAGCCCTGTTGGAGGCAGAGAGAGTTAAAGTAGAGAGGCTAGCTGAGCTGATCTCAGAGCAGAAGACCCAGTTGGACACCTGTCCTGAAGCACTGAAGGAGCAGCTCCAGAATCAGCTATCCAGGGTCAGTCAGTTACCGTGGTCTCCCTCATACCTGCGCCCACCAACTCTCCTGCTGTCTGTCTCTCTCAAACACTTCCTGATGTCTTATTTCCTCTCTGCAACAGCTCTGGAAATACCTTGTGTTCTTGTTGGTAGGCCTTTCTTCTCTGTGTCTTTTAACATACTAAAGTGTCCTGAGAATATGACCTTTTGTCTCTTTTCTGTTTAGCACAATCTTGTGAGTCATCGCTGATTTTTCAGTTCAGTTTAGTTTGGAGTTGCACCATGATGTAAAAAATGTAATCTATTGCCCGTGCTCAGTCTTCTTGGCTTTTTTGCACAGGACACGGAAGCTTTGGAAGCAGAAACGAAGCGTTTTGAAGATCTGGAGTTTCAGCAGCTGGAAAAAGAGAGCCGTCAAGATGAAGAGAAGGAGACACAGACGCAGCAACTCCTCAGAGAGATTGCAGAATATCAGAGATCTGTTGTCACTCGCAAGGTGTGTAGAGGGTTTTAATTGTGGAGTGTCTGTGTGTGGACGAAGAGCTTTTTAGAATCCTATTTTTTTCCTTCTGCACATAAAAACTGCATCTATTAAAGGAGCGGCTACTAACCCTGAAGAAGCAGTCGACCCAGATTACCCAGCAGGCACAGCGGGAAAAGGAGAACTTTTTGAAGGAGAAGAGCAACCTCATTTATATGCTCCAAAGGGTGAATATGTTTACACAGAATGTTTATATGAGTCTAATATATACATACATAAACATACAGTGCCTGTGAGAAGTATTTGCACTCTTCGTCCACATTTAAACTGTATACCAATTTTTAGTGATCAACTTTTTTCAATTTTAAAAATATGTACATCAGTAGCGTACATATTTTTGCACATAAAATAAAATACCTGCACTGAACACAAATTACATACAACTGGCAAAGCCTATTTTAATCTAAATAAATGTATTAATTTATTTCATTACATATCAAACCAAGAAGTTGCAAACAAACAAGAAAGTATGTTTCTCTGCCTTCTCTATTTAATTACTATTTATTTATTTATTAAACTAACTACTTTCAATAAACTACTTACAATCATTTCCTTTAAGATATCATTATGGACACATTCCACATGAACTAAAAATGGCACAGTATGTATAAAATGTACATTTTTGTAATTTGCATAAACGTCTTCTTAATATGAAATGTTTTTCTTGAACATTGTGCTCGTATTACCTTTCTTTAGAGTAAATGACATGATATCCATACATAATGTGTAAAGATAAATTTGTTCATTTCTGAATGGTCTCCTAATAATTTATTTTCAGGAACGGGAAAACCTTGCATCTCTGGAAAGGAAGTACTCTGAACTGACAGGTGGTCAAGCCTTTTCTCTCAACCCTGTGTCCATGAAGGAGGTAACACAAACCATTTCTATGAGGAAAGAAACTTAAGCTCAGTTAGTAACGAAGAAGGATATTCAATCAATATTAAAAGACTTTTATTTTACCTGTCTCTTTGAACGCTCCAGCACTTTCGCACTCTGGAGGAGAGGAGGCGGAGCAATGGCAGTAAAGAGGGCGGAGTTCTGCTGAGTGACGGCGGAATGTCCCGTAAAAGAGAGAGGCAGAGCTCTGGAACCTTAAACTCTCCCCTTAATCACAGTCTGTCTCCCAAGGTCAGACAACAGATACGGCACATAGGAAAAGTATTTGACACCATCTTAAAAAAATCTATTGAAATGTAACATTTCGGCATGGATTGTTTTGTTAAGTGGAAGAGAGGTTTAAACAGTCTCTTAATCCTCTAGCCCCATATGCCACTGTCTCAAAGCTCTAGCTGTGGAAGTGTACTCCCCCGCACTCTGTCTGTCACCTCCCGTGACCTGGACACCCGCCGCCTGCTCAAGGGTAACTTACGTCACTGACAAGTCATATCTCTGAAATCTATTAAGTATATTTGTATAAGTTAAACATATGCAAATAAATAATATGTATTATATAAATAATAATACACTTCACTTCAATACACTTAGTGATGTATAAATGTTTTTGCCTTTTATTTGTATTTTATGTATATATTGTAGTATTTTGATTAACATACATTTTCTTTTTGTGTTCTTTGAATTAATATTATATATAACATCAGTATATGAGATATATATATATATATATATATATATATATATATGTATGTATCTCATATACTGATGTATATATATATATATATATATATATATACACACACTACCAGAGAAACGTTTTGTATAATTTAAGATTGTTAAAATATTTTGTTCCCCAAGGCTGCATTTATTTGAACAAAAATGCAGTAAAAAACTTAATATTGTTTAATATTATTACAACTGAATACAACTGTTTTCTGTTTGAATTTATTTATAAAGTGTAATTTATTCCTGTGAGGGCAGCTGGTTTTTAGCAGCCTTTTCTACAGTATTCAGTCCTTCAGAAATGATCCCCCCCCCTTTGTTCATGCAGCAGGCCAGATGTTTTTGAATGACGAGAGGCAGAGATTGAGTGACATGTCAAATAGGACAGTTTCAGAGACCAACGTCTTCCTGGAGCCATTCCACTACATGGATAATGGACACAACTTTGACACAATGAGTGTGGACAGTACCGAAAGCCTAGAGACCAGCATTTCTGCCTGTTCACCGGACAACATCTCAAGGTGAGACCAGGACTTTGTTCCAGATCAGGACAGGTCTGTTCTAACAATTCAGAGTTTTTATTTTGCGTTTAGTTTTTATGCATTTATTTTGTCCATTTTACAGATATTCACTGGGAAAGCTAAAATATTATATTTTTTTGTAGAATAAGAAAATAATTTAAAGCATAGTAAACATTAACGTCCACTTTAAAAGCAGCTTTTTACACACACTTAATCATGATAGTGTTGCCATTCAGATTGTGTGTAGTGAGTAAGAAGTGTGTGTATCTCTATTGACTGCGTAAATGTATTTATTACTGTTTATAAAGATGCTGTATAGACGGAAGTCTGCCTTTAAGTAGCCTAGATAAACACACGTCTTGCCTGGGGAATTTTTATTGCATTCCAAGGTCGCTCCAAGGAGCTGAAGCTTAAGATGCTCTGGAACATGTTGCCAGATGAGGTCGAGGGTTTTAAACCTCTGGTTTTATTGGACTATATATTATTTTTATATGAAATTCACTTCTGAAATCTTATTAAGACCTGAAAATCATCAGTGTAAAACACGCTGTCTAACAAAAGTGTGTGTGTGGTCTGTACAGCGCCAGCACAGCTAATATGGCGAAGATAGAGGAGATGGAGCGCATGCTAAGAGAAGCTCAAGCTGAGAAGAACAGGCTGCTGGAGCACAGGGTACATCCGTTTCTCTCAATCTGCACGCTTCTTACAAGATACCAATATACAGATTCTTGAAAACCGAACGTTTCTTTCTTCTCTGCAGGAGCGAGAGATGGAGTTGCGCAGGCAGGCTCTTGAAGATGAGAGGAGAAGGAGGGAGGAATTGGAGAGGAGACTGCAGGAAGAGACAAACCGACGACAGAAGCTAGTGGAGAGAGAGGTGAAGCTCTGGGAAGTGAAAGAGGGAGAACAGAGAGAGACAGAGACAAAAAAGAGGAGCAGAGGGAGATTCATCTTAAAGCATTTCATGCAGTTTAAACTATTTATGGATGCACAGATTTAGACAAACATTTTTATTTTGTATTTTAAAACAGCCACAATCAAGAAACAATAATAAATGCAAATAGATATTCTAATATAACAATTTGCAAAAATGTCTAAAATTTGTACTTCTAAGCTTTTTTAGTACCAGATTTTGATATATTTTAATTATAAAATGTAATATAAAAGTAAAAACGTTTTTTTTTTTTAAGCAGCTAAATCTGTTTGGTTTTTTATGTCATGAGACAGAGCCATGATCCAAAATTAACTTTTTGCCATGTCATCAATGTTAGATGATTTTTAGAATTTATATATATATTATATAATATATAAAAAAAAATATTTTTTATATTTTTTACAGACAAGTACCTGTATTTTGCATTATAACTGTTAAGATTTTTTTTTGTAATCGATATTTATAGATTATATTTTTAGCAGAAAAATTTTAATATCCTGTAAAATGCAATAAATCAATTATTATTTAATAGTAGTATTAGTAGTTTTAATAATAATAACACTTATTCTGTCAAAACAAACATTATCAGCTTTACAAAATCTAAAAGTGAACAAAAGCAACATCAATCACACGTTAAAACCTCAGGGCCGATTATTTTAATTTGATCAGTAAACCGTCTATAAATATGTGTGGCTGATAAATCAGTCCATCTCTGCCTCTGATCTATTATGTAAAATTTTTAACATATAATGTAGCTAGACAAGCTAGTCACTTTTTACAAATGTGCATGCACGTATTTACACAGACACACTCACTTAATTAAATCTTTGCTGTTTGTGTGTCTAGTCTCGTCCTTTGACACGATACCTCCCGGCGAGAAAGGATGACTTTGACCTGAGAGGTCACATCGAGGCAGCGGGTCACCATCCTGAAACTTGTTTTCACCTGGCCATCACAGAGAAGACCTGCAGGGGGTTCTTAGTCAAAATGGGCGGGAAAATCAAAACCTGGAAGAAGCGCTGGTTCGTCTTTGACCGCAATCGAAGGACGCTAGCATATTATTCTGGTAATTACACTGAATATTTAGTAAAACCTATCAAGCTTTATCAACGATGTCTGTTGCATTTATTTATTGCAATACCTCTAAATGAAACAGTGAAATGTAAACTTGTATTATAAAATAAAGAAGTCTTAATACTAAGCTATTCCAAATAAATTTGCCATGAAACTAGTTTATACCACAAGGGGGCAGAACTGAGCTGTGCCCTTCACAAACGTCACAAAATCAAACCAAATTATTCTGTATAAACAATACAGCTTAATAAAGGTTCAACCACATGCTCGTTTAAAAGATAAAAAGATGGTTTTATTTTTCTCCAGATAAACATGAGACCAAAATGAAGGGTGTTATCTACTTCCAAGCCATAGAGGAAGTGTATTACGACCACCTAAAGAACGCACACAAGGTGGGCTGCAGGCTACTGCATACATACTATAAATAGCTCTACTGATTTTACGAAAAGATTGAAAAATGTTAATCAGTATTTTCCTTCGGTTAATCTTGTTTATCCACACTTTTATTCTGTCAGAGCCCAAACCCCTCTCTGACGTTTAGCGTGAAGACACATGACCGGGTTTATTACATGGTGGCTCCTTCCCCAGAGGCCATGAGAATCTGGATGGATGTTATCGTCACTGGAGCGGAGGGGTGTACGCATTTCCTGGTGTGACATTTAAGAAGCCCAAAGTGACCTTCACACTTCAGCTCGGCCTGCTGAAAGGGTCCTCATTACTGAAGAGGTTACATTTCTTTGATTCTCTTTTATTAGTAGTGAGGGTGACGGGAGTGTCGACTGTACGTTTTACAGACATCCGTGACCTAGTTTGGAAAAACTGGTGCTTTACCCACTGCGTCCTGTCTTGAGTTTACAGAGGCAGCTTTAAGACTTCAGACGTACCAACTCTTGAATTTTTCATCCCGGTTTGTTTTTTCCACTTCTGGGGTGAGACTTAGAACAGCTGTAAATATGAAATCACTCACTGGTCTTCACATTTTTACAAATGTGCCAACTTATAATGAAGCTGGATATACCTCAAAGATTAACCAAACACCAAAAGCAAACTGTTCCTGGAGTGCTATACAGACTCTAACAAACATCAGGGTATCGTTCAGTACTTTTCTTTATTTTTTTTTAAATGACCCTTGTATCTCTGTACACTTTGTATTATTCCCTCATTTACCAAGTGCCTTACATTACATCTGATGAGAATAACTATATATTTAGCTATAAGACTTGTAGAACAGACTGTGGTTATTATAAGTGTTATCGACCAATTGTGCCTCCCTGATGCTCAGGAACTTTCCAGAAGGAAGAATTTAGCACCAAAGACGAGCTGAATTTGTGTTTCAGCATGATATGAATGTAGTAACTTGACACCAATCACTTAAGGTGCTATCTTTAATAGACAAGGCTCTTGATGATTTAGCACAAATGCTATTTTCATAGGATTTTAGATTAGAATCATTGATTTCTTGATTGTGTGTTGTACTGCAGTTGACCAGCAGAGGGTTGTATCTTTAAATGATATTGAAATGATTACAGAATTTATTCACTGCAACAATTTCATTTGACCCTTAAGTTGAAATTTGAGATGTTAAATGTTTTGTTTTATTATCGCTGAAAAAATCTATATGCATGTCTGAACTTTTTGATGTCATTTTTGTTATGTAAGAATCGGTATATGTTCATTTATAATAATAATAATACAATAATTATATGAATATTGATGTCAGGATGTAAAAAAAATTGACACAGGTGCTATCTGAGAGCAAAACGTTGTCTAGTTCAGTGGTTCTCAAGCAGTGTTGGGCTAGTTACTCAAAAAAAATTATATTGCTCATTACTAGTAACTCCTTTCAAAAGAAATATTATAACATTAGCAGGTAGAACCAACCAAACATTTTGAGATTCACAGTAGACAAAGTCAAAGCACCACTACACAATTTACATGTATCATTAATGTTTGTTTCTATTCTTACTCCCTTCAGAATGATAATAATGGCTATATGATGTGGGCTTCTCTATCTTCTGACAAAGCTAGCTTGCTGCATTGGTGACATCACATGCGTACACGCAAGACAATGATTGTTCAAATTAACAGCATTGATTGAATTTTTACATTTCAAGTCATTAGATTGTGACAAAAGTAACTAGCCATTGCAACTAGTAACTAGTAGGGCTGGGCGATATATCTAACGATATGATCATGCGCATCTAATCAGTAAAGCTGCTTCATTGATCACTGCTAAAGTCGCCATCACCTGCTTATAATTGAAGTGGCATTTAATAGACAGAGCCGTAGATCGCTGACAAGCTACGCAATTTCATTCGAGGCGTTCTCGATAATGAAGACGATATTGCGTAGCTTGTCAGCGCATGATCATATCGCATGATCATATCGTTAGATATATCGCCCAGCCCTAGTAACTAGCCATTTTTTGGACGGTAACTGTAATATTATTACTTAAATTTTATTAGTAATTAGTTACACTAATAGTTACTAGTAAAAGTATTATTACTGCAATGTGTTACTAGTAACTAGTTACTGCCCAACACTGTTCTCAAGTGCTTTTGCTTCAGGAACCTGATTTTCAGACACGCAGATTTTGACTTCAATAACACGATATGGGATGTGTTTTTCATAAGCTTTTTTGTTTTACCATCCAAATGATGTACTGTTTTAAGGGTAATTTCATTTAATTTGCATTGCTTTTCCCATGCCTTCATACCAGTTAAGAACCACTGATCTTTGAAGACCAAATCCTTCATCATTGTTTTCACTTAGTCTCATTTAAATCACGCCATCGTTTCTGGCAAACACTTACACATTTTCACCAACACTTTAGGCTGTGAAATGAATTACTTTTAGTTTGCCAGCCGGTAGATCAATGCTGAAGTGCACTTTGCGACTAAACCATTTATAGCTATTCTTTTTCAGCTTTCATTCAGTAAACAAAACGGTACACTACAGGATAAGCACAGCAAAGCATTATATTTAAAATATATCTTTTATATTTTGCGTTTATCAGTATTTTCTTAAAACCATTCAGTGTTTTTTAAATGAAAGCAATATTCTTATTGTAAGCATGTTTTGAGATCATTAAAAATGTGAACCATAATAAAATCATGTATGAGTTAAGCTAATGCATTTTTTCAGTTGTCTGTATTGTGAAAATTATGACTGATTATTGGTTTTCAATGTTTAGCTTAATGTTGGTTTATATTTGTTCTTAGCTGCAGAACATGGCTGCAAAATGAGACATGCAGGCCCTGAAACATGAACACCTTTCGCTCGCACCCTCTCACCTCCCATCCACCCAAAAACAAGCGTGATTCAATTAATTCATTTCAGCCGGTATGTTCAATACAGTCCATCTGTCGCATATACTACATGCTATGTTCATTTTGGACAGATAAATCGTATTACATGTGTAATGTGAGAGTCCATTTTAGCACTCCTTGCCTCCTCACCACACCCCTCCTCTTCGTGGCCCCCCATTGGCTGACCTATTGAGGTTGCCATAGCAACATTTTTTTTTTTCTTCCAGTGGATAATTAGCCAAACATCTCCTAACAGAGAACATCTTTTCACCGGGGGTGTTTATATACACCGATAGGGAATAAGACACAAGCGTTCTGTTGTCATGACCTGTTTTAAACTATCAGGAGAGTTTATGACAATCCATTTTGATCATAATGGTGCATTTGTTCTGCAGAAGTAACATAAGCCCAAGGGTATTTAATATCAGGAAACAGTTTACATCTTTGTCAAGTCTTTTTAAGTCTTTGCTTTCAGACCTCATGTTTCAAAACAAGTCTCACAAAGCCATTATAGTGTTAAGCTCATGTTTGGAAGCACATAATCTAAAAGCACATTCAGATGATATTAGATCACTTTTTAATCCTATTCGTTGTGACCTCATCTGCTGCATTAAACAGTTGTGTTTGTCTGCACGTGTAATTGTGAATATGGCTAGCTAGTCTGCCATCATTTAATGCCATCTGCTTTAGGGGAGGATCGCCTCTGGTTAAGTCTTGCTTGGCTATATTATATTCCATTAGATTTAGACAACACTGTGTAACTAAGGCTCAAAATAGGCATGATTTATCTCCCTGCACTGTTCAATCATATTCATTTGCCCCCCTAGATCAGGCTACAGGCTGTGTTTGACATTTTTTGTTTAAATGATTCACGTCAAATTTTGTAATTGAGGCTATGCGATCATCATGTCATCGCAGTGTTTGGTGCAGCACATGCAACAGACGAGTTAGTGCGTAAGGCTTTCATCTTTCATCGACTCCAGGGGGTGGCAGATCCATAAGCAAAGGATGGTTTCCATTAACAGTGGGCTGCTCTTTGACTAATCACCCTGTGAAGTGGTGAAGTCCTCGTGTTTTTCCAGTTAAACAATCCCACTGCCCTGGGCTCTGATTTGGACAACAGAGCCTTGTTTGTGCTGTGTCTCTGTGAGGAGATTTGTCTGTAAATATCAATCCTTTGTTTTTCTTTTTCCTTGTGGGAAAACTGCAACCCCCCTCTACCTCTGTTCCCCCCGTGATGGATATCAATGCCTGAATCTCATCACTATAAACATAAGTTACTGTTAACAGGATTACAATACTAGGAGTTAAAATGGCTGTAGCTGAAAATGGAAGAATGTTAGAAAACGAGATCCCTGCGCACTGCTTTTAGCATTTCTTGCTAGGTCACGACCATCAAAAAGCACAGCTGTGATGGAACCGAAAAGGCTTTCTTTTTTCCGACCCTCCCCTTCCTTGTTCTCTCTCTCCATCTGTACCACAATCCCTCTATGTCTCATTCTCTCTCTGTGCACCACTGTTCCTCCATTTTAGCTTTCATTCAGCATTCATTATATTTTATATATGTTGATGATGATCTAGATCCTCCCGCATTTAAATATCTGTGTCTCCTCGTGGACAACGTAGCCCTTTAGAAATGTTTCATTTGCATGCAGCAGCTGCATGGTTGCGTGGCGGGAATTCTATAGCATCTTCGCTTACAGCTCACTGACCAGGGAATGCTGACATTCATGAGGTTTGCTATTCAGGTCAGTGGGTTTTTCAAAACAGCATGGCACTGTAGAGGAACCTGGGGGCTGGGGGGGCTGGGTCTTAATAGTGGACAGCTCTGTAGGGTTCCACTCCTACTGTCTGTCCTCGAACCAAAGAGTAACACGCTTACATAATGTCACTACAGAGGACATAGTCAGTCTCTCACAACCTAATTCTGTCCTATGCAATCCATTCCCATATCATAAAGCAACCTGCAACAGTTCAATGTATTATCACATTTTATTGATTAAATAGGAAACATTGTGACATTAAGATAATCACAACCACTCATTCACATACACACAGTCATACACACAAAAATAGTCCTCTGTTAAACATGTGCATGTGATGGCAACTTCAAAAAACGAAAAAGATAAACATCACTGTCATCCATGAAAGTCTTAGCTTACCTATAACACCAACTGCCTGTGAAACATCACCTCTACTGTCCATAGCCGTCTTTAACGCAGTCTCACACAATGTTCAGTGCAGGCAGGAAAAAATAAAATAAAATCCACAGTTAGATCCATATGCCTCATGGTTCTTTGATTGACGTTATATACATTTGTTACAGCTGACAGGCTCTGTGTGACTTAACACAGTGTTTTAAAAAAACTATGAGAAAAGGACATTGGTGGGGAGAGGAAAGGGAGCGAGATGGCTCATCTGGTTGAAAAAGTAGGGCATGCGTTCTGCTACATACATTCAAAAGATACCGTGGAATATCCTGTCTTGGCATGAACTGTACAGGTAAGAGATTCTGTTTGTTTGCATACAATACAAGGGAGCTGCAAAAAGACTAACATTGATCCACAAAGTTCACTTGAAAATGAAAAGACTGGAAAAAGACACCAGACAAAAACATCTTAAAAAGAAGTCCAAGTAACAAATGCTACGAATATCCCTCCATTGCTCTGTAAGAAAACTTTTTTTATTCCTGTGTGGCAAGTAGGATTATAAGAAAAAAGCACCTTTGTGATGATACTGGGCTCCTCTGGTGTTGTAGACCTGGATAAAAAAACCACAAGACTCAGTGTTGTATTGATTGTTTCTTCTCTGAGGCTTTTGATTACCACAAAAGACCATTACAGACTATTAAGATGCTGGAGATAACGGATGGATACATTGCTTGTTTCTTCAGAGAAGGTCTACATGGCTTTGGATTCCAGGTGAGGGCTCTTGTGCTTTAGTGCCTGCCATTTAATTTGCATGTTTGGTTGCCATAGGGATCACTTAGACAGGGCCTGTGTGTGTGTGCTGTCTGTTCCTGTTTGCACACAGAGTTGAATCCACAGCATCAGTCTGTTCAAGAGTTATGTGAATAAAAACACACAGCTGATAAAAGAATTGTGTGATTGACACCAGTGTGTAAATTAGTTCAAATAATGGTAACAATCCAGTTGTTCTTGTGCTGCAAAAAAGGTGTAAACCAGGCGCAGTGATGCCTGATTGAATATCAAAAAGTAAATCTTGAGAAAACTGTTGCCTGTGGAATGTTCCAGGATTTCGCCAGAGACAGAATTGGTATTTCAATTATTTTCGGGTGATGGCAGCTGTAGCTGTTGGTGCAGGCTTATTGCTGGTCCGACGAACGGGCATTTTGGACACCGGTATCTTAGAACGTGTAGTTTCTGTCCTCCCCTGTACTGAATGATAGGTCGCAGTAGATCCATGTTTGATTGGGATCTTGGACTCCCGGGTTAAGCTTGTGGCACCAGCTGCAGGACGTGCTGATGTCTGGAAACCAAGTTTTCCATCAAAAATGTCTTCTTGGTTTGGGGTGATAGCCCCTGATTCTGTGGAGACATCACTAAGGGCCTCCTTGCTGCTGCTTTCCCGTGAGAGAGTGAATGGGCTCTCCTCTTCATGTACTGGTGTTGGTAGATTGGAGTGGTCCTCATCTCCATTGGGCTGGGAATCTCTATGATGCAGCTTAGGTCTGCCTCCCCCACTAACAGGGATCTTACTCAG